>NC_044394.1:90685004-91015806 GCF_006542625.1 Nomascus leucogenys | reverse complement strand
TGAAGCCACTTTCAATGAATTATAGGATTCAACAAATAAGAAAATATGTTAAGGAAAATGGGACTCCTGTTTCTCATTGTCAAAAAAAGTTACAATTATGGAAAGAGGCAACACTATAATGAACAATGAACCCTCTGGTGTTGGACTAGAATTGAAGGTATCAATATGAACTTGTGGTTTTAGATCTAAAGAAAGAATTCCATGGGTGGGGATCTGCCTATAAACATGCACACATGTATACATATATTCCCTGGATCCGTCAACGAATAGAGTCTAGAATCAATGAAACTCCACTAACAGTGAGTACATGTAATCTTGGGTTCCTAGATAGCATTCTTCACTGTAAGCAACCAGGACTTCTTAGAGAGAAATGGCTGATACCAGGGCTGGGGTAGGGAAGGTACAAAATGAACCTGGAACATTTTATTGTTCTAGAAAGTAAGGACGTGCTTAAAGAATGGGACACATCCAAAGAACACAGAAGCCAGCCTGAAGACGCTCCCACTGGCTCAATACAAAATGATTTGAGAATGAAAATTGATAATGATGGTAATGAATTTCAACACATTCAACAAATGGTAATGTAGGAGTCCACACTGATATAAATAAAGACATACACACATACATAAGAAAGAAAATCTTTTTCTTTAGAGGCAGGGTCTCACTCTGTCATCCAGTCTGGAGTGCAGTGACGTGATCTCAGCGCACTGCAACCTCCACCTCCTAGGTTCAAGTGATCCTCCCATCTCAGCCTCCTGAGGAGCTGGGACTACAGGCGCCCGCCACCAGGCCCGGCTAATATTTTTTTGTGAGATGGAGTCTCGCTCTGTCGCCCAGGCTAGAGTGCAGTGGCGTGAACTCGGCTCACTGCAACATCTGCCTCCTGGGCTCAAGCGATTCTCCTGCCTCGGCCTCCTGAGTAGCTGGGACTACAGGCACCCGCCACCACGCCCGGCTAATTTTTTTGTGTTTTTTAGTAGAGATGGAGTTTCACTATGTTGCCCAGGCTGGTCTTGAACTCCTGGCCTCAAGCGATCCACCCATCTCAGCCTCCCAAAGTGCTAGGATTACAGACATGAGCCACTATGCCTAGCCAAAAAATCTGTAGCTTTAAATGCAGTTCAAGATCAACCTAAAATTACATACACATTTTCCACAAATTATCTTTCCTATTGATAAATTGTTTTTTCTGTCCTCCAGAGGGTTTGTACAAGAAAGGGGAAGATTAAAGAATCTCTCGGAAACATGACAGACAAGTTGGCAAATTCATGTCATGCCAGCCTGCCCCCACACCCACATTCTCCTCAACCCTTCTAGCTGTATCTGCTTCTTCCCTACAAACATAAGAAGAAATAGAAGTCTAGAGGGAATAATAATAGCCTGATACCCCATACTGATAGCCTGATGAAACCAGCTGCTTATTGTCTGACCTGCTTTTCACCTGTGAACACACAAAAATGTGGCTCTGTTCATTAACATTAAGGACATAGAACCGGGAAATCTTGGCTGCTAAAATCAAAGACCATGACAAGCTTTGCTGTTTGAAGTCACATTAGTGAGAATGGAACAAGCCACTCTTGCCTGGAGGATGGAACATCCCAGTCTTGCCTCAGCAGTATGCGGGTCCCTTGACCCAGAGAAACAGCCCCAATCCCAACCCAGGTGCAGAGATTCAGATAACCAGAATGAGCACAACATTCTACATTTTTCTTAACTACGTCAAACAAACAGGACCTTGGGTCAATTTTGAGGGGCAGGCCTTCAACTCCAGTCTGAAGTTATTCATCCAGCAAATTTTTTTTCTTCTTCTTCTTTTTTTTTTTTTGATACAGGGTCTTGCTCTGTTGCCCAGGCTGGAGTGCAGTGGTGTGATCACAGCTCACTGCAGCCTTGACCTCCTAGGCTCAAGTGACCCTCTCACCTCAGCCTCCTGAGCAGCTGTGATCACAGGTGCATGTCACCACACCTGATAATTTTTAAAAACTTTTTGTAGAGACAGGCTCTCACTATATTTCTTTTAAACCTATCAAAGAACTGCTTCACTTACATTTTACCCCCATTCCATCCTTCCCCAAATCCTATAACCAGATGTCCCTTCTTTTGCATAGGGGAGGTGGCCCATGGTGCCTTGAGTGTGAGCCAGTAACGCCCCTGCTAGAATAAGCTAATAAACCTAATTTGTGGACACATGGACACGTCCCCCATGGTCTTTATCCGATGGGTTTGACCACATCACTGGAGAGAACTGCCACAAGCCAAGACTCCAGGTCTCTCCCACTCTCCTCCCAAACACTGTGCAGAGCGTGGCCTATGACTGTGGCAAAGGCACCTAGAGGCTGAAGTCCCCCAAGAAATACAGTGTGGGAGGCCAGAGGATGCCACTCCAAAGTACACAGGGTTGGCCGGGTGCGGTGGCTCACGCTTGTAATCCCAGCACTTTGGGAGGCCAAGGCGGGCAGATCACGAGGTCAGGAGATCGAGACCACGGTGAAACCCTGTCTCTACTAAAAATACAAAAATTAGCCGGGCGTGGTGGTGGGTGCCTGTAATCCCAGCTACTCAGGAGGCTGAAGCAGAATTGCTTGAACCTGGGAGGCAGAGATTGCAGTGAGCCGAGATCGTGCCACTGCACTCCAGCCTGGGTGACAAAGCAAGACTCTGTCTCAATAATAATAAGAAAAGTAGGACATCAATTTACAGAGACAGAAGCTATCCTACTCCCCTTTCTACCATCCTACTCCCCTTTCTACCACAGAGAGCAAAGCTGGACCACTGAACACATCTTTGCGCCCTCGTGGGCCTGAAGCTGGCTCCAGAGGCATCCACAGGAACAGGCTTCCCCAACCAGCCTGCACCTGCCAGCTGCGTGCCTTCCCCAAGGGGCTGCCTCTCGACACCCAAAGTCCTCTCCCCGGGTGACTTCTCTAAAGATGTACTGCTCTCTAGCTGGGCGCAGTGGCTTACCTGTAATCCCAGCACTTTGGGAGGCTGAGGCGGGCAGATCACAAGGTCAGGAGTTCGAGAGCAGCCTGACCAACATTGTAAAACTCTGTCCCTACTAAAAATACAAAAATTAGCCAGGCATCGTGGTGGGTGCTTGTAATCCCAGCTACTCAGGAGGCTGAGACAGGAGAATCTCTTGAACCAGGGAGGTGGAGGTTGCAGTGAGCCAAGATCGTGCCATTGCACTCCAGCCTGGCCAACAGAGTGAGACTCAGTCTCAAAAAAAAAAAAAAAAAAAAAAAGATGTACTGTTCTTTGTGGACGATGCAACATGAGCTGCTATTCGAAGCCACTTCTTTGAGAACCAGGAATTCCCTGGGCGTCTCCCCTGTGCACAGGAAATGTGCATGTTAATGAAACTCTTCCTCTTGTTTTTTTGGGATGTTGTTGTCGTTGCTGTTTGAGACAGGGTCTCGCTCTTTTTCTTGTTTTTTTGTTTGTATTTTTTTTGAGACAGTCTTGCTCTGTTGTCCAGGCCAGAGTGCAATGGTATAATCCTGGCTCACTGCAACCTCCACCTTCTGGGTTCAAGCGATCCACCTGCCTCAGCCTCCTGAGTAGCTGGAATTACAGGTGCATGTCACCACATCCGGCAAATTTTTGTATTTTTAGTAGAGATGGGGTTTCACCATCTTGGCCAGGCCAGTGTTGAACTCCTGACCTCAAGTGATCTGCCCGCCTCAGCCTCCCAAAATGCTGGAATTATAGGTGTGAGCCACCACGCCCAGCCTTGTCTTTCTCTTGTTAATCTTTTTATTCCAGAAGGCCGGATCAGCTAACAACTTATGAGAGGTGAAGAAAAAAATGCTTTTTCTTCCCCTACAACAGCTATGCTGAATTCCATTATAGTAAACAGAGCCTGTGTTCCTCCAGGAAAACGTCACATTTGGAAGTCAAGTATTAAAACCACAGCCAGGCAGCTCCTGGCCCTACAGCTGAAGCCCAAACGCTTCCAGGGTTTTCCATTCATATTCCTTTACCACCTGTTCACCGATCTTGCCTCCACAGTGAGAGGTGACAGCATGCTGGCAGCCCTCACTGCCTCTCGGTGCCTCCTTGGCCTCAGCGCCCACTCTGGCCATGCTTGAGGAGCCCTTCAGCCTGCTACTGCACTGTGGGAGCCCCTCTCTGGGCTGGCCGAGGCCAGAGCCAGCTCCCTCTGCTTGCAGCGAGGTGCGGAGAGAGAGATGCAGGAAGGAACCAGGGCTGCATGCGGCACTTGTGGGCCAGCAGGAGTTCCGGGTGGGCATGGACTCAGGAGGCCCCACACTTGGAGCTGCCGGCTGGTGCCAGCCCCAGGCAGTGAGGGTCTTAGCAACCAGGCCAGCAGCTGCGGATGGGACGCCGGATCCCCCAGCACTGCCAGCCTGCCCGCCCTCGCCTCGCTCGAGTTCTTGCCAGGCCTCTGCTGCCTACCCGCGGGGCAGGGCTCGGGACCTGCAGCCCGCCATGCCCAAGCCCTCCCACCCCCCACCAGTGGTGGGCTCCCACAGGGCCCGAGGCTCCCTGACAGGCGCCACCCCCTGCTCTGCGGTTCAGATCACCACCCAAGGGCTGAGGCGTGCAGGTGCGTGGCGTGAGACTGGCAGGCAGCTCCGCCTGTGGTCGTGGTCCTGGCCCAGGATCCACTAGGGGAAGCCAGCTGGGCTCCTGAGTCGGGTGGGAACTTGGAGAACTTTTATGTCTAGCTGGAAGATTGTATATGTGCCAATCAGCACTCTGTGTCTAGCTCCGGGTTCATAAATGCACCAATCAGCACTCTGTGTCTAGCTCAAGTTTTGTAAACGCACCAGTCAGTGATCTGTGTCTAGCTAACCTAGTGGGGACTTGGAGAACTTTTATGTCTAGCTAGAGGATTGTAAATACACCAATCAGCACTCTGTGTCTAGCTCAGGGATTGTAAACGTACCAATCAACAGCCTGTCAAAACGGACCAATCAGCTCTCTGTAAAACGGACCAATCAGCTCTCTGTAAAATGGACCAATCAGCTCTCTGTAAAATGGGCCAATCAGCAGGACGTGAGTGGGGTCAGATAAGGGAATAAAAGCAGGCTGCCCAAGTCAGCAGCGGTAATTCTCTGGGGTTCCCGTGTGCGCAGTGGGAACTTTGTTCTTTTGCCCTTTGCAATAAATCTTGCTGCTGCTCACTCTTTGGGTCTGCACTGCTTTTATGAGGTGTAACACTCACAACAAAGGTCTGCAGCTTCACTCATGAAGCCAGCGGGACCATAAACCCACCAGGAGGAATGAACAATTCCAGACACGCAACATTAAGAGCTGTTACACTCACGTGGAAGGTCTGTGGCTTTACTCCTGAAGCCAGCAAGACCACGAACCCACCAGAAGGAATAAACTCTGAACACATCTGAATACAGAAGGCACACACTCTGGACGCACCATCTTTAAGAACTGTAACACTCACTGCGAGGGTCCGTTGTTTCATTCTTGAAGTCAGTGAGATCAAGAATCCACCAATTTTGGACACGACAGCATATGTCAAGGCTGTTTTTCTGGGTGGGGAAATAAAAAAAAGGGAGACAATTTTATTTTATTTTTTTTTTTGCAAAGACTTCATCTCTGCTCACTGAGACCTGATGTGGCAGCTGCAACCAGCCTCCCAGGTGGGAAAGCCACGTGCCAGAGGGCCACCCTCTGAGATGCTCAAAGTCCATGTTCCTACACAGGTTTTTGGCAGCTGTCTCTCTGTACTTGTACAAATGGAATTCAGATTCTTTGTACATCTGGTTATTCTGCTTCTCACTGAGATTGAGGGAAGGTGAGAGCACCTGGCAGCTGAGGAATTCTAGAAGAATCTTGTCAGGTCCAGAAGTCTTAGTAAAGCCACCATGGAGGTTATAATCTCAGTTACTCAGGGAAATTAGGAAAGAGACGGGTGATTTGTTCTAGGTTTGGGTGTAAAACCTGCCTCCACCTTTGATGGGAAATCCAAAAACCTCCAAATGCCACTCAGTACCACTCTGGGGCATCAGAAGTCCTCAGCTCAGGAGCTTCACCAACTGCCAGTCTCCTTCCAGTCTAGAGGGGGAGACAACTGTCACTCAAATCTGTAGCCAATCAGGACCCGCCCCTTTACTTGACCAGTCAAAGAAAAAAGGCCCAGAAGTCACAGTGAGAGGCCCATCCCGAGCCTTTCTGTGATTGACGGAGTCTCGTCCAATGAGGAGCAAGCCGTAGTTATCCCTGGCGAGTGCAGCCAGCACCGCTGCTCCCTCCCCGGGTCTGCAAGGCCCCGCAAAGGGAGTGACTTGCAAGCCGCAGAGTCGCTGAGTTGTTCGGTGCACCTGCCTTTCCTTGGCCCCTGGCCCTTGGAGGCCCTTCTAGAGACTCAGGGCCATGCCCTTCTCCTAGCTCCTGGTGCCCAGGCTGTCATTCCAATCTTTGCCTCCCCTTGCTCCCTGGTGTATGTTCGTGCCCCAATTTCCCTCTTTCTGTAAGGCCTCCAGTCATTGGATTAGGGCCCAAATAAATGCACTGTGCCCTCATTTCAACTTGATTATATCTGTAAAGACCCTGTAAGGTCATATTCACAGGTTCTGAGCAGACACGAATTTGTGGGGATGCTATTCGAGCCAGCCCAGCCTGGAAGATCTGCTTTCCATTCTTTTCAGTTACTTATTCACCCAGCAAATTTTTTTCTTCTTTTTTGTTTTGTTTTGAAACAGGCTCTCGCTCTGTTGCCCAGGCTGGAGTTGAGCAACAGGACTAGCTGGATTTCCTAGGCCGACTAAGAATTCCTAAGCCTAGCTGGAAAAGGTGACTGCACCTACCTTTAAACACGGGGCTTGTAACTCAGCTCGCTCCCAACCAATCAGGTAGTAAAGAGGCCTCACTAAAATACAAATTAGGCTAAAGCAGGAGGTAAAGAAATAGTCAAATCATATATCACCTGAGAGCACACGGGGAGGGACAATGATCAGGATACAAACCCAGGCATTCGAGCAGGGAGTGGCAACCCCCTTTGGGTTCCCTCCCATTGTCTGGGAGCTCTGTTTTCACTGTTAAATCTTGCAGCTGCACACTCTTCCGATCCGTGTTTGTTACTGCTCAAGCTGAGCTTTCTGTCGCAGTCCACCACTGCTGTTTGCCACCATTGCTGTTCACCACCGTCCCAGACCTGCCATTGACTTCCACCCCTCTGGATCTGGCAGGGTGTCTGCTGTGTCTCTGATCCAGCGAGGCGCCTGTTGCCACTCCCAATTAGGCTAAAGGCTCTGTCCCGGGTTTGTCCTAATTGAGCTGAACACTAGTTGCTGGGTTCCACAGTTCTCTTCCGTGACCCACTGCTTCTAACACAGCTATAACACTCACCTTATGGCCCAAGTTTTCATTCCTTGGAATCCGTGAGGCCAGGAATCCCAGGTCAGAGAACAAAAGGCTTGCTGCCATCTTGGGAGCGGCCCACTGCATCTTGGGAGCTCTAAGAACAAAGACTCGCCTATAACATCTGGTGGCTTGTATGGGGATTCTCCAAAGCAGTGAGTAATATTGGATCTCTTTCACTTGCTATTCTGTCCTGTCCTTCCTTAGAATTGGAAGAAAATACCAGGCACCTGTCGGCCAGTTAAAAATGATTAGCATGGCTGCCGGACTTAAGACTCAGGTGTGAGGCTTCCTGGGAAAAGGCTTTCTAACAACCCCCAACTCTTCTGGGTTGGGAGCGTTAGTCTGCCTGGCTTCTGCTTTCACAATTTTCCTGGGGAAGCCAAGGGTCGACTACAGGCAGAAAGCTGTCATCCTGAACTCCCGGCATTAGCCAGTTGAGATCATGGAGCAGCCAGACGTCTCTACTCAACAGTCATCCATGCGTGCCCCCCCTACCTTTCCTTCTGACCCATACCTCCTGGATCCCGGCCATGACTTTCTTGAAACTGTAGCCCCAAAATTCTCCTTACCTCTGAATCTACTTCCTCCGATCCCTGCCTCCTAGATACTAATGCTTCAGACTTTCACTTCTTCTCCCAAGTATTTCACTTCTTTTCCCAAGTATTAGAGCAAGTTGTATCTCCAAAGGGATCTAAGGAAGCTCTACGCTGTGTCCTTAGGCATCCGGGCTATGAACCCGGGGAGTCTTGTCTCTGGTGCCCCTCCTAAATTAGGTGTACAGCTCTCGACACGAGCAGTTATGTGGGACCCATTCACCACCACCCTTGCCAGGGCCTTAGAACTGATAACCCAGTATTTTAACCACTGGAACTGGGTCTATAACAACATAATAGATCAGGATGAAAACAAATTGAGTAAATTAAAGGGAGGCTCTTATTTCTGTAGTGGCAAATGGGGGCAACGAGCGAACGTCCTTCTGCTGTGTTCCTAAAATCCATCTATAAAGAGAAAGAGGCAGAGACAGATAGAAAGAGAAAGATGGAAGTAGTAAAGAAAAAAACAGTGTACCCTATTCCTTTAAAAGCCAGGGTAAATTTAAAACCTATAATTGATCATTGAAGGTCTTCTCCTTGACCCTGTAACACTCCATTACTACCTTGTTTTCAGTGTAAACAAGGGCATAGCCCAAAAGCACCGGGGCCACTGACAACCACTAGCCTTCCTATCAAAAATCCTTAACCCAGGAACCCGTGGATGGACCAGATGCATTCAGTCAGTAGCGGCAACTGCTTTGCTAAACGTAGAAGAATAATGTTTAGAGGAAACATTGTGAGCACACCTCACCAGTTCAGAACTATCCTAAGTCAAAAAGCAAAAAGGTAGCTTACTAACTCAAAAATCTTAAAGTATGGGGCTACTCTGTTAGAAAAAGGTGGTTTAACATTAACCACTGAAAATTCCCTTAACCCAGCAGGTTTCCTAACAGGGGATTTAAATTTTAATTGCCATACAAAGATCCGACCAGACCTAAAAGGAACTCCCTTCAGGACAGGACGGATAGATGGCTCCTCCCAGGTGATTGAGGAGAAAAAAACACAATGGGTATTCAGTAATTGTTAGGGAAACTCTTTGTAGAAGCAGAGTTAGAAAAATTGCCTAATAATTGGTCTGCTCAAACATGCGAGCTGTTTGCACTCAGCCAAGCCTTAAAATGCCTACACAGGGCCGGGCGCGGTGGCTCACGCCTGTAGTCCCAGCACTTTGGGAGGCCGAGGCGGGCGGATCACGAGGTCAGGAGATCAAGACGATCCTGGCTAACACGGTGAAACCCCGTCTCTACTACAAATACAAAAAATTAGCCGGGCGTGGTGGCGGGCACCTGTAGTCCCAACTACTCAGGAGGCTGAGGCAGGAGAATGGCGTGAACCCGGGAGGCGGAGCTTGCAGTGAGCCGAGATCGCGCCACTGCACTCCAGCCTGGGTGACAGCAAGACTCCATCTCAAAAAAAAAAAAAAATGCTCACACAATCTAAAAAACTCTCTCAATCCTGACTCAAAAGGTTACCTGCACCCTCTCGGAAACGAATTTGCATAAGAACTGTTGTTTATGGGAATACATCTTGAAGGGGCAGCTGAGTTGTTATGAAATAAATACTCAGGAGCTCAGCCCAGCTCTGGGACTCACCCTGAGCACAAAGGCAATGTTGGGCATGCTGGTAAAGGACCACTAGAATCCAGCAGCCCCGACCCCTTTCTTTGTGGTCAAGAAAGGCAGGAAAACAGATGCAGGACTGCTACATCAGTGAGCGTAACTAACCCGATAAGCAGAGGCCCATGGGTGGTTACACACCCTGGAAGGGAATAAGCATTAGGACCATAGAGGACGCTCTAGGACTAATGCTCATCGGAAAATGACTAGGGGTGCTGGCATCCCTGTGTTCTTTTTTCAGATGGGAAACATTCCCCCCAAGGCAGAAATGCCCCTAAGATGTATTCTGGAGAATTCGGCCCAGAGTGTATGTACCTTTTTCCCTGTCAGACTTGAAGCAAATTAAAATAGACCTAGGTAAATTCTCAGATAACCTATGACTACATTGATGTTTTACGAGGGTTAGGACAATCCTTTGATCTGACATGGAGAGATATAACGTTACTGCTAAAACAGACACTAACCCCAAATGGGAGAAGTGCCGCCGTAACTGCAGCCGAAGAGTTTGGCCATCTCTGGTATCTCAGTCAGGTCAATGATAGGATGACAACAGAGGAAAGAGAACAATTCCCTACAGGCCAGCAGGCAGTTCCCAGTGCAGACCCTCACTGGGACACAGAATCAGGACATGGAAATTGGTGCCGCAGACATTTACTAACTTGCCTCCTAGAAGGACTAAGGAAAAACTAGGAAGAGGCCTATAAATTATTCAAAGATGTTCACTATGACAAAGGAAAAGGAAGAAAATCCTACCGCCTTTCTGAAGAGACTAAGGGAGGCATTGAGGAAGCATACTTCCCTGTCACCTGACTCTATTGAAGACCGACTAAAAGGATAAGTTTATCACTCCGTCAGCTGCAGACATTAGAAAAAAAAAAACTTCAAAAGTCTGCCTTAGGCCCGGAGCAAAACTTAGAAACCCTATTGAACTTGGCAACCTCGGTTTTTTATAATAGAGATCAGGAGGAGCAGGCAGAACGGGACAAACAGGGTTAAAAAAAAAAAAAAAAAAAAAAGGCCACCGCTTTAGTCATGGCCCTCAGGCAAGCGGACTTTGGAGGCTCTGGAACAGGGAAAGGCTGGGCAAATCGGACGCCTAATAGGGCTTGCTTCCAGTGCAGTCTACAAGGACACTTTAAAAAAGATTGTCTGAATAGAAATAAGCCGCCCCCTCGTTCATGTCCCTTATTTCAAGGGAATCACTGGAAGGCCCACTGCCCGAGGGGATGAAGGTCCTCTGAGTCAGAAGCCACTAACCAGATGATCCCGCAGCAGGACTGAGGGTGCCCGGGGCCAGCGCCAGCCCATGCCATCACCCTCAGAGAGCCCCAGGTATGCTTGACCATTGATGGCCAGTCGGTTAACTGCCTCCTGGACACTGGCACGGCCTTCTCAATCTTATTCTTCTGTCCCGGGCAACTGTCCTCCAGATCTGTCACTATCTGAGGGGTCCTAGGACAAGCAGTCACTAGATACTTCTCCCAGCCACTAAGTTGTGACTGGGAAACTTTACTCTTTTCACATGCCTTTCTAATTATGCCTGAAAGCCCCACTCCTTTGTTAGGGAGAGACATCCTAGCAAAAGCAGGGGCCATTATACACTAGAATTAGGAGAAGGAAAAAGGGTAAATATATATACAGACTCTTTTTTTTTTTTTTTTTGAGATGGAGTCTCGCTCTGTCGCCCAGGCTGGAGCGCAGTGGCGCAATCTCGGCTCACTGCAAGCTCCGCCTCCCGGGTTCACGCCATTCTCCTGCCTCAGCCTCTCCGAGTAGCTGGGACTACAGGCGCCCGCCACCATGCCTGGCTAATTTTTTGTATTTTTAGTAGAGACGGGGTTTCACCGTGGTCTCGATCTCCTGACCTCGTGATCCACCCGCCTCCGCCTCCCAAAGTGCTGGGATTACAGGCGTGAGCCACCGCACCCTGCCTATATACAGACTCTTAAGTATGCTTACCTAGTCCTCCATGCCCTTGCAGCAATATGGAGAGAAAGGGAATTCCTTACTTCCGAGGGAACACCTATCAACATCAGGAAGCCATTAGGAGATTATTATTGGCTGTACAGAAGCCTAAAGAGGTGGCAGTCTTACACTGCCAGGGTCATCAGACAGGAAAGGAAAGGGAAAGAGAAGAGAACCACCAAGCGGATATTGAAGCCAAAAGAGCCGCAAGGCGGGACCCTCCATTAGAAATGCTTATAGAAGGACCCCTAGTATTGGGTAATCCCCCCCAGGAAACCAAGCCCCAGTTCTCAGCAGAAGAAATAGAATGGGGAACCTCACGAGGACATAGTTTCCTCCCCTCGGGATGGCTAGCCACCGAAGAAGGAAAAATACTTTTGCCTGCAGCTAACCAATGGAAATTACTTAAAACCCTTCACCAAACCTTTCACTTAGGCATTGATAGCACCCGTCCGATGGCCACATCATTATGTACTGGACCAGGCCTTTTCAAAACTATCAAGCAGATAGTCAGGGCCTGTGAAGTACGCCAAAGAAATAATCCCCTGCACTTCAGGCCATACATTTCAATCCCTGTATCTTTAATCTCCTTGTTAAGTTTGTCTCTTCCAGGATCAAAGCTGTAAAACTACAAATCATTGTTCAAATGGATCCCCGGATGCAGTCCATGACTAAGACCTACCGTGGACCCCTGGACTGGCCTGCAAGCCCATGCTCTGATGTTGATGACATCGAAGGCGCCCCTCCCGAGGAAATCTCAACCACACGACCCCTACTACACCCCAATTCAGCAGGAAGCAGTTAGAGCGGTCATCGGCCAACCTCCCCAAAAGCACTTGGGTTTTCCTTTTGAGAGGGAGGACTGAGAGACAGGACTAGCTGGATTTCCTAGGCTGACTAAGAATTCCTAAGCCTAGCTGGGAGAGGTGACTACATCTACCTTTAAACATGGGGCTTGTAATTCAGCTCACACCCAACCAATCAGATAGTAAAGAGGCCTCACTAAAATACAAATTAGGCTAAAGCAGGAGGTAAAGAAATAGTCAAATCATATATCGCCTGAGAGCATAGGGGGAGGGACAATGATCGGGATATAAACCCAGGCATTCGAGCAGGGAGTGGCAACCCCCTTTGGGACCCCTCCCGTTGTATGGGAGCTGTGTTTTCACTCGGTTAAATCTTGCAACTGCACACTCTTCTGGCCCATGTTTGTTACTGCACGAGCTGAGCTTTCGCTCGCCATCCACCATTGCTGTTCGCCATCACTGCTGTTTGCCATCACTGCCATTTGCCACCATCCCAGACCCGCCATTGACTTCCGGCAGGGTGTCGGCTACGTTTCTGATCCAGCAAGGCGCCCGTTGCTGCTCCCAATTGGGCTAATGGCTCGCCATTGTTCCTGCACAGCTAAGTCCCCGGTTCGTCCTAATTGAGCTGAACACTAGTCACTGGGTTCCACGGTTCTCTTCCATGACCCACGGCTTCTAATAGAGCTATAACACTCACTGCATGGCCCAAGGCTCCAGTCCTTGGAATCCATGAAGTCAAGGACCCCAGGTCAGAGAATAAAAGGCTTGCTGCCATCTTGGGAGCAGCCCCACCCCATCTTGGGAGCTCTAAGAACGAAGACCCACCCGTAACAGAGTGAAGTGGTGTGATCACAGCTCACTGCAGCCTCGATCTCCTGGGCTCAAGCCACCCTCCCACCTCAGCCTCCTGAGTAGCTGGGATCACAGGTGCACAACACCATGCCTGGATAATGTTTTAAAATAAGGCATAAGGAGGCTGTGACTGTGTTTCCCAGGCTGGTCTCAAACTCCGTGGTTCAAGCAATCCTCCTACCTCAGCCTACCAAAGTTCTGGGATTACTGGCATGAGCCACTGCTCAGGGCCTTTATTAAACAAATTTCTGTTCAGTGCCTGTCGTGTGCCAGGCTGGGCAAGGTGCTGAAAATTGATTAGGAAGGCAGACAGTTCCTGTCCTCATAGACTCACTCACAGTCTAAAGGAAGACAGACAATTAAGCTAAGCGTGCAGTGTGATGCAATTAGGGAGGGGCAGGGAGCTGTGAGAATAAATAGCAAGAAGATAGAGGTTACAGTTTCACAACGTGAATATACCAAACAACCACCTGAATTACACAACCTAAAAACGGAACCAACATCTTATCTATCTTCTTGGGAAATAAGGAGAATCTTTTAAAATGCTTCGGTACCTAAGACCCACTGTAATAAAGATGCAAAAAATGGAATCTTCCCACCCCATCACGCATCACTACACACATCTAACAGATTATCTTACATGTCAAGCAGGAAGAAAAAAAAAAACAACACATTATCATTTAGCATCATCAGCTACACTCATTTTATTAACTTGTGCTTCAGAAGCTTACCAAGAAAGAGCTGGTGGCATAACAGAGGTGCAATTAATGCTACCATCTGGGACACTGTCCAAAGAAACACAAAAGATTGGGGGAAGGGGGAATAAGGCACCTGCTTCTAAGATGGATGATTGTCTTCAGCCTCAAAAAAAGATGGTACCTCTTTAGTTAGCGTTTCTAATACCGTAGTTCCATAATTTCCTGATACACTCTCAAAAGCAGAACTCTGGCTTACGCGAATAACAGACTATTGCCAGGGACCCACCCAAATGCCCTTTATCAGCCAGCAAAACACTACCCTGGCTAATGGCTGACACCTGTGACCTTCTCTGGAGCCTGTCACCCTGACATGCTTGGGACATTCCACCCCATCCCCACTCCTGGGGAGATGATGTCTCACTTAAGGGGTACAAAAGGTGACAGGGCAATTCTGTGTTGGGATCTATGCTTGAGATCTTGGCAGGTCAAGCCAAGCCTTCACCTGAGACTTCACTCGATTATCCTTTTCTTCTCTCCTGACGAGCCCTCCCTCAGTAAACCACATGCCCCAAATTCCTGGCTCAGGCTCTACTTCTGGGAGAGGCCACCTGATATGGAGGCCTTTCTAGTAACTCACATAGTTGCCTCTAATAACAACACAGTTGGGGAGTAAGCCCAGCCCCGAAACAGTCATCCCTTTCTTATATGTGGTCACATGGTATTATATAGTCTCTCTCTTTTTTTTTTTTTTTTTGGGGGGACAGAGTCTTCCTCTGTCCCCCAGGCTGGAGTGCAGTGGCGCTATCTCGGCTCACTGCAAGCTCCGCCTCCCGGGTTCACGCCATTCTCCTGCCTCAGCCTCCCGAGTAGCTGGGACTACAGGCGCCCGCCACCACGCCCGGCTAATTTTTTGTATTTTTAGTAGAGATGGGGTTTCACCGTGTTAGCCAGGATGGTCTTGATCTCCAGACCTCATGATCTGCCTACCTCGGCCTCCCAAAGTGCTGGGACTACAGGTGTGATCCACCACCCCTGGCCATCTAGTCTCTCTTTCTTTCTATGAAAATTCTACCAGAAATACTTTTAGAACTGGCTTTCTTAGAAGCCTAGTTCTCTTATAAATTTGAAAGAAAATGTGGACAGGAACATATAATCTGTTCAATAAAAGAAGCTGCCATAAAGTATAGCTCCCACTCTGGCCAGATGCGGTGGCTCACGCCTGGAATCCCAACACTTTGGGAGACAGAAGGGGGCAGATCACCTGAGGTCAGGAGTTTGAGACCAGCCTAGCCAACACAATGAAAGACCAGATCGCCAACATAATGAAACCTGTCTCTTCTAAAAATACAAAGAATTAGCCGAGCGTGGTGGCGGGTGCCTGTAATCCCAGCTACTTGGGAGGCTGAGGCAAGAGAATCGCTTGAACCTGGGAGGCAGAAGTTGCAGTGAACCGAGATAGTGCCACTACACTCCAGCCTGGGTGATAGAGCGAGCCTCCATTTCAAAAAAAAAAAAAACAAAAACATAGCTCCCACTCTCGCCAGGTATGGAGGCTCACACCTGTAATCCCAACATTTTGGGAGGCTGAGGTGGGAGGATCGCTTGAGACCAGCCTGGGCAATATGGCAAAACCCCTTCTCTATTATTTAAAAAAAAAAAAAAAAAATTAGGCTCAGCACAGTGGCTCACACATGCAATCCCAGCACTTTTGGATGCCAAGGCGGGAGGATCATTTGAGGTCAGGAGTTTGAGACCAGCCTGGCCAACATGGTGAAACCCCGTCTCTACTAAAAATACAAAAATTAGCCAGGCGTGGTGGCGGGCACATGTAATCGCAGCTACTCAGGAGGCTGAGGCAGGAGAATCTCTTGAGCCCAGGAAGCAAAGGTTGTAGTGAGCAGAGACTCTGTCTCAAAAAAAAAAAAAGTAAAAAAAAAAAATTATTTAAAAAATCATAGTTCCCATCTCTCTCTCTCTTTTTTTTTTTTCTTTTTTGAGATGGAGTCTCGCTCTTGCCACCCAGGCTGGAGTGCAATGGTGTGATCTTGGCTCACTGCAACCTCTGCCTCCTGTGTTCAAGCAATTCTCCTGCCTCATTCTCCTGAGTAGCTGGGATCACAGGTGTGCACCACCACGCCCAGCTAATTTTTGTATTTTTAGTAGAGACAGAGTTGTACCATCTTAGCCAGGCTGGTCTTGAACTCCTGACCTCAAGTGATCTGCCCGCCTTGGCCTCTCAAAGTGCTGGGATTACAGGCGTGAGTCACCGTGCCTAGCCTCATCCTTTTCCTTGACTCCTTCCAGCTTAGACCAGAAACCCCAAGTGCAAGTTCAGGCTTCCAAACTCTACGGCCTCTGACATGGTTTGGATGTGTGTCCCCTCCAAACCTCATGTTGAAACATGATTCCTAATGTTGGACATGGGGCCTAATGGGAAGTGATTAGATCATGGGGTAGATCCTTCATGAATGGCTTAGCAACATCCCCTTGGTGATAAGTGTGTTTTGCTCAGTTAGTTCATGCAAGATCTGGTTGTTTAAGAGTCTGGGACCTCTCCCTTCTCTCTATTGCTCTCTCTCCAAGTGACATGCCTGCTCCCACTTCACCTTCCACCATGAATAAGAGCTCCCTGAGGTCTCACCAGAAGCCAAGCAGATGTGGGCACCATGCTTCCTGTACAGCCTGCAGAACAATAAGCCAATTAAACCTCTTTTCTTTATAAATTATCCACTGTCAGGTATTTCTTTATAGCAATGTAAAAACAGACTAACAGCCTCCAACTATGTCCTCTTCCCAGGGAGTGCCCTTGTAATGATTCAAAGCCTGGGCCAGGAATTGAGTGTTTTACCAGTGGGTAAACCATGGCTTATCCATTAAAGGTTGCAGCATAATTTATCTTTCATTAACCTCAGTCTCTCTCTTTTTCTTCCTCCTTTCAGAGTCACTGGTGCAAGTGCTCACACAGTTACTAACAGATTTAACATTAATCAACATTTTTCCCCTTTTCTCACGTGCCTGGGACTTAGATAACTAATTCAGCTGTTTCAGAGGATTTAAAAGGTTAAAGTACAGATCTAACACGTCTCGCAATTCTCTGCTTCTGGGTCAGCAGTTTTTTTGGTTTTTTTTTTTGAGACAAAGTCTTGCGCTGTCGCCAAGGCTGGAATGCAATGGCACAATCTGGGCTCACTGCAACCTCTGCCTCCCAGATACAAGCGATTCTCCTGCCTCAGCCTCCCAAGTAGCTGGGATTACTGGTGCCCGCCACCACACCTGGCTAATTTTTGTATTTTTATTTTATCTATTTTTTATTATTTATTTATTTATTTATTTATTTTTTTGAGACGGAGTCTTGCTCTGTCGCCCAGGCTGGAGTGCAGTGGCACGATCTCGGCTCACTGCAAGCTCCGCCTCCCGGGTTCACGCCATTCTCCTGCCTCAGCCTCTCCAAGTAGCTGGGACTACAGGCGCCCGCCACCACACCCGGCTAATTTTTTGTATTTTTAGTAGAGACAGGGTTTCACTGTGGTCTCGATCTCCTGACCTCGTGATCCACCCGCCTCGGCCTCCCAAAGTGCTGGGATTACAAGCGTGAGCCACCGCGCCCGGCAATTTTTGTATTTTTAGTAGAGACGGGATTTTGCCATGTTGGCCAGGCTGGTCTCAAACTCTTGACCTCAGGTGATCTGCCTGCCTTGGCCTCCCAAAGTGCTGGGATTACAGGCGGGAGCCACCACACCCAGTCTAGGATCGGCAGTTTTTGATCTTCTTCTCTTTTGCAGTGAGGAGTAGGCAAAGGGTCCAAAAGTTGCTCCTGCGTCAAGGGTGCATTGGAGAGACCAAGAGAGATTCAGAAGCATGACAGATGTTCGTGTTAGTAATGTTACAGGCACTTCAACCAGAGTGACTCCATCTTGAATAGAGACCGGGTAAAATGAGGTTGAGACCTGCTGCACTGCATTCCTAGGGGGTTAGACATTCTTAGTCACAGGATGAGATAGGAGCTCACAAGATCCAGGTCACAAAGACCCTGCTGATAAAACAGGATGCAGTAAAGAAGCCAGCCAAAACCAAGATGGCAACAAATGTAACCTCTAGTAGTCCTCACTGCTCATTATATGCTAATTATAATACATTAGCTTGCTAAAGGCACTCCCACCAGCACCATGAAAGCTTAGAAATGCCATGACAACGTTCAGAAGTTACCTTATATGGTCTAAAAGGGGGAGGAAACCTCATTTCCAAAAAATCCCCACCCGTTTCCTGGAAAACATAATAATCCACTCCTCATTTAGCATATGATCAAGAGATAACCATAAAAATAGCCACCCATTGGGAGGCGGAGGTGGGTGGATCACGAGTTCAGGAGATTGAGACCATCCAGGTTAACACGGTGAAACCCCATCTCTACTAAAAATACAAAAAAAAAAAAAAAAAAAAAAAAAAATAGCCACCTAGCAGCTCTTGGGGCTGCTCTGCCTATGGAATAGCTATTCTTTTGTTTCTTTACTTCTCTAACAAACTTGCTTTCACTTTACTCTGGACTCACCCTAAATTCTTTATTGCATGAGATCCCAGAACCCTCTCTTGGGGTCTGGATCGGGACCTCTTTCTGGTGACAGTAATGGAAAGTCTAAAGTGTACTCAGAGGATAGTGTTGCATTCATGCTGGTCTCCATGGCATTCCTCACATGTCCTGTTGACTGTATGTATTTATTTTTGAGAGAGGGTCTCACCCCGTCACCCAGGCTGGAGTGCAGTGGTGCTATCACAGCTCTCTGCAGCCTCGAACTCCCAGGCTCAAACGATCCTCCCACCTTAGCTTCCTGCATATGTGCCACCACACCCAGTTAATTTTTTTTTCTCTCTTTTTGGTAGAGACAGGGTCTCACGATGTCGCCTAGGCTGGTCTCGAACTCTTGGGCTCAAGCAATCGGCCCACCTCAGCCTCCCAAAGTACTGGGATTACAGGCATAAGTCACTATTCCCCTCCTTGACTGGTATTTCAAGGAAAGCTTAAAGTCAAACGTGTTCACAGAAGGAGAAAAGTACACTTTACCAAGCTTGAGGATTTATACTTATCTACAAATTTGTTTGTAAATTGGTTTATACAAAAATGTGGCATTCTCTGGATTATCACATACTGAGTGGGCACAAAGAATAGTTCTGTGCTGCCACTGGGGAACTGGGAACCAGAGCCCTGACCCTGACCCCTTTCACATACACAAACACACACACACACACACTCACGCACACACCAGCTTCCTCAGAATCTCAAGGCAGGTTGGGTGTGGTGGCTCACACCTGTAATCCTAGCACTTTGGGAGGCCAAGGCAAACGGATTCCTCGAGCTCAGGAGTTCAAGACCAGTCTGGGCAACATGGCAAAACCCCATCTCTACTAAAAATACAAAAATTAGCCAGGCGAGGTGGTGCGCGTCTATAGTCCTAGCTACTCAGGAGGCTGAGGTGGGAGGATAGCTTGAGCCCAGGAGTTCAAGACTGCAGTGAGCCATGATCACGGCGCCACTGTACTCCAGCCTGGGTGACAGAGTAAGACCCTGTCCCCCCAGCCCCCCCCCAAAAAAAAACTCAAGGCAAACAGCACACCCAGGGGGATGCATGATATCGTGTCTACCCTTAGCTGAGCGCGAGGGCAGGAAGAAACAGGGTCTGCACACCCTGCCATTTCACATAGGCACAGCACTGCTGAACATAGGAGGAGATGAAAGACAAACTCTTGACATAGCCAACCCCAGGCGTGGGTGGAGAATTCCTCTCTTACAGATTCATCAGACTCGTCTAACCTTGCTCGTTGCTTCAGGGGTGTTAGAAAACAGCAATGAGTATCATTGTCTCAGAGTCAGGGGCTAGTGAAATCAGGACCATGTCAGGCGATACAATTTGGGTACAGAAGAGAGGCTTGGCAAGAAAGGGGCTTGGGCCAAGGGAATAGGTAGGTTTCTTACTTAGGCAGACACCATTTAGACAACCAGAGCAGAATCATTCATCACAGTGCTTAGCTGGGCGTGGAGACGCACATCACTTCTGGCTGGGGGCATTTGTGAATGTATAAATATACCCACACATCTCACAAGAAACTCACCCTCTTGCCAAATTGTTCTCCAGCCTCTCATGTTAGAAACGAGAAAGAGTCCAATGTTAGGTTAATTCTCTTTCCCTTCTACGGAAATGCTTTTGCCTTTGGAAGCCTGCAACACTTCCTCTTTTTTTTTTTTTTTTTTTTGAGATGAAATTTCCCTCTTGTCGCCCAGGCTAGAGTGCAGTGGCACCATCTCGGCTCACTGCAACCTCCACCTCCCGGGTTCAAGCGATTCTCCTGCCTCAGTCTCCCAAGTGGCTGGGATTACAGGTGCCCGCCACCATGCCCAGCTAATTTTTGTATTTTTACTAGAGAAGGGGTTTCGCCATGTTGGTCAGGCTGGTCTTGAACTCCTGACCTCAGGTGATCTGCCCACCTCGGCCTCCCAAAGTGCTGGGATTACAGGCGTGAGCCATCGCACCTGGCCCAAGGACGCTTATTCTTCTTCTTATTATTATTATTGAGATAGAATCTTGCTCTGTCACCCAGGCTGGAGTGCAATGGTGTGATCTCAGCTCACTGCAACCTCCGCCTCCTGGGTTCAAGTTATTCTCCTGCCTCACACTCCCGATTACGGTGCGCACCACCACGCCCAACTAATTTTTGTATTTTTAGTACAGACGAGGTTTCACCATGTTGGCCAGGCTGGTCTCAAACTCCTGACCTCAGGTGATCGGCCTGCCTCGGCCTCCCAGAGTGCTGGGATTACAGGCGTGAGCCATTGAGCCCGGCAAGGACACATAATTGTTTGATTAAAGTTCCCATCTGGTCCTTTCCTCATTCTTCAGTAGGGCACAGTTCTGGGTGTCTGAAGGGGTGGCCTGCCCCTCCACACCTGTGGGTGCTTCTCATTAGGTGGGACGAAAGACTTGAGAAAAGGAATAAGACACAGAGACAAAATGTAGAGAAGGAAAAGCGGGGCCCACGGGACCGGTGCTGTGCTTACAGAGGACCCACACCGGCACCGGCCTCTGAGTTCCCTTAGTATTTATTCATAATTATCTTTACCATCACCGGTGCTGTGCTTTGAGATGTATACGCGAACATCTCCATAAACCTTTTAGCAGTATTGCTCCAGCAAGCCCCACCTTATTCCTAAAGGCGGTTTTCTCCTTACTCAGTAAACAAAGCACATTCTGCACCGCCCAAAACCCTTTTAACCTTAAGTCACCACAGCACATGTCTCTTGCGAGGACAAGGTTGGGGGTAGGGTCACAGATTAACAGCATCTCAAATACAGAACTAAATGGAGTCTCTTATGTCTACTTCCTTCTATATAGACACAGTAACAGGCTGATCTCTCTTTCTTTTCCCCACAGGTGTCTCCTTTCCTTTGGTCTCCCTTCCTCTGGTTGTGCAGTCCTCCCAAATTAGCCATTCTTTTTTAACCTGCTTACAGCTTTGTATTTGCCCAGCAACCAGGTCCAGCATCTAGAGTTTTTCAAGAAGTGATGTGATGGCTAGGCACGGTGGCTCATGCCTGTAATCTCTTTGGGTGTCTGAGGCAGACAGATCGCTTGAGCCCAGGAACTTGAGACCAGCCTGGGCAACATGGCGAAACCCTATCTGTACAAAAACATACAAAAAACTAGCTGAGTGTAGTGGTGCATACCTTAGTCCCAGCTACTCAGGAGGCTGAGGCAGGTGGATGATTGAGCCTGGGAGGTCAAGGTTACAGTGAGCTGTGATGGCACCACTGCACTCCAGCCTGGGCGACAGAGTAAGAGCTTGCTTAAGAAAAAAGAAAAAAAAAAAACAGAGAAGTGATATAAGAAATAACAGCTTCCATCTTTGTGGGTAAGGGATGAACAAACAGCACGTCATGAGGTGCCTGTTGGAGCCCAGGAAGAAAATGTCACCATTCCTGGGGCTCCCCAGGTGTAAGCAGCAGCTCTACCCTAAAGACAGGGCCCAAGAACAACTTCACTACTTGTGAAGCCGCCCTCCAAGTCTTCCAAAATCTGAAGGTTTAAAAAAATGACCATGTGTTTGCTTATGATTTTATAGATCAGCAATTTGTGCTGGGATCAGCTTCTTTCTGCTCTGGCTTGGGGTTACCCACGCAGCTGCCGATATTCAGCAGGTGGGTAAACAGACTCAGCCTCTTGTTAGGAGGAGTGACAAAGTCACATTGCAAAGGGCTGTGCATTCAATGCCATATTTGTCAGCAATCCAACAGATCTGGTGACAACAGATTTGCATGCAGAGTCCAGCTCTTCCCCTGTCTGATGCCTGGCAGTGTAGTTCTTCCTCCACAAAGAGCCCAGTCTTTCTCAAGGCCTCAGTCTGTCCCCAACACATCACTTTTCAGTCTGCTTAGGACTGTATCAGCCAACGTTTGTACAGCGCTTCCTGTTTCCAGAACTATTGCAAGCACATTTAATGAGCACAGCAATCCTCATGAAGTTGATACTATCATCATTTCTGTGCTATAGATGAGGAAACTGACGCACAGAGAGTCTAAGTAATTTCCCCTGGGTTCACATGGTCTACAAATAGAGCTGAGATTGTTGGGCTTTGGAGTCTCCTCTCTTAAGTGCTGTACTGCTGTTTGGAGTGTTTGAAGCTCAGAGATGTTCGAAGTGTCCTCTTCCTTGGCATTCCTCCCCACTTCCTTTTTTTATTCCAAAGGAACCCAGATATGGGATTCTCGGGCAACAGTGGCTGGAGCAGATGTCCCTGACTCTGTCTGTCCCCACAACTGCCTCTCTGAAGTAAGACAGCAGCCAGGGAGGCAATCACACAGGACTTGGCAAGTACATCTGAGATCCAGGGCTCCCTGGGGAAAGGAGCAGGTGAGGACTTGCTTTGTTTTGGCGCTGAGGTGGGAGACTCACTAGGGACCAGCAGCAAAAAGGAGAGCTTGCCTGGTCTTGCATTCTGGGGGAAAGTGCAGCCTCTGGGAGTTTCCCAAGAGGACTCAGCCAGAGTAGATTGGAGGCTGGGGAGGCATGCACAGTTTCAGAGTACCAGCTGGAGGTCACTGGGTGGCACTGCCCTCACCACACACCCATGCCTACACACACATAAAATCTGTTATGTCCTCTGTTTCTTAATCCAGTTCTCAGTGCTTTCATAGGGTATAAAGTTGACTTCAAATAAGTGATCATGTGACCAGGCAGTGAGACTCCATCCAAGATCTTGCTGCTGGAACGGTCCATTTGGGACAACACCATTGTATTGCTGCCACCAGGGATCTGCCAGCAGCCCAGTGGACTCTTGATCTATCCATGCACAGTTGTAAGAAACTCTATCTTGGCCAGGTGCAGTGGCTCACGCCTGTAATCCCAGCACTTTGGGAGGCCGAGGCAGGCGGATCACGAGGTCAGGAGATCGAGACCATCCTGGCTAACACGGTGAAACCCCGTCTCTACTAAAAATACAAAAAATTAGCCAGGTGTGGTGGGGGGCGCCTGTAGTCCCAGCTACTTGGGAGGCTGAGGCAGGAGAATGGCGTGAATCCGGGAGGCGGAGCCTGCAGTGAGCCGAGATCGCGCCAGTGCACTCCAGCCTGGGGAACAGAGCGAGACTCCATCTCAACAACAACAACAAAAAAGAAACTCTGTTTATCTCTGCATCTCTGTATCAATCTCTCAATATTCAAAGTCCCAGGAGTACCCAGGTAACCGACTCTGCCCTGTGCTTGTGTTCTGGCTGTCGTGAGCCGGGAGAGGGCCATCAGTCCTTCAGCTTCCCTGGCAGGAGGGGGACCCTTCCCTCTATGTATTCAACAATTGCAAACATTATAATGTTGTGCAACCATCACCACTGTCCATCTCCGGAACTCTTTCATCATGCATAACAGAAACTTCGTACTCATTAAACACTAGGCCAGGCACTGTAGCTAATGCCTGTAATCCCAGCACTTTGGGAAGCCGAGGCAGGTGGATCACTTGAGCCCAGGAGTTCGAGACCAGCCTGGCCAACACGGTGAAACCCCATCTCTACTAAAAATCCATAAACAGGCCGGGCGCGGTGGCTCACGCTTGTAATCCCAGCACTTTGGGAGGCCGAGGCGGGCGGATCACGAGGTCAGGAGATCGAGACCACGGTGAACCCCGTCTCTACTAAAATACAAAAAATTAGCCGGCGTGGTGGCGGCGCCTGTAGTCCCAGCTACTCGGAGAGGCTGAGGCAGGAGAATGGCGTGAACCGGGAGGCGGAGAGCTTGCAGTGAGCCGAGATCGCGCCACTGCACTCCAGCCTGGGTGAAAGAGCGAGACTCCGTCTCAAAAAAAAAAAAAAAAAAAAAAAAATCCATAAACATTAGCCAGGCATGGTGGTGTGCGCCTGTGGTCCCAGCTACTCCTTGGGAGGCTGATGTGGGAGGATCACTTGAGCCTGGGAGGTTGAGGCTGCAGTGAGCTGTGGTCGTACCCCTGCACTCCAGCCTAGAGAACAACAGAGCAAGACTCCATCACTAAAAAATAAATAAATAAATAAATGACATAATTTTTTTTTTTTTTTTTTGAGACAGAGTCTCGCTCTGTTACTCAGGCTGGAGTGCAGTGGCGCAATCTTGGCTCACGGCAACCTCCGCCTCCCTGGTTCAAGCGATTCTCCTGCCTCAACCTCTTGAGTAGCTGGGATTACAGGCACGTGCCAACACACCTGGCTAATTTTTGTATTTTTAGTAGAGATGGGGTTTCACCATGTTGCTCAGGCTGGTCTCGAACTCCTGACTTCGTGATCCACCCACCTCGGCCTCCCAAAGTGCTGGGATTACAGGCGTGAGCCACTGCTCCCAGCCAAAAATACATAAATTTAAAAGTGAATTTACCGAGATCTCAATACACAGATAATTAGACAAACCATTGCATTTCTATATGGCAGCGATGAAAAAATAAAGAAATGAAATTTTAAAAACAAGGTTGTTTACAATAACATCAAAGAGCACCAAACAGAGGGCAGGTGCAGGTGCGGAATCATTCCCATGGCCCCCCATTGGAGCCCGGCGAGCCGCGCTAAGAAGGTAGAATTAGAAGATCATGTGATGTTGGAGTAGGGGGATTTATCTTGGTGACTCTGGGATGCTGGTTTCATTGGAGGTATAATTATGCAAAGCAAAGAATCCAGGAAAGAATTGCCAGAGAAGGAATGAAAAATAAGATCTATGAAAGTACCCACCTTGAGCCTGAAAGAAAACAAACCAACGGCAACAGCGGCAATCGAACAATTTTTTTTTTTTTTTTTGAGGCAGAGTCTCGCTCAGTCGCCCAGGCTGGAGGGCAGTGGCTCGATCTCCGCTCACTGCAAGCTCCGCCTCCCGGGTTCACGCCATTCTCCTGCCTCAGCCTCCCAAGTAGCTGGGACTACAGGCACCCGCCAACACGCCCGGCTAATTTTTTGTATTTTTTAGTAGAGACGGGGTTTCACCGTGTTAGCCAGGATGGTCGCGATCTCCTGACCTCGTGATCCGCCCGCCTCGGCCTCCCAAAGTGCTGGGATTACAGGCGTGAGTCACCACACCCAGCCAATCAAACAAACTTGAGCATAGAAAACCAGACCCCCTGAAGTCAGCATGAACGAAGCTAAGATCAACCACATAAGACATTTTCTGTACAGTAAGTTCTTAATCAAGTAAATAAAGTACGTTTAAGTTGGAAAAAAAAAAAGGAACAAACGCCTAGGTATACATTTACGGAAAAATGAGCACAATTGCATACTGAAAACTATGAAATATTATTGAGAAATTAACCCAAATACATGGAACTATATATAATGTTTCTAGATATCCCATTTACCCACATTAATCTATAATGTGATCCCAACCAAATCCCAACAGGATTTTTGTAGAAATAACAAGCTGATTCTAAAACATTTGGAAATGCAAAAGGCCAAGAATAACCAAGGCAATACTGAAGAAATCCCACAAAGCTAGGGGGCTTACATCACAGATATCTAGATGTCTACATAGCTAAAGTAATCAAGGCAACGCGGTATTGCCACGAAGATAGACTGACCCAAGGAAAGCAGTAGCGTCCAGACAAGATGAAGAAAACTAAGAGAATTGTCCCCAGAAGAACTACCCTGAAAGAATGACTAAAGGAAGCTCTTGGAACAGGAAGGAAATGATAAAAGAAGAAAACATGGAACATGGGGAATAAAGAAAACAATGGAGCCGGGCGCAGTGGCTCATGCCTGTAATCCCAGAACTTTAGGAGGCCAAGGCGGGTGGATCACTTGAGGCCAAGAGTTCGAGACCAGCCTGGCCAACGTGGTGAAACCCTATCTCTACTAAAAGTACAAAAAGTATCCAGGTGTGGTGGTGCGCACCTGTAATCCCAGCTACTCGGAAGGTTAAGGCGGGAGAATCGCTTGAACCCAGGAGGCAGAGGTTGCAGTGAGCTGAGATCACGCCACTGCACACTAGCCTGGGTGACAGAGTGAGACTCTGTCTCAAAAAACAAACAACAAACAAAAACAGAATGCTAAAAGTAAAATAACTCACAGGAAGGCAGGAGAAAAAGGTGATGGTGGGGCAGATGGAGGGTGGAGGGAAGAAACAGCAAGCCAGGCAAAGAGGAATGCAGAAGCAAGAATGGGGCGAGGCAGCAACAGGCACGTGTGGAGCCTGCAAGACAGTAGGTGATGCTGTTGCAGAAAATATAAGGCAGGAATCTTACTAGAGCAGTAGGTGAGGCCCAGCTCATTGGGAGCTCTGAATGAGAGGCATCAGAGCTTGGGCTTATTTTCTAGATGCTGGGCCTGAGGACAAAATTCAACTTGTGAATTCCCTGAGAGAATTTTGTTTTTCAAAATCGGTAGTCCCCAGCTATTCTCCTGCTATTCATCTACGCAGCGTCAGCCACTTTCAAATCTTCCAGCTGAGCCTTTGGCATTTACCTCCATGCTTCGAAATTACATGTGTGCGTTGACAATTATGTTTTAGATTATCTACTGATGTCTCCCTGGGAAGATGAGGATCCGGCTCCCGGCCCTGCCCCAACCTCCCACACGTGCACATTTCCTTCGTGTGCATTTCCTACACGTGTTTTTCCTCTGCTCTCACTCAACAACAATCAACACAGAAGACTTCTGTGACCAGATGTGTGCAGATCTCTCCCCACCAACAAACAAGCAATCAGTTCTGCAGCGGACACCAGCTGGGCGTCCTCTAATTCAGTTCACTTCTGAGACCATCTGCCTGGAGACAGCATCAGATCACGGGTTGAGGGCTCAGTCCCACAAGACTGCTCCCTCCCACTTCCAATTCCCATTGCAACCCCCAGGGGTTGTATTACCTGTGCTACTGACTAACCGGCTATAAATTTGGGTTCCCATGACTCACTCCTCAAGTTCAATTAAATTGCTAGAGCGGCTCACGGAGGCAGGAAACACTTACGTTTACCAGTTTAATTGTAAAGGATATCACAATGGACACAGATGAAGAAATGCACAGGGCAAGGTATGGGGAAGGGACACGGAGCTTCCATGCCCTTCCTGGGCACCCCACCCTCCTGGAACCTCCACGTGCTCCGCTATCCAGAAGCTCCCCAAACTCTGTCTTCTTGGGCCTTCCATGAAGGCTTCATTGGATAGAAACAATTGACCACCATGTAGAAATGAGATTAAATAAAAATGGTTTGGCCGGGCACAGTGGCTCACACCTGTAATCCCAGCACTTTGGGAGGCCGAGGCAGGTGGATCACCTGAGGTCGGGAGTTTGAGACCAGCCTGGCCAACATGGTGAAACCCCATCTCTACTAAAAATACAAAAATAGCTGAGGGTGCTGGCATGCACCTGTAATCTCAGCTACTTGGGAGGCTGGGGTAGTAGAATCTCTTGAACCCAGGAGGTGGAGGTTGCAGTCAGCCAAGATCGCGCCACTGCACTCCAGCCTGGGCAACAAAAGGGAAACTCGGTCTCAAAAAAAAAATTAGTTTCTCATTTATGATAAA
Organism: Nomascus leucogenys; assembly: GCF_006542625.1. Taxonomy (NCBI): domain Eukaryota; kingdom Metazoa; phylum Chordata; class Mammalia; order Primates; family Hylobatidae; genus Nomascus; species Nomascus leucogenys. Next base: position 90,987,922 of record NC_044394.1, on the reverse strand, counting down.
ATAACATTTTTTTCAAAATGTTGACATTTTCAAGAAGTTAAAAAAAAAGTCTTCTCATTAATGAGTCTATAGAAAAAAATAAAAAAGAAACTTCTTAAACCCTGAAAAGCAGTAGGCTCTAATTGTGTGAATCACAAGTGCTAATAATCCATTTTCTGACTGATCTAGAATATCCGGTTCATATTCAAATTTAAGCCATCAACTGTATTTTCTTTTTCCAAACTCGGTTTCTACTCAGCTTCAATTCCATGCATAAATTTGTCTCTTTATAAACTCTTGAAATACAACTGAAACGATTTTCATCATTGCTTTTTTCATAAAATAATTAATCATCTAAAAACGGTTTTGATTGAAATGCCAAAGCAGCCTCTGATACATAATTAGAACATCTAATACATTTTGATTAGCAACTTGCTTGATATTCATGCCAGTTTCAGATACTGAGAAATAAATTGATTTTAGTAAAAATATGTTTTTACAAAATGCTTACACATGGTTGTTTTAGAACATAGAGTACTTGAAGTTTTCATCTCTTGGTTTTGCAAATCCGTAATCCATAGTTCATCTTATGTGAAAAGCATGTATATATACTTTTAAAGACTTTGATTGAAGTTAAGGATAACCTTATAGTTTTAAAATATCTAATGAAGCATATTTCAGCTAAAAAGAAAAATTTAGGTTTTTATTAGGGAAAATTTCAAATATATACAAAAGTAGAGAGAATATTGTAATGAACTCTCATATCCCCATTGTACAGCCCCAGCAGTGATCCACTTGTAGCCAATTTGTTTCATCTGTGTCCCCATCCACTCTCCACTTCCAGCCCAGACTTGGTTATTTGTAAAGAATCCCATATATCATATTCGTTTGTAAATATTCGGTATGTATTACTAACAATAAGAACAGTTTTAAAAAATAACCACAATGCTACTATCACACATTTTCTTTCTTTCTTTTCTTTTGAGACGGAGTCTCACTGTCTCACAGGCTGGAGTGCAGTGGCATGATCTCGGCTCACTGCAATTTCCGCCTCCTGGGTTCAAGCGATTCTCCCGTCTCAGCCTCCTGAGTAGCTGGGATTACAGGTGCCCGCCACCACCCTGGGCTAAATGTTGTATTTTTAGTAGAGACAGGGTTTTGCCATATTGGCCAGGCTGGTCTCAAACTCCTAACTTCAGGTGATCTGCCCGCCTCGGCCTCTCAAAGTGCTGGGATGACAGGTGTGAACCACTGCACCCAGCCTCTTTCTTTTTTAAAATAGAGGCCGGGCGCGGTGGCTCACGCTTGTCATCCCAGCACTTTGGGAGGCCGAGGCGGGCGGATCACGAGGTCAGGAGATCGAGACCACGGTGAAACCCCGTCTCTACTAAAAATACAAAAAATTAGCCGGGCGTGGTGGCGGGCGCCTGTAGTCCCAGCTACTCGGAGAGGCTGAGGCAGGAGAATGGTGTGAACCTGGGAGGCGGAGCTTGCAGTGAGCCGAGACTGCGCCACTGCACTCCAGCCTGGGCGACAGAGTGAGACTCCTTCTCAAAAAAAAATAAATAAATAAATAAAAAATAAAAATAAAATAAAATAAAATAGAGATGGAGTCTCACTAGGTTGCCCTGGCTGGTCTCAAACTCCTGGGCTCAAGATATCATCTTGCCTCAGCCTCCCAAAGTGCTGGATTACAGTGTGAACCACTGCACCTAGCCACACATTTTAAAAGTTAACAATTCCTTAGATTTATCAAACATTCAGCTCAATTTTCCTGATTCAAAAAATAGAATTTTAAGATGACAAATCAATGAGGAAGTCAACATTAAATTAAAAACCATTGCAGCCGGGTGCGGTGGCTCACGCCTGTAATCCCAACACTTTGGGAGGCTGAGGCAAGTGGATCACTTGAAGTCAGGAGTTCGAGACCAGCCTGGCCAACACGGTGAAACCCCATCTCTACTAAAAATACAAAAATTAGCCAGGTGTGGTGGCAGGCGCCTGTAATCCCAGCTACTCTGGAGGCTGAAGCAGGAGAATTGTTTGAGCCCCAGAGGTGGAGGTTGCAGTGAGCTGAGATTGTGCCACTGCACTCCAGCCTGGGCAACAGAGTGAGACTGTCTCAAAAAAAAAAAAAAATTGCAAACGATGGACTTCCAGCATGAGGAACTCTACAGCCCCACTTTCTAGTGAAAGTGGACTCCAGCCTGGTCAACGTGGCGAAACCCTGTCTCTACTAAAAATACAAAAATTAGCCAGGTGTGGTGGCACGTTCCTAGACACTTCTAAGTAAACAGAAAGTAAGAGGATTTATTGTTAGCAGACACACATTACAAGAAATACTAAAGGAATCTTCAGGCTGAAAGAAGATTCAAATACACATGAGACAAAAAAAAAACTCTGGTAAAGGAAATTCTGTAATTATAAAAAACAGTATAATTTTATAATTATATATTATATAATTGTATTTACATACAGTCATCCCCTATTATCCATGGGGCATTGGTTCCAGGACTGCCCGTATAACCAAACCAAATCCACACATACTCAAGTCCCATAGTTAGCCCTGAGAAACCCATGAGAAGTAGGCCCTCTGTGTCTGCAAGACCCTGTCTCTGCAAAAATAAAAATAAAAATAAATTAGACAGGTATCGTGGCACATGCCTATAGCCCTGGCTACTTGGGAGGCTAAGGCAGGAGGATCGCTTGAGCTCAGGAGTTTAAGACTGCAGGAGCCGACTGGGCGCGGTGGCTCACGCCTGTAATCCCAGCACTTTGGGAGGCCGAGGCGGGCAAATCACGAGGTCAGGAGATCAAGACCATCCTGGCTAACATGGTGAAATCTCATCTCTACTAAAAATACAAAAACTTAGCTGGGCATGGTGATGCACGCCTGTGGTCCTACCTACTTGGGAGGCTGAGGCAGGAGAATCACTTGAACTCAGGAGGTAGAGGTTGCAGTGAGCCGAGATCATGCCACTGCACTCCAGCTTGGGCAACAGAGTGAGACTCAGTCTCAAAAATAAAAAGGACTGCAGGAGCCATGATTGCACCACTGTACTACAGCCTGAACAACAAGAGTGAGACTCCAACTCAAAAAAAAAAAAAAAGTAAGAAAGAAAGAAAGAAAAAAGTAGGCCGGGCGCGGTGGCTCACACTTGTAATCCCAGCACTTTGGGAGGCCAAGGCGGGCGGATCACGAGGTCAGGAGATCGAGACCACAGTGAAACCCTGTCTCTACTAAAAATACAAAAAATTAGCCGGGCGTGGTGGCAGGCGCCTGTAGTCCCAGCTACTTGGAGAGGCTGAGGCAGGAGAATGGCATGAACCCGGGAGGTGGAGCTTGCAGTGAGCCGAGATTGTGCCACTGCACTCCAGCCTGGGTGACAGAGTGAGACTCCGTCTCAAAAAAAAAAAAAAAAGAAAGAAAGAAAGAAAAAAGTAACACAGGTCTCCAGGGATGCCTTTATACATAGCTGAACAGGTTTACAGCTGATAGAGATCTGGGCCTCAGATGGAGACTAATTCAGGGGTCACAAACAGAAAGCTGGTTGTTGAAACCATGAGAGCAGAGTTGCAAGCTGGAGTTACTGGGAGCTAAATGTCAAATTCAGAGAGACAGATGCAGCAGAATTAGAATTGGAAAATGTGGACTCCCTTTGGAAGGATGATGGTTGCTAGTGACTTCAGTGGGTACAATTTCAATGGCATGGTAGGTAAGGAAGTCAGATGCAAAAAGAAGCGGAGACAGAATAGACTCTCTACCAAGAACTTGGATGAAAGAAAAAGAGAGTAGCTATGAAGGGGGCCAGCTCAACTGCATTTTTTGTTTTGCTTTGCTTTGCTTTTTAGGATGAGCTATTTGGGGCATGTTCATAGGCTGTGATAAGGACCTTGCAGAGGGGGCAGGGAGGGCTGCTGAAGCAAGAGCTGAAGAGTGGGAGGTCACAGTGAAGAGGCTGGCTCTCCCTGGGAGGAGGAGAGTCTGGAGCAGTAAGGTGAGGGTGCATGGGCATGATCGTGCTGTGAGCAGAGAGGGACCAACTGACCTTTTGTTCCAGGCTCTTTTCAAGAATGTTGGTATAGGCTAGGGGTAGTGGCTCACGTCTGTAATCCCAGCACTTTGGGAGGCCGAGGTGGGCGGATCACGAGGTCAGGAGATCGAGTTCATCCTCGGTAACATGGTGAGACCCCATCTCTTCCAAAAAATACAAAAAATTAGCCAGATGTGGTGGCAGGCGCCTGTAGTCCCAGCTACTTGGGAGGCTGAGGCAGGAGAATTGCTTGAACCCGGGAGCAGGAGGTTACAGTGAGCCAAGAACACACCACTACACCCCAGCCTGGGCGACAGAGCAAGACTCTGTCTAAAAAAGAAAAAAAAAAAAAGATTGTTGGTATAGCAGACTGCCTTGGAAGATAAAAATAGTGCCTCCCTCTGGAGCAGAGAGCAGATTTCCTACTGTCCAACGTAATAAAGGTAATGTCTCCCTCTTGGACAAGAGCAGGTTTGCTTGCAGCCCATTATAAAAGATTCTGGCTCCCTTATCTCAGGGATTCTCAGCTGTGCTGCAAACCCATTGTGTGTGCAACACCCACCTGGGCCTCTCTGTCTCACTCTCATGGGGCTTGAGGAGTAAAGAGAAGTGACACAAACATGATGCCTGTGTTGCTTGCTGCACCATGAGTAATAAAGTCCTTTCTCTCTGATCCAGTAGTCTTGTGTCTTCTACCAGCATCCACAGAACTATGGCAGGTTCACTGGTTAGCTTGTAAGCAGAGCAAAATCTGCACAGTTCTTAACAAAAGATGACTTTGAACTTGGGGGCATGGGAAGTTGAAGGTCACTTCTGATGGGCTGCATTTTCTCACAGGTATGGCTGGGAAAAGAGGAGGCTTGAGGAAAGAAGTAAGTTCTAGAATCATTGTTGAGCAGGATAGAAGCTGGAGCTGAGCAAGGATAAGGAAATGGCTGATGTTGAGAGCCAGCTGAGGCCAAACGTGTTCCCAGTTCACTCTGGAATGAGCTGCCCCTGACCCCTGACCCCTGACCCCCGCAGCACTCAGCCAGGCCAGGGACAGGCAGCACAGGAGAGGCAGAGGCACGAGTGAATCCAGGTCAGAGTTTTGCTGGGCAGAAAACCAGGAACACAAGAGAATCTGGGTTACTGATGCAGGAGTAGCTCAGATTATAACCCAGGGAGTCCTGCCTAGATAGGAAGGAAAGCTGCTGAGACAGGGTTGGCCCACTGGGAGAAAATGGAAGGATGGAGACCCTGGAGATCCTGAGGCTGAAGATGGGAGGAAGGAGAACTCCAGGTGGGTGGACAGGAGATCTTGGTGTGACGGGAGTACTGCCATTTAAGACACTGGAGGTGGACCTGGATCATTAACACAGATGGGGGTTAACTCCCACACAGGAGGAGAGCACCCTCTCCCCAACTCTTAAGACTGGAGTCCTGAGGCCTGGTGCAGTGGCTCGCGCATGTAATCCCAGCAATTTGGGAGGCCAAGGTGGGCAGATCACCTGAGGTCAGGAGTTTGAAATGAGCCTGGCCAACGTGGTAAAACCCCCATCCCTACTAAAAATACAAAAAAAAAAAAGCTGGGCATGGGGGTGCACTCCTGTAATCCCAGCTACCGGGGAGGCTGAGGCAGGAGAATCGCTTGAACCTGGGAGGCAGAGGTTGCAGTGAGCCGAGATTACGCCCCTGCACTCCAGCCTGGGTAACAGAGACTCTGTCTCAAAAAAAAAAAAAAAAAAAGACTAGAGTCCCAGCAAGGAGAGTCTGCGCTGTGGTGGGGGCCAAGTTTGTAGGTTTGTAAGTGGAAAGTTGAATAAATTACTAATGAATGATTCTCCTTTTCTCCATGAAGTAGAAGGTAAGGCACTTACTGAGAGCAGGGGCTAGGAGGGGTATTTATGGGCACAGAGAGAGGGTCTGAGGAAATGTGAGAAGCCAGTGATCAGGGGATAAGTAACATCTACAGGAATTTTGACAGGTAAACCCATAAAGATTGAAATGAAAGTCTTGACACCGTAAATTCCAAGTAGTGCCCATCCATGGGGTAGCAAGATGAGTCTGGCTCTGCTGAGCAGTCTTGGGGTGAAGGAAAGAACTGGCCCAATGTGAGTGACCTCCAGTGACCCTGACTTGGTGGGAGAACTGAGACCAGATGGACCGAATGGCCATTCCTGACCACAGGCCCAGGCCCTGGGAGGTTTTCGGGAAGCCTTGCAATCGGACAGGTACCTGTTGCCGCACCCAGACTTCCTCGGATACATGAAGAACAGATTAGAGCAGAAAGCACGTGACACGGTAGCCTAGGTCCCTCTCATCCTTGCAGCCTGCTGACAGTTGGGAGTCTGGGGCATGTCACAGCTTTCTGAACAGTGGCCCCTGGAGCACACCCATCTCACAGTGAGTAACACTCACTGCCAGGGAGTGCTCCACTTAGCACAGGCACTGAGCTTCCCAGCCCTTTCTGATGCTGGAGCCTGCTAGACCAGGGGTCCCCAATCCCAAGCCTGGTCTGCGACCTGTTGGGAACAGGGCCTCGCAGCAGGAGGTGAGTGGCGGGCGAAGGAGCATTACCGCCTGAGTTCCGCCTCCTTCAGATCAGCCTCGGCATTAGAGTCTCAAATGAGCGCGAACCCTTTTGTGAACTGCGCATGCCAGGGATCTAGGTTGCGGGCTCCTTATGAGAGAATCTTAACTCATGCCTGATGATCTGAGGTGGAACAGTTTCATCACCAACCCCCCCGCCCCCACCCCCGTCCGTGGAAAAATTGTCTTCCAGGAAACCAGTCCCTGGTGCCAATAAGTTTGGGAACCCGTTGTGCTGAACATTTCAAGTGGTCTCTCTGACTGGCCTCGTTCTGTGAAAGGAACTCAATGCGATTGAGGGGACTGGCCACCCTGGATGGTCACCAAATAAGCGCTGACAGCCTCAGCTCCCCCACGCAACCCATCACGGCAAGCTCCCCACCTCACCCCCTTTCCCCCCCTCTACCACCGGCCCAGAGACTGAGCTGTCGGGTTTTGCTCCTCCACCCTGCCCGCCCCCTCCCAGCTGTCCTGGTGTCCGCAGACTGACAGATCTGAGGGTCCTTTGGAGGGAGCCGGGCAGATCTCCTCCCGGCCGCCGCCCACCCGCTACAGAGTCTGGAGGCCGAGTGCCCGGCCCCGCAGAGCGCAGAGGGCAGAGCGCAGCCAGCGCAGCAGGTGGCAGCGTCTACCCGCGCCTAGCCAGCCCCGGACCACGCGAGGAAAGCGCCCTGCCCAACCCGAGACTGGTGGCCTCCCGGGGCTGGGCTCTGGAGAGAGCGCAGTGGCAGGAGTGGCCGCTGCCGAAGTCCCCCGGGCAGGGGGCAGGGCCAAAGGAGCGCGCGCTCCGGGCGCCGGGGCGACACTCCAGCCCCGGGGGACCCGCCGCCCAGCTCCCGAGGGTGCGGCAGCCTCTGGCCACTCAGCCGGTGCCGAGAGGGAGCTGCCGGGAGGGGAGGCGCCGCAGGCACCGGGCGGGCAGGGCGGGGCAGGGCAGGACGGCCGCCTCCGCAAGTGCCACCCGGCCCACCCGGGCCTCTCCGTTCTGCCTGGGACGTCAGCGGACGGGGCGCTCACGGGCCAGGGCTGTATGGGGCTCCCGCGCGGGCCGTTCTTCTGGCTGCTGCTCCTGTTCACGGCTGCCTGCTCGGGGCTCCTCTTTGCCCTGTACTTCTCGGCGGTGCAGCGGTACCCGGGGCCAGCGGCCGGAGCCAGGTAGGGGCTGCCGTGCGCAGAGCGGGAGGGCGCGGGGAGGGTGCCCAGCCCAGGGCTCCCCGGCGGCCCGCAGCCCTCAGCCCAACCTCCGCGTCGACCCCTCTGGGGCAGCTCTCAGCGAGGACTCGGGCCCGCGGCCCTTTGTCGCCAGAACCCTCTCCCAGCCTTAACCTCGCGCTGCCCGGACCCCGCGGCCTTTGCCGGGGTCTAAGGAAGATCTCGCCCCTGTGCACTGGCGACCTGCCCCGGTCCCCCTTGTTGGTGAGGTCCTCCCCGGCCTGATGAGTACACTTTCTATTGTCGAAATCTGGCTGGGTCCCCGAAGCAGATAAAAACTTCCTTTTTTGTCGGGAACTCTCCCTCGGTAACCAGCTTCTGCTTTTGGGGCAGGGGCCCAAGTCTCCGGTTTCCAACTTCGCGGGGACCCTCCGTCGGGCCGCGGCCAGTCGCCTTTCCCGCCCGCTGCGGTCTCTGTCCGCCCCGCGCCCGCTCCCTTCTCCCCGGCCTCCGCTCGCCGTGTCTGGATAAGCCCAGTGCGGGCGCGATCCGCGAAGAGGCGGGCGCCCGAGGGAACGAGGGGCAACTCCTGGCTCCGTCCGCGCTCTCCTCCCCGCGCCGCCTTCTGCGCTCCACTCCCTCCTCCTCCCTGGGAACTTTCCTGGGTGTCCCACGAGGAGAACCTGGGAGCCGGCCTCTAGCAGGTGGTGGTTCCAGTGACTGAAGAAGCCGCAAAACGATTTCGCTTAGCTTAAGAAAGGCGGACCAAGCCGTGCGAAGTCTGGGTTTGGGAGGAGGGAAGGGCCCGGCAGCCTCAGGGAGAGGCCTCCAGACCCAGCCTTTCCCTTCCTGGCGCTTTTCCATCTGCGCACCCCCTACCAACCTAGCTGGGGGCCTAATGGGATGAAAACAAAATAAGTATCTGGTCTCCACAGATGCAGTCAAAGGATACACCAAAAGTTGCAGAAGAATGTGAAACAGCTTGCCAGTGATCAGGAGTCCAGCACTCTTAGAACAAAGGGTGCTTGCCCCCCCACGGTGACTTACCGCCTGTAGTCCCAGCACTCTGGAAGGCGGAGGTGGGAGGATTGCTTGAGGCCAGGAATTCGAGGCTGTGAGCCGTGATTGCACTACTGCATTCCAGCCTGGGCGACAGAGCGAGACCCTGTCTCAAAAGAAAAGGAATCCTTGTCACTTTTATGTAAAGATGCTTAAAACACAAAGTATCTCAATGCAAAGAAATAATACATGTTTGATATAAGCCTGGGCAACATGGCGAAACCTCATCTTTACCAAAAATACAAAACTTATCCGGGGATGGTGGTGCATGCCTGTGCTTCTGTCTATTCAGGGAGCTGACCAAGAAGATCCCTTGAGTCCGGGAGGTCGAGGCTGCAGTGCGCTGTGATCGCGCCACTGCACTCCAGCCTGGGCAATATGGCAAGGTCCTGTCTCAAAAAAAAAAAAAGAAGTTCGAGGTGATGGATATGCTAATTAGCTGGTTTGATTATTACATATTACATACACGTATTGAAATATCACACTGTGGCTGGGCGCTTTGGCTCACGCCTGTAATCTCAGCATTTTGGGAGGCCGAGGCAGGTGGATCACCAGGTCAGGAGATCAAGACCATCCTGGCTAACACGGTGAAACGCCGTCTCTACTAAAAAATACAAAAAATTAGCCGGGCGTGGTGGCGGGCGCCTGTAGTCCCAGCTACTCTGGAGGCTGAGGCAGGAGAATGGTGTGAACCCGGGAGGTGGAGCTTGCAGTGAGCCAAGATCGCGCCACTGCACTCCAGCCTGGGCGACAGAGCAAGACTCCGTCTCAAAAAAAAAAAAAAAAAAAAATTCACACTGTACCCTGTACATATGTGCCAGTCAAAAATAATTTTACAAAAAGGAAGAGACCTGATCTAGCAGCTCAGCCCCACTCTGCATGTGACGTCCTGCCCCACCAACACCAAGGCCCTCTGGCTGCTCTGGACCACTGCCTATGGGGTAGCCCTGCTCCACAAGGAGCAGAAAAAAAAAAAAAGGCCTTCACCAAATGTGGTTCCTCGACCTTGGACTTCTCAGCCTTCATAACTATAAGAAATGAATTCCTTTTCTTATAAAAATAATCTTTTGGGGACAGTCTCACTCTGTCACCCAGGCTGGAGTACAGTGGGTCTATCTTGGCTCACTGAAACCTCCACCTCCTAAGCTAAAATGATTCTCCCACCTCAGCCTCCCAAGTAATACATTTTCTTTTTCTTTTTTTTTTTTTGAGACAGAGTCTCCCTCTGTCGCCCAGGCTGGAGTGCAGTGGCACCATCTTGGCTCACTGCAAGCTCTGCCTCCCGGGTTCATGCCATTCTCCTACCTCAGCCTCCTGAGTAGCTGGGATTACAGGCACCTGCCACCACATCCAGCTGATTTTTTTTATTTTTTAGTAGAGACAGGTTTTCACCGTGTGAGCCAGGATGGTCTCGATCTCCTGACCTCGTGATCCGTCCGCCTCGGCCTCCCAAAGTGCTGGGATTATAGGCATGAGCCACCACGCCCAGCCCCGAGTAATACATTTTTTAAAAAACACAAAATTATTTCAAGGTATCTAATACAACTTTAAGTATGAAGTTTACTATACTTCTATTATAATGCAACAATGCTTTTTTTTAAAAAAAGATCTTTCCTCTTTTCAAAATGTAGTATGACTCAAGCACCTGGCCGTTTCCTGCTGTTTCTCTGTATCTGCACTGTAGCTTAAACCCCAGTGCGGGGCAGGTCAGGACTCAGCCTTGCTGTGGGAGGTGGATATTTAGTCTGGGAGAGAGTGGGAGGTGGATGGCATTCTGGGCAGAGCCAGCAGGCCACATGAGCTTCCCCAGCTAGGGACTGCAAACAGACATGCCTGGCTACAGGGGACAGTCCAGGAAGATGGGCAGCTGGGACAGGGTCTACAGAGCCCAAGGAGAGGGTTCTTTAGTGCAGATTAGTGTGGAGCCCAGTCTCGGCATTTCCTCATGGCAGAATCTGGATCAGTGGGTCCCCACCTGGGCATTCCTATTAAAAGTTGTTGTTGTTGTTGTTTAATAGGAGAGTAAGAATCAACACAGGGCTACCAGTTACTATCCATTGTCAATGTTATGTTTTTAAAAAGAGAACATTTTAGGGTTAAGTATTAAGAATATGAAGGCTGGGCACGGTGGCTTGTGCTTGTAATCCTAGCACTTTGGGAGGCTGAGGCAGGTAGACTGCCTGAGCCCAGGAGTTTGAGACCAGCCTGAGCAACATGGCAAAACCCCATTTCTACTAAAAATACCGGAAAAAAAAATAGCCAGGCCTGGTGACACATGCCTGTAAGCCACAGCTACTTGAGGGGCTGAGATGGGAGGATCGCTTGAGCCCAGGAGGTCGAGGCTGCAGTGAGCCAAGATCCTGCCACTGCACTCCAGCCTAAGTGACAAAGTGAGACCCTGTCTCAAAAAAAAAAAAGGCTGGGCGCGGTGGCTCACGCTCGTAATCCCAGTACTTTGGGAGGCCGAGGTGGGTGGATTACAAGGTCAAGAGAGAGATCAAGACCATCCTGGCCAACATGGTGAAACTCGTCTCTACTAAAAATACAAAACTTAGCTGGGCGTGGTGGCATGCGCCTGTAGTCCCAGCTACTTGGGAAGCTGAGGCAGGAGAATCGCTTGAACCCGGGAAGTGGAGGTTGCAGTGAGCCGAGAGGCACCACTGTACTACTCCAGCCTGGTGACAGAGCAAGACTCCATCTTAAAAAAAAAAAAATTGTGAGTAAAATTAACTTTCTGAAAAACACAGCACATGGTCCGTGTATCTCCTCAGGCTGGTAAAACCTCCCAGAAGGGCATGTGCAGGCTGGCCCCCTTCCTACGCCCTCCCAGGTGCCCCAGGCACTTGGATTCCTGAGAGGGAGGGGCTGGAAGGATTAGTGGGAGCGGAGCTGGGAGAAGTTGCTGAGCACCAGGGATACTCTGAAGTCACACCAGGCCTCCCTGAGGGTGGGGAGTTCAGGGCAGCAAAACTGAACTTGGGGGGTCCCCATCACCTCCTTTGCAGCTGTACCCCTGCCCCCCACCTGTCTCAACTCTGCCCTGTTCCACGGCTCCTCTGTCAGGCTCTCCAGCCTGGCTGCACAGTAGAATCACCTGGTTGGGGTGGGAGAGTAGGGACTGGACTCACCAATGCCCGCCCCCGACCCCAGAACAATCAGATCAGAATCTCAGGAGTCCGGGCTGAGCGATGGGGTTTTTCAAACCTCCCTGGGGGTTCTCATAGGCAACCTAGGCTGAGCACCACCGTCCTAGTTCCTTCTCAGAGGGGGTCATATTGTGCTCATGAGCAGGAACTACGGGATTATGTGGGCGGACAGGTGGACAGTCCAAGGGGGCAAGGGAGGGATAGGGGAAGGGATAAACTCTGCTCTCTCTGGGCCGTCCCTCCAGGGTCTTATAGGAAACCAAAGGGAGGCAGATCCTGGGTTCCCTTGCGGCTCAGCCGCCTCAGCACCTAGAAGCCGGTAACGAGAGACCTTTGTTTCTCTTGCAAGCTGCCAACCCAGAGTCCCCTCCACCTGCTCCCTGTGGCTGCTGGGGTGAAGGGAGGGGTCTGAGAGAAGCCTGGCCACCCTTTTGAAAGGGTAAGGACCCCTGTTCCTTCCTTCATGTTTTCCTTCTGCCCTGATTCAGGGGCCACCTAGTGCCTGGGAATTGGGCATTGGGAGGGGACAGTAACACTATCCTGTTACTGCCCTCTAGAAGGGACACTAATAATAGAGGCTGACACAGCAAGATCCTTTCTCTTCCTGCTTTAGGAGGTAAAACTAGCTAATATTTAGAGAACACTTTTTTCTTTTTGAGACGGAGTTTCGCTCTTTTTTTTTTTTTTTTTTTGAGAAGGAGTCTCGCTCTGTCGCCCAGACTGGAGTGCAGTGGCACGATCTCTGCTCACTGCAATCTCTGCCTCCTCGGTTCACACCATTCTCCTGCCTCAGCCTCCCAAGCAGCTGAGACTACAGGTGCCCGCCACCATGCCCAGCTAATTTTTGTATTTTTAGTAGAGATGGGGTTTCACCATGTTAGCTAGGATGGTCTCGATCTCCTGACTGCAATCTGCACACCTTGGCCTCCCAAAGTGCTGGGATTACAGGCATGAGCCATCCCGCCCGGCCAGGAGTTTTGCTCTTTCACCCAGGCTGGAGCGCAGTGGTGTGATCTCGGCTCACCGCAACCTCCACCTTCCGGTTTCAAGCGATTCTCCTGCCTTCAGCTTCCCAAGTAGCTGGGATTACAGGCATGTGCCAACACGCCCAGCTAAGTTTTTTTTTTTTTTTTGAGACAAGGTCTCACTGTCATCTAGGCTGGAGTACAGTGGCACAATCACGTTCACTGCAGCCTTGACCCCTGGTCTCAAACAATCTTCTTGCCTCAGCCTCCTGAGTAGCTGGGACTACAGGTGCCTGCCACCATGCCCAGCTAATTTTTTAAATTTTGTAAACAAGAGGTCTTGCTATGTTGCCCGCTCCAACCCCTGGTCCCAAGCGATCCTCCCACTTCAGCCTCCCAAAGCACTGGGATTACAGGTGTGAGCCACCACGATGAGCACAGACAGACTTTGTCCACCCCTAGAGCTAAGGGAGTCGGTCAGTCCAAAAGCTTCCAAGGGGTAGGTCAGAGCTGCTGACCCCTGCTTTTTTTCTGCTTTTTCCCCCAGGGACATCACATCATTTCAAGCATTCTTTCAACCCAAGGCATCGAATTCTTGGACAGGAAAGGTAGAGTGGGCTACTGCTCTGTGGCAGTTTTGAGCACCCTCAAATTAGTGGGGAGGAGGGAAGAGGAGCAAATGAGAACGTTCTCATGAGACTGCTGGGCAGAAGCTCTTTGGAACGCCCTAAGTTACGGCTGAGCATCCGTCCCTTCAAGGCCTCTCAGACCTGACCAATACGGTTTCTTGTGGCCCAACAGCAGGGAAGGATGAATAAATATGTACTCATGGGGTGTAGCTAGCTGAACAGTTCTTCAGTCTTAAGATTGTATCTTAAATAGTCCTGTGAATTTTATATTCTACTCCTCAAAATATCTACTTCCTATAAAAGTCACATTTAAACTGCTCACCCTGGAGCAAACTCCAAGCTCTGGAAAGATGCCCTTGCTTGCCCATAATGTTTGAGAAGTTTCAGGGCCCTGCCTCATAACCGTAAGTAACAGACAGCATTGATTTTGGGACTTTACCTGCGTTCTCTCACTGAAGCCTTGCAGCAACCCTAGAATGTGCCCTTACAAATGAACAAAATGAAGCACCAAGAAGTTAAGTACCCTGCTTAGATAGTAAGAGGTATTCCTGGGGTTTGAGCCTCTTGTCTAGAACCTGGCTCAGAACCATTGCACGATACAGCCTCCCCCACCCCATCCCACTCCACCCCACCCTGGTTCCATGTGCCGCCGTTAAGCAGGATGATGACTGTGTTGTTCTGGATTAATACAGGCTTAAGAGGTGTTTTCCATGCCCAAGAGACTAAACTGGGACATGTTGACTGGGGCTTCCGGGAGAAAGATTTCACTGCATGGTAGAGCTTAGTGACAGCCAAGCTGTTCAGAGACACAGCAAGTAGCCCTGGGCAGGTGATGGGGGCCCTGTCTTAAGAACAGAGGCCGCTGGACATGGTGGCTCACACCTGTAATCCCAGCACTTTGGGAGGCTGAGGCGGGTGGATTGCCTGAGTTCAGGAGTTCAAGACCAGCCTGGGCAACACAGTGAAACCCCATCTCTACTAAAATACAAAAAATTAGCCTGGCAGGGTGGCAGGCTCCTGTAATCCCAGCTACTTGGGAGGCTGAGGCAGAATTGCTTGAACCTGGGAGACGGAGGTTGCAGTGAGCTGAGATCGTGCCACTGCACTCCATCGTGAGTGACAGAGCGAGACTCCGTCTACCAAAAAAAAAAAAAAAAAAAAAAAAAATACAGAGGCCAATGGACACTTGGCCGGCAGGCTGAAGAGAGGCCTTGAGCACCTTAGGAGTGCTTGGACCAGGTCATCTTCAAGCTTCCTAAAGTCTTTTCCACCTTGAGCCTTGAGCTGTTCGATGCTAATTGACATATGTCCCCACTTGGTCTAAAACAAAGGGTTTGAGGTGGCTTTTGGACACACATAAGAAGGCAAAAACGACCAGGTGCGGTGGCTCACGCCTGTAATCCCAGCACTTTTGGGAGGCCGAGGTGGGTGGATCACCTGAGATCAGGAGTTCGAGACTAGCCTGGTCAACATGGTGAAACCCTGTCTCTACAAAAAATACAAAAAATTAGCCAGGCGTGGTGGCAGGCACCTGTAATCCCAGCTACTTGGGAGGCTAAGGCAGGAGAATCGCTTGAACCTGGGAGGTGGAGGTTGTAGTGAGCTGAGATCATGCCATTGTACTCCAGCCTGGGCAATAAGAGTGAAACTCCGTCTCAAAAAAAAAAAAAAAAAAAAAGAAAGAAAAAAAAGAATTTGTTAATTTGTTCCAACAAGATTGACATATTAGGAAACAATTTGAGCATCACAAAAATTTTGCATTTTTTTTTTTTTTTTTTTTGAGATGGAGTTTCGCTCTTGTTGCCCAGGCTGGAGTGCAATGGCGCCATCTCGGCTCACTGCAACCTCTGCCTCCCAGGTTCAAGCAATTCTTGTGCCTCAGCCCCCCAAGTAGCTGGAATTACAGGCATGTGCCACCACGCCAGGCTAATTTTGTATTTTTAGTACAGACAGGGTTTCACCACGTTGCTCAGGCTGGTCTCAAACCCCTGAACTTAGGTGATCCGCCAGCCTCTGCTTCCCAAAGTGCTGGGATTATAGGCATGAGCCACCGTGCCCAGCCTGGATTTTCTTTTGGGTGGTTTTGTCAGTGAAAACTCTAGGTTAACATAGAAACCACACCCAACTCAGCAGAGCCACGTAGGAATACACAAAAAGTACACACATGAGCACCTGAAATCTCCATCAGCTTCACCGAGTGCGTTATGGGTCCACCTGCCCTAGTGAGCCTGGTGGCACAATTCCCTCTGATTTCAGACAACTTCTTTCCACCATTTCACAATATCACACAAACTGCCCCCTTCCGACACCCACTTCCACATCAATCTCAAGTATTCTTTAACCATGGGACATCAGTAAAACTGTACTTCTGTCTTTCTTCGATTTGTATCTTTGGTTTTATGCATTCCTGACAGAGTTTCAGTGTTATGTCACTCATCCCATTTTCTCATAAGCCCGTGGTTTTTCGTTTTGCTGTGGTTGTTTTGTTTTGTTTTTGAGATGGGGTCTCACTCTGTTGCCCAGGCTGGAGTGCAGTCTCAGTAGCTCACTGCAGCCTCAATCTCCCAAGTTCAAGCAATCCTTCCACCTTAGCTTCCCAAGTAGCTGGGACCATAGGTCTGGGCCACCATGCCTGGCTAATTAAAAAACATTTTTTTTGCAGACATGGGGTCTTGTTATGTTGACCAGGCTAATCTGGAAACTCCTGGCCTCAAGTTATCCTCCCGCCTTGACCTCCCAAAGCGCTGGCATTACAGGGGTGAGGCCCCAGGCCCAGCGGCCCCATGGTCATGATTGCATAGCTTTGCATAGCATGGTGATATTTAGCCACTCGTAAGTTGCATTACAGCAGAAATTACTGTACAGCTATTTCCTGCTTTGTCTTTTGATCAAACCAATGGCTTACCAAAGAGCCCCATTCAGGAGTAACAGAAGGCCCACCCAGGCCATGACTGTGTGCAATTCTGAACTTGTGGGGTCGCGGGCAGACAAGGCTGGGGCCTGTTTCCTGACCTCACCCTCCCTCAAGGCCCACAAGTACAGAGGTGCTGTGTTCCTTCCCCATGGCTGCTGGAATAAATGATCACAGCCTGGGGGGCTTCGATCCACAGAAATTGAATCATCACAGTTCTGGAGCCCAGAAGCCCAGAATCAGGGTGCTGGCAGGGCCACGCTCCCTCCGAAGGCTCGAAGAAAGCCTCCCCTGCCTTTCCCCAGCTCTGGTGGCTCCACACATCCCTGTGTGGCTTGTGGTGCATCGCACACATCCCTGCTTCATCATCACTTGGCCTCCTTCTAAGGATGCTAGTTAGGGCCCGACCTCACCCTATATGACCTCCTCTTAACTAATTCCATCTCCAAAGACCCTAGTTCCAACTAAGGTCACATTCCAAGGCTCTGGGTACTGAATTTTGGGGGGACACTTCCACTCCCTAAAGCCACCACTGGAAAGAAAGACCATCACGGATCTTCCTGGCAGCCTGTTCACACGCAAATCATACAGCGAGTACCAGCAGGGTTAGGGTGTGCATCCAGGGTGGCGACCTCAGCTCAGCCCAAGCTGAAACTACTCCACCAAAGGGCAGGCAGGTCAGACCCACACATCAGAAAATGCTCCAGAGTTTGCTCAAGTGTGAGGTGAAGGAGTATGAGGCCAGAGCCATCAGGCCAAGGGGACGTGGCCTCTGGGAGAGGAAGAGCAAGGCAGGCTAAATCCAGAAAGTTCCCAGATCCCCTAGCTGCCAGCTCAGTTCAAAAATGCAAAGATGGCCCCGATCTGGAGAGGACAGGGCAGGCCTTCCCTCACAACTCCCACCTCCCCTGCAGGGTCTGCGGGGTCCCACCCACCCCAGCTCCCACCTAACGGGGCTCAGCCCTCACCTTCTCACCCACAGGGCCAGGCCTGCCAACAGCTGCTTCACCTGGCCATTCAGCGGCACCCCCACTTCCGTGGCCTGTTCAATCTCTCCATTCCAGTGCTGCTGTGGGGGGACCTCTTCACCCCAGAGCTCTGGGACCACCTGAGCCAACACAAAGCCCCGTATGGCTGGCGGGGGCTCTCTCACCAAGGTAACCCGCGCCCGCTGTCTCTTACCTGCCTTCTGCCTCAGCTTCCTGCTCTTGACCCTGAGGTAGGCCAGGCCTCCCTGCCCTCATAGCACTGGTGATGCAGGGTCTCCCTGTCCCCCTCTCCTCCCAGAAGCCCCAGCTATGCAACTCCTGCCTCACCTCCCTCCTCCGTCCAAGCACCCAGGGGTCAGTGAGACTCCTGGGGCTGCCCCCGCCAGTGGCCCTCACTGTCCTGGGGCCTCCCTGGCAAGAAAGACTGCAGAGTCCAATGGTGGCCAAGGACAGAGGCTGTGGGGCCTCAAACCACCTCACTCACAGTTGCTGCTGCAGGAACCCCCACACTGCAGGCCCAGAGCCCCCTCTACATTATACCTGCACCCAAACCCCCATAGGCCTCTGATTCTTTTCTTTTGCAATATACAGTCTTTTTTATTTTTGAGATGGAGTCTCACTCTGTCACTCAGGCTGGAGT
Source organism: Nomascus leucogenys (assembly GCF_006542625.1). NCBI lineage: Eukaryota > Metazoa > Chordata > Mammalia > Primates > Hylobatidae > Nomascus > Nomascus leucogenys. The sequence goes on along the minus strand of NC_044394.1, from coordinate 90,969,847 downwards.
GCAATGGCACAATCTCAGCTCACTGCAACCTCTGCCTCCCAGGTTCAAGTGATTCTTGTGCCTCAGCCTCCCAAGTAGCTGGGATTAGGCATGCACCACCACGCCTGGTTAATTTTTGTATTTTTAATAGAGACATGGTTTCACCATGTTGCCCAGGCTGGTCTCCAACTCCTGGCCTGAAGTGATTCGCCCGCCTCACCCTCCCAAAGCTCAGGTATTACAGGTGTGAGCCACCGTGCCCGGCCCAGTCTTTTCTTTTTTTTTTTTTGAGACGGAGTCTCACTCTGTCGTCCAGGCTGGAGTGCAGTGGCGCAATCTCGGCTCACTGCAAGCTCCGCCTCTTGGGTTCACGCCATTCTCCTGCCTCAGCCTCTCCGAGTAGCTGGGACTACAGGCGCCTGCCACCACGCCCGGCTAATTTTTTTTTTTTTTGTATTTTTAGTAGAGACAGGGTTTCACCGTAGTCTCGATCTCCTGACCTTGTGATCCGCCCGCCTCGGCCTCCCAAAGTGCTGGGATTATAAGCGTGAGCCACCGCGCCCAGCCCCAGCCCAGTCTTTTTTAAGCCCTGAACTCACTTCTCTAGGACTAGTCTTAAGAAGATAAGTTATTCAAGTTATTAAGACAAGTGAAGGCCGCCAAGCCCCCTCTTCCACTGTCAGCTTTTCAGTTCTCCCCCCACAGACATCTCCTTCCCCTCCCACCCTCTGTGCTTCTTGGGAGGGGCTAGGGTCAGGCCTCAGGGGAGATGGGGCACCAGAACCAGCCTAGGGAAGGCCCCAGGTGCCTCCGATGCCAGCCCTCCTCATGGCTGCTCCCCATCTGCACCCACAGTCATCGCCTCCACCCTGAGCCTTCTGAATGGCTCGGAGAGCGCCAAGCTGTTTGCCCCGCCCAGGGACCCCCCTCCAAAGTGTATCCGGTGTGCCGTGGTGGGCAACGGGGGCATTCTGAATGGGTCCCGCCAGGGTCCCAACATCGATGCTCACGACTATGTGTTCAGGTATGAGGGGCAGGGGCTGGGGAGGGGTGGGAGGGAGAGTTGCCTGGAGGGTGGGGGTGTCTCCCCTAGGGACAGTGGGCTATGGCAGCAGTGGCCTGGGCGGAACAGCAGTTGTGACCGGCACACGGGCACGGACAAGGCAAAAACAAGCAGTAGGCCCTGAGGACGGAGCATGGGTGCCCATGCAGGGGACCCAGGAGGAAGCAGCCGCCAGGGCCAGCTCTACCCACTCACAGGGCATCACCCCTTGAGGTCTGGAGGAGTGGGGGTCTGGCTGACAACTGGGCACCGGTACTGCCGTGGGCAGAAGGAGTGGTCGTACAGAGGCAGGGGGACAGGCCAGGCAGAGCCGTGGAGATGGAAGCAGAACAGACGGCCTGGTGTAACCACAGACACTGACGGGCCTCTGTGCCGACCAGACTCAATGGAGCTGTGATCAAAGGCTTCGAGCGCGATGTGGGCACCAAGACTTCCTTCTATGGTTTCACTGTGAACACAATGAAGAACTCCCTCGTCTCCTACCGGAACCTGGGCTTCACCTCCGTGCCTCAAGGACAGGTGAGGCCTCTGGCGGGCATGCCATTGTGGTTGACAATGGCACCATTGTTCCTGGAGTCCCCTCAGTGGGGGCCACAGGGCTCACACACCCTGGTCCAGTGGATGCAGAGGGGGTGCCAGGACTCTGGATGCACGAGACAGCCACTGAAGGTGAGGCGGGATCTGGTCCCGGACTCCCTGCTGATTCAGGCAGCACAGGACTCCACTGCAGCATGGGATATGAATGGCCAGCATTTACCGAATGCTTGTGACTTGCCAGGCACTTTACAGAGACCGTGCAACCCATGGTTTTTCTGGTGCGGGGATAAAAGCCTGGCGCCTTTCATTCAGTGAGTCAGCGGTAGGGTCAGGATTTGAACCCAGAGTACCCCCCACCTCGAGAGCTGGCATTCTTTGGGGAGCTCAGCCTGTCCTAGCAACTCCCAGGGAAGGGGATTTATGGAGTTCCTCCTCCTAGCATGTTACAGGGCACACACACGGTCACCACAGCAGCCCTGAGTGGGACCCGTGTACCCATTTCCAGATGACAAAGCAGAGACGCTGAGAGGTTCAGGAACGTGTCCAAGGTCACCCAGCTGGAACCATCTAGATCTAGGACCCTCTGACCCCAGCTCTGGGGTTGTTTCCATTTCCCCACACTGGCCCCTGGAAGAATAGCCCTGTGTAGGAAACTGAGGGTCAGAGACACTGAGGGACGTGCCCCAAGTGGCAGCCAGTGCATGGGAGCCAGCATCTGGCCCTACCTGCCGGCCTCCAGGTTCCTCCACCCACACCCAAGGGCCGTAACTGAAAGCTTCCCTCCTCAGGTGCTGTGGGTGCCACATGCAGGGTTAGGGGGATCCCAAGAAAAGGAGATCTGCGGTGCTGGAGGAAGCTGAGTTGGGTTTCTAGAAGCTTCCTCCCCTGACCAGAGGCTTAAGGAGTGTCCTACTATAGCGTCTATGCCACACTGAGTCCTCACACTAGAACCTCTCTTCTGCAAAGTGGAACAAAATAGAGCAGCTTTAGACTTTTGTTTTGTTTTGTTCTGAGACAGAATCTCACTCTGTCACCCAGGCTAGAGTGCAATGGTGCAATCTCAGCTCACTGCAACGTATGCCTCCTGGGTTCAAGCGATTCTCCTGCCTCAGCCTCTCAAGAAGCTGGGATTACAGGCACGCACCACCACACCCGGCTAATTTTTGTATTTTTAGTGGAGATGGGGTTTCACCATGTTGGCCAGGCTGGTCTTGAACTCCTGACCTCCAATGATCCGTCTGCCTCGGCCACCCAAAGTGTTGGGATTATAGGCGTGAGCCACCGCGCCCAGCCTTAGTTTCAGTGTAGCCACAGTACGTGTATGAGTTATCTATTACTGTGTAACAAATGACCTCAAAACTTGGTGGCTTTAAACAACAAACATTGATTATCTTGTGGTTTCAATAGGTCAGGAATTTGCGGGGAGCTTACTGGGAGGTTTTGGCTCAGGTGCAGATCATGGGCTGCATCATCTGAGACCCAAAAGCTTGACTGGGGCTGACATCAAGGTGGCGTCTCACAGGCCCTTGCCACTTGGGCCCCTGTAGGCTATTTGAGTGTCCTTACGACATGGCAGCTAACTTCATCCAGAGTGAGTGATCTCAGAACGTAAAGGAAGCCACAGCACCTTTTATGACCTAGTCTCTAAGTCACACACCATCACTTTCCTCTTTATCAGAAAAATCCTGTGCATGAGTGGCTAAGCCCAGCCCATACTCCAGGGGATGGCAATTGGGTGCCACCTCCTGAAGGAGCATTAGAGGATTTGTGGACCTACAATGAAACCAGTACAGCACCTCTGGGTGGGAATGAAAGGTATTTAAGGGAAATTCTCCAGTTGGCTCAGGGGGCAAGGTTGGGTGGAGGGCTGTCCACACTGAGCAGCTAAGCATAGCCTGGTTCCCCTCCGGGCTCATTGTCTCTGTTCTGACAGGGCCTGCAGTATATCTTCATCCCCTCAGACATCCGTGACTATGTGATGCTGAGATCGGCCATTCTGGGCGTGCCTGTGCCTGAGGGCCTAGATAAAGGGGACAGGTGAGCAGCCAGGCTGTGGTGGTGTGGGGTATGGCGGAGGGGCAAGGGGCACTACGGTCATCTCCTTTTTGCTGCCAGGGCCCATCATGGGGTAAGAGGAGGTGGGTGAAGGGCAGCAAGAAAAGCCCTAAGAATTCAATCATCCCCAATGATTCACATAACTCAGCACTGGGAAATTCTAATTTTTTTCTACCCTTGGAAAGCCCAGGTGACCCTCCGGGTTCCCAGTAGCCCTCTGGGGGCAGTGGGCTGGGGGGCGGGAGAGGCAGCTCTTCTGAATGAGGCGAGCAGGTCTGGCTCCCCGGCTTCGGGCTGTGCTCTCCCTGCCGAGCCCAGCCGCCAGCGGCTCCAGGTCACAGACTGGGCCAGGTCTGCTGTCCCATTGAGCACACTGTGCTGGAAACGAGAGTTGGGGCCAGTCTGGGCCACTCCTCCTGCTAGGCATCCTTCCCAGGGTCATGCCCATGAAACGGGAGAGCAGACTCGAGGCCCAGCATCCTGAGAGGCGGAAACAATGGGCCCTTTTGTCTTCCTTCCCACCTTCCTGCACAACAGGCCTGGGTCCAGCACTCTTGAGCCACGACCTGACCCTCATCTGAACCTCCTCCCGGGGGTTCTGAGACAATTTCTTGTCCCTGAGATCAGGTCCCTAAAAATCGATGCCACTGCTGTGGCCCAGACAACCAGCCCTCCTATCTCGGGGGTCTCGCTGAGGACATCTTTCCCACCCCCCACAGAGTGGCTTTACAGGTGGTCCTTATGGGTTAAGGGCTCTAAAGCCAGGCCTTCCCCACCCCCCACCCCCGCCCCCGGTGATTACCCAACAATTGCTTCCACTGCTGGTCTGAGCTGGGCTTTGTGACACGCTGGGCTTGGGCCCTTGGGGTCTGCCTCAGAGACATCGGGTGGACCTAAGCCTCCCCAACACCAATGAGCTCCCCTTCCCACACCCCTAATCCGTCCCCTACCCAGTCTCCCTCCCAGTCCCGTTCCAACAACATTGTCACCCCACCGGGCCAGCAGCCTCGCGAGAGCGCCGGAGGCTCAGCCCCTCCCCCCTCCCCCACTCGGGGGTCTTCCTCCCGGCCCCCCTCCCACCCTCCCACCCCAAATGCCTCACAGCCCTCTTCCCGGACTTCCTCCCTGAACCCCAGTCCTCAGGTCCAACACGTGCCCCGCGGGGCTACCCAAACCCCCACCCCACCCACCTCCAAATCTCCCTCCCAGTCTGGTTTCAAATCTATCTCTCGAAACCCTTCCCTAACCCCCGCTGTGCCCCCCAAGTCCTTCTTCTACAGCCCTGCCACCTCATCTTCCTATATCGGGCCAATTCAGAACATCCCATCCTATATCACCCCCTATGTGCCCCGCTTTCTGAAGGAGCCCCCCTTTTTCCAGCCCCCCACAGCACCACTTCCCCAAAACCCATGCTTTGCCTGTCCTTCTGCCTGCCCTGCCCGGAAGCCCCCACCCCCTCCTGACTCGCTCTACTTACCTCTCCTTCCCCCGCCCCCCCACCACCCCCAGTTTCACTGCCCCTTCCCAACTCCCCCAGGTCTGTTCATGCCCCCCTCCTCTCTCTCCTACACCCCGCCCGTGGAGGTCCTGGTGAGCGGGAAGCCGCACGTGGTCCCCACCGTACTGCCTGCCACCTTCTACACCCCCTTCTCCCGCTACTACTCCCAGCCCCGCTCCTACCGCTCAGGGTACCGCGGCTACTCCGGCGCCCTGACCCTCTCCTCCATCTCCTCCTTGCAATACGACGGCTCTGGGCGCTCTGTCCACTTCTATCATGGGTCCTAGGCCGCACACCTATTTCGGACCAGAAGCCTCTGCCAGTAAATTCAAGCTGCTACATCCGACTTCATCAGCTACCTGACAGAAAGGTATGGAGTGGTGTACCTTAAGAACAGCGTCCCCTTCCTTCCCCCTTTTACACACCCAGCCCACATCCAGGCAGCGCCCTCGCACGAGCCCCACGCACTGACCGATAACCAGAGCTCCACTGTCCCGAGTGCTGCGTGCAAAGCACTGTCACTTCATTTACTGTTTTATTTAGCACCTTGATAGAGGGAGTGGGATACATGTCAGTCACCAGGAAATGGACAGGAAACTCAGGATCTAACTCAAGGAGGTTTATTTACTAGGGACTGTTCACAAAGGCACAGACTGGGAGTTGGGGGAAAAGGTGCACAGCAGCAGTGGGACATCAGAACCTTCAGGCCCAAACACAGCCAACACAAGGTGCGGGGAGGAACCCAGGGAACAGCCTCAACCCCCTTCCCTCCCTCCCCTCCCTCCTGCCAGGGGTTCTCAATGTGGATGTGCATATGGTCCTCATTTGGGGTTGTCACAAGGGTGGTGGGGGCAAGTGCCATCAGTGGGTAGAGGCCAGGGATGCTGCTGAACATCGCAAGAAGCACCTGGCCCCAAGTGTCAATAGTACTGAGACTGAGAAACCCTGCTGTGGACCAGAGGCTCGAATCCCAGGGCAGGGAGCAGTTGGAGAGGGGTGTGTGGATCTGGGGAGGCAAATGAAGCCCCTCTAATTAGTCCTGTGCTACAGAGGAAGACAGGCTCTGAGAGGTCAGGTGATCGGCCTGGCAGTTTGATGTGAACTCAGGCCTGAGGGCAGAGCCCGTGGTCACACCCTGGCTTCACTCTTGGACTGTGTGGGTCCAGTTACAGGGTCTGAGCTCCCTGTCCCTCACATGATTCCTACTGAATCAAGATGTGGGGTAGAGAGAAACTGCAGTCTCAGGCTAAATAAACAGGCCACCTATGCCCTTGGCAGTGTGGTTACTTAGTAGCTTGGGGTGAAAACAGGCTGTTGCCGAAGGGGGGAAGGATTTCACCTGTGGTTCCTTTCTCACCTCCCCCCCCTCCCCGACACCCCAACCTTACCTAAGATCTCAAAGATCTTTGTATTTAGTCCACTTGGACCAAATAAAGAACTGATTGGAGTAGAAGGCCCTGAGTTTTTGAAGTTTTCCCACCTATTTGAATGTGTAGTTGTGAAGTGTGATGATAAAGCCATCAAGCTAGTGAGCTGAAACGTCTTTTTGCTTCCAGGTTCTTGAAATCAAAGTTGATTAACACAAATTTTGGAGACCTATATATGCCTAGTACCGGGGCTCTCATGCTGCTAACAGCTTTGCATACCTGTGACCAGGTAAGAAGCTTCTCTTCCGGAAGCCCATGCCGGCAGAACACAGGAGAACAGAACCCAACAGGATCCCCTGATATCTCTTACCTTGGAGCTGGGACTCTGGGCCTCTGTTCGTGGAATCCCCAGCTCCAAGAGTGCTGCTGGTGCTGCTCACTTCCTTGCCCACAACCCAGGGGCCTTTGAAGGACAGGTCCTGGGCCAGCCTTGCCTTGGCTCCTGACATCTGCCCCAGGCTTCCTTCTTTCACTCTTCTCCAAGGCAGCCACTCAATATGGCACTGAAGGCTCAAATCATCAAACTGTCCTTGTGAAAGCCAATCTCCTCAACATACTGGGCCAAATAGGGACATTCTTTTATGGGGACATCCTAGAGCTGGGGTGGGGCAGCAGGTTTAGCCTCCCACACGCAACTACTTTGAAATCACCATAAGAGTCATTCCTGATGGGATGTGACCCATGTGAACCTTGTGGAGGCAGGGGCCAAGCAGCAGCTTTCAAGGAGAGGCCATGACCCACACTAAAGCTGGTATGGAGAGCTGGAGGCCAAATGCCTCTCCACGACTCAGGCCTACATCTTTTCCCTCTTTTTTGAGATGGGGTCTCAACTCTGTCACCCTGGCTTAAGTGCAGTGGTGTGATGATCCTCCCGCCTCAGCTTCCCAAGTAGCTGGGATCACAGGCATGTACTGCCACGCCCAGCTCACTTTTTTTTTTTTTTTTTTTTTTTTTACTTTTTGTAGAGACAGGGTCTCACCACATTGCCCAGGCTGGTCTCAAACTTCCAAGCTCAAGCGATCCTCCCACCTCAGCTTCCCAGCGTTGGGATTACAGGCGTGAGCCACCACACTGGGCCTTTTCCTATTCTGATGCAGGAGTGTCTTGACTGCAGTCCCCAATTAGGATGGGGAGAGAGTAGTAATGGGCTTTTGCCTCCACCCTCGAGTTCCAAACCCAGCTCTGGCAATCACCAGTTACGCCAAGCGGGGACACAGTGAGTCACCCCTGAATCCATCTCCCCACTTGCTAAGTGGGGATAAGCCTTAGACCATTATCCTTACCTCAGCAGGGGGACACCTTTCTAAACTCATGGCACTTCACCCAAGTGTCTGTACACACTAGACGCTCAATAAATACTAATCCAGTGACTATCCTTGCCCAGGTCAGTGCCTATGGATTCATCACAAGCAACTACTGGAAATTTTCCGACCACTATTTCGAACGAAAAATGAAGCCATTGATATTCTATGCAAACCACGATCTGTCCCTGGAAGCTGCCCTGTGGAGGGACCTGCACAAGGCCGGCATCCTTCAGCTGTACCAGCGCTGACCCCAAGGCACTGAGCCCTTTGTTTCTTCAAGAGTTGCGTCCCTGATCCTCTCAACTAGCCAAAAGCTTTTTTCTTAACTTTTCAATCTTCACCTTCCCTTCTTGCCAACAGAGGGCACTGGGGTGAATTCACAATTATCATCGAAGTCTGTTCAATGTAGGACACCCCAGCTTGTCCCTGGCTCATCCAAGAAAACTCTTCTGTATCTAAAACAATCAATCTTGGCCAAGGGAAAATGGACTGCTTTGCTGGATTTGCACTGAGCAACTTCAGGAAATGTCGGTGGAGTGTTCAGTAAGATCAAACAGCAGTCCAGGTCAAAGACAAACACACACGCTCCAGGTCAAAGACAAACACACACGCTCCAGCCCAAATCCTCCTGGTGGCACATCCTACCCCAGAGGCTAAAGTGATTCAAGGACTCCAGGACCCCTCTTAAGAGCCTTTCTAAGAACGTGATAGGCTTACTTCTGCTCCATAATAAAGTGGGAGAAAAAAGCCAGAATATAACTTAAGACTAGATAACTGCGTACATGATGGACCTTTTTTTTTTTTGGCTAGGTAGAGAAATCATATAAAACGCAGGCTGTTTAGCATGGAGATCACTCTCAGAACACTGAGGGGGTCTGGCACTTGATGGGGGTTAGTTGCTTGGCAGCCTGCCACCGAGGGAAGTCCCATTAGAGATGTATCACCACCTTGTCACCAACAGGATGATGTTACCAGGTAATAAACCTTCATCCTCATATCATGGCTTCAGTAAATTTGAACTTAGCTGACGGTAGTTTCCCAATTTTATTTTAAGTGGTTTTAAATAAGTCTCATCCAAACAAGTTATCACACAGCACTTAACCAAGCCCTGGGATTTACTGTCTTGATGACTACATGGCTTTGCACAGTCTGAGATGCTTCAGTGTGCAAGGCAGCAGCTGGGGTGGGAGGGGAGTCTTCACAGGGACAGCTGGCGAGAGACTTCCCGAGGCACATCAATCATGTTGGTCAATTTAGGGCATGTCTGGTTCTGTAGCTTTGAAAGGTGGATTCTTTCTATTAGCACACTTTACAAGAGGGATGGGGATTAACTCAGTCACCAGAAACGAAACACCACTTCAGAAATTTAGAGACCTCTGATCAACAGAACAGACATTTGGGCTTTAATTGCTAAAGCAGCTACCTACTTGGGGAAACCATGGCGTTCTGCTGCCTGGACAGCAGGAATTAAGAGAGATTTCAGAGTTGCTGGCACGAGGACAAAGCCTCTCAGCTCGCTTCACCTTGGCAACCTTAAACAGTCCCTCCTTGGTCTCCATGATAGCAGTATGTTCCTTTGGATAGAATACTTGGTTTGGAAAGAAGGTAGTCAAATGTAAGGTATCTAAGTACCCCTCAACAGTCACAATCCATCCTAGTATCTTATATAGTGATCTTTTTTTTTTTTAATTTACAAAAGAGGTTTATTGGACTTACAGCTCCACATGGCTGGGAAGGCCTCACAATCATGGCAGAAGGTGAAAGCCACGTCTCACATGGCAGCAGATAAGAGAAAAAAAGGAAGTGATCTTTTAGTAAAGAAACCTGAGACTGGTAGTGGGCTTGGAGCCAGAGGATCGCTTAAGTCCAGGAGTTCGAGACCAGCCAGGGTAACAAATTGAGACCCCCCCAACTTTAAAATTAAAAAACAAAAGAAAAAATAGCTGGGTGTGGTGGCTCACACCTGTAATCCTAGCACTTTGGGAGGCCAAGGTGGGTGGATTGCCTGAGCTCAGGAGTTTGAGACCAACCTGGGCAACATGGTTGAAACCCTGTCTCTACTAAAACATAAAAAATTAGCCAGGTGTGGTGGCGTGCACCTGTAGTCCCAGTTACTTGGGAGGCTGAGGCACAAGAACTGCTTGAACCTGGGAGGTAGAGGTTGCAGAGATCATGCCACTGCACTCCCAGCCTGGGTGACAGAGCAAGGCTGTCTCAAAAAAAAAAAAAAAAAAAAAAAAAAAAAAAAAAAAAAAAAAAACTCTCAAAAAAATGAAAAAAATTTAAATTAAAAAAAAAAAAAAAAAAAAAGGCTGGGTATGATGGCTCACACCTGTAATCCCAGCACTTTGGGAGGCTGAGGCGGGCAGATCACGAGGTCAGGAGATAGAGACCATCCTGGCCAACATGGTGAAACCCAGTCTCTACTAAAGAAGGTACGCGCCTGTAGTCCCAGCACTTGGGAGGCTGAGCCAGGAGAATTGCTTGAACCCGGGAGGCAGAGGTTGCAGTAAGCCAAGATTGTACCACTTCACTCCAGCCTGGCGACAGAGTGGAACTCCGTCTCAAAAAATAAACAAAATAAAATAAAATAAAGCAAAAACATAAAATGTAAAAAAAAAAAAAGGGGGGGGGGGCGGAGGAAGCTGATTGCCTTGGTGAGTCAACGCTGGGTGTTTTCTGACCACTATTTGAAACAAAAAAGGAAATCACTGATATTCGATGCAAACCTCTGTTCCTGGAAGCCACTCTGCGGAGACACCAGGAGAACTTTTATCAATCCTTCATTGATTTGAAGTAAAAGTGCTAAAGCAATGGTTGTGGGTGGCAACCCATTAGCAGATCACAAAATCAATGTAGTGGGTAACTAAAAAAGAGAAAACACAAGACGGCATCCTGTGTAACTGGGGTTAAGCATTACTCTCTGAAACTCATGGCATCAGTTTCCTCTTAGGCGCTTCCAGCAGAGTATAATCATGTTCATTTCAGTTTACAATCCTTGCAATCCCAGCGATTTGTGAGATTATACCCAGAACATCCACAGTGGAGGTCTGAAAATGTTCTTAGTTGTACTCTAATTTCACTAACTGCCAAAAGGTTTTCCAGAATAATCTCAGTCGCTTCATTCCTTTAAAGGTGAAGCCCGAAGAACGCATGGCGATCACTTTAGAAGAACAATTAGGGCCCAGGCGCGGTGGCTCACGCTTGTAATCCCAGCACTTTGGGAGGCCGAGGCGGGCGGATCACGAGGTCAGGAGATCGAGACCATGGTGAAACCCCGTCTCTACTAAAAAAATACAAAAAATTAGCCGGGCGTGGTGGCAGGCGCCTGTAGTCCCAGCTACTCGGAGAGGCTGAGGAAGAAGAATGGCGTGAACCCGAGAGGCGGAGCTTGCAGTGAGCCGAGATTGCGCCACTGCACTCCAGCCTGGGCGACAGAGCCAGACTCCGTCTCAAAAAAAAAAGAAAAGAAGAAGAACAATTAGCAGCAGAGGCAGGGCTGTGCTGATCCCATCTGGCATCGCTGGGAGCTAACCTATAAAACAGAAGAATAATTTGAAGTGACAGCCAAGGAAGTGACTCAAAACTGAATGCTATATAACAACTAATTTGGGAGAAAAAGGCAGTCAGTCTAAGAGCACTCCTTCTCACCACCAGCAGGCATGTGCGCGTTGGGGGAGCGTAACGGGGCACTATCACATCATTTTGGTGCAGGCTGGTGGGGATCCAGGATGACTCATTTTAAGGAGACAGTACCTCTGAGGGAGCAGTTTCTGGTAAGAGTCCAGTAAACAACTATCAGAAAGCACTGCCTCTGGATATAAACATTTCAAGTCAAATCTTCTGGTTTTACTTGAGTTCTGTAGTCAAGTCCACTCAGCAGACAATAACCACTTGATAAGCTGCCCTTTTCACTGTTTTACTTGCAGGCTGTAAACTACTGGGGCCAGTTTTTAGGCTCATTAAATCTCACCCAGTATACAGCTTCTTTGGTGTCCAGCAAAAACATAACCTTAAATACAAAGAATTTGCACACACCTCCCATTTCAACAGAAAAGAAAGGCAATCTGTGTGCATTTCAAGCCTGGCATTCCAATGGGAACAAAGCTGGGCACCCCACCCTCCAGTACCACTTGGCTTCTTTCTTGCTGACATGCCAGTCATGACATTCAGACAGGATCTAAGCTACAAACTTAGGAGACCTCCCTGGCGTCCTTAACAAAGCACATAGAAACCAAACAGCCGTGGTTTCCCCTAAATGTCAGCACCCTGGAGCAGAGGCGAGGTCAGTCATTAAGCATTCTCATTGCCACAAGCTGGCATACACCCTACATTCCAATCTGTTTCTAAGAGCACATTCATTTTCTTGAAATATGTAACAAGCACTTTCATTCCACAATAAGGGTATAAATCAAATCCTGGGCACTTGTGCATTTCTACCACCTCATACAGCCTGTACCCTCAGAGCCATAATCAAAGGCCTAGAGAAAGCAGGACAATCACTCATTTGCTTTTCATGTTTTAGAGGAACGATACTCTAGACTGGGCTCTCAGCAGGATATGCTGAGGGAAAAAAAAAAGGGGGAAAAAAAACAAAAACAAAAAAACCACGGAGCCAAACCCTTAAGCCTCAGAAAAGATTACTTCCCTCAGTCTAGATTTTCAGACAGGGATAACTAACCATCATAGGCTTATGGGACTTCTTAGGGATATGAAAGATGTAAACAAAGCTTACAAACAGGAAAGCAATCATTTCACTTGTTTCCAGCAAAGCAGTTCAGTTTCGTCTCTTATTGCAGACACCTAGCAACAAAACGCTACTAAAGTCTCCCTGCCCCTTGGCATCCATTGCTTTAAGTCCAGAGCAGGGGAAGCAAAAAAGAATACCACTCTCCCAAACCAAACCAAGCCTGTTTACCAGTTCGTCTACTTACATGCATTAAAGACATGGCACTTTGGGTCCGGGGTCCAGGTCCTGGTTCAGGGCAGCTGCCACACCATGGCTACTAGAGGATCCTTTTCCGGCTTTGGAAACTGAGGCTGACTGCACCTGGGAAGGAAGAGAAATTAAGAAAAAAACCTACTTAAGAAGATACATGCAGAGTAACTCTCAAGTAGCTTAAAATTTCTGTAAAGGCAAACTTGGGAAACAGAGTTTCAGACATTCAAATTCCACACAGAAAGGCCTTTCTTTGCCTTCAGACAGGGATAACTTGACATCATCATGGACTCAGCTCCCACCAACCTGCTGGCCCATAGCACTAACCGCCACAGCACACGCAAACTATTTTTTTCTTATCAAATTGTTCACTTCTCTCACGCAAACTCTTTGTGGAGCAAGCATGTGACTTTCAGTTTTTTTTGTTTTGTTTTGTTTTTTTGAAACATAGTTTCACTCTTGTTGCCCAGGCTGGAGTGCAGTGACGTGATCTCGGCTCACTGCAACCTCCACCTCCCAGGTTCAAGTGATTCTCCTGCCTCAGCCTCCCAAGTAAGTTGGGATTACAAGCATGCGCCACCACGCCAGGCTAATTTTCTATTTTTGGTAGAGACGGAGTTTCTCCATGTTGGTCAGGCTGGTCTCGAACTCCCAACCTCAGATGATCCACCTGCCTCGGCCTCCCAAAGTGCTGGGATTACAGGTGTCAGCCACCGTGCCCTCCAGGCTTTCAGTTTTTTAAGACAGAGGATTAGAGATTTGCCCAAGAGCTACTTAAAAATAGCCAGCACTATAATCTCACTATAATAAAATCCTTGCACTAAAAACGGATGAGATCATCTATTTCAAGCTTGTCTAACCCACAGCCTGCATGTGGCTCAGGACAGCTTTGAATGCAGCCCAGCACAAACTTATAAACTTTAGGATGACTTTGAATGCAGCCCAACACAAATTTGTAAACTTTTTTAAAACATTATGAGTTTTTTTTTTTTTTTTTTTTAGCTCATCAGCTATCATTAGTGTTAGTATATTTTATGTGTGGCCCAAGACAATTCTTCCAGTGTGGCACAGGGAAGCCAAAAGATTGACACCCCTGATCTAGTTACTACCCATTTGCTCTTGGACTGGCCACATGATTCCTGGACTCCACTCCAGAGCCATTCTCACCCATGCCTGGAGGTGAGGCCCAGGAATGTGTATATTTTAACACTTTGTAGGTGGCTATGATGTAATAGTCAAGTTTGGAAATCACTAACCCTGTTTCACAAATGAAGAAACAAGACTGGTGAGAAAATAGGCTGAGACTAGAGCTCAGATCTCTCATTAGCCTAATGTGTGGTATATAGGAGTTTCTCAACCTCAGCTCTACTGACATACTGGGTGGATCAATTATTCCTCATGCAGGCTGTCGTGTGCATTGTAGGATATTTATTTATTTATTTATTTACAGTTTCGCTCTTGTTGCCTAGACTGGAGTACAATGGTGCGATCTCAGCTCACTGCAACCTCTGCCTCCTGGGTTCAAGAGATTCTCCTGCCTTAGTCTCCCAAGTAGCTGAGATTACAGGTGCCCGCCACCACACCCAGCTAATTTTTGTATTTTTAGTACAGACAGGGTTTCACCATGTTGGCCAGGCTGGTCTCAAACTCGAACTCCTGACCTCAGGTGATCCACCCACTTCGGCCTCCCAAAGTGCTGGGATTACAGGCATGAGATAAATATCCAGGCCCTCCAGGGTATTTATTAATGGTAGCATTCACCAGACGCCAGGAACACCATCCCTCCCCAGTTCACAACTGCCAGTCTAACTCAGTAACTGCTTGTATAACTTTGGGCAAGAGAACTCTCTACGCCTCACTTTTACTTACTCAGCAGCAGAGTAGGGAAAAAAATTTACCTCATATGGGGTTGATATTAGAAAGACTATTTATGGCCAGGCGCGGTGGCTCACGCCTGTAATCCCAGCACTTTGCGAGGCTGAGGTGGGCAGATCACCTGAGGTCGGGAGTTCAAGACCAGCCTGACCAACATGGAGAAACCCCGTCTCTACTAAAAATACAAAATTAGCTACCCGTGGTGGCGCATGCCTGTAATCCTAGCTACTTGGGAGGCTGAGGCAGGAGACTAGCTTGAACCCGGGAGGCAGAGGTTGCGCTGAGCCAAGATCGCACCATCGCACTCCAGCCTGGGAAACAAGAGCAAAACTCTGTCTCAAAACAAACAAAAAATACTCTTTGTGAGAGTGCTTGGCAAGGACCCTATCAAAAGGAATTCCATACTACTTCCATTATCTGGGCAATCATAACCCTGGAAGACCAACACATCCCCAAAACTAACAAACCAATACTTAAAGGGTACCATAAGCATATTCAAGTCTATGAAAGAAGTAAAAATCTCACCATTTACAGAAACTTCATCATTAAGATCCTTACACTTAACACCTTAAGGTGATGAGTTTTCACATGACTGCTTTCAAGGCCACAGCCAACACCTTCAATCTAAAAGAGAAGGATAACAGGCTTCATTCTAACAGAAACCACCTTAAGCTTTATTCTCCAGATTTGTATTAAACAGCTGAGCCTCAGCAAGTCAGACCTCCTCACAAAAGATACCATTTCAGACAGGGATAACTTTAAATCATCCTCAGCTCAGCCAATAACAAAGATTCCTAAATCCCAGCAATCCAAAATTCATTTGCCATGTCTCTTTCATCCCCGCATGCCCTAACGAGGATCCACGTTGGTTACAATGACACCTAGTGGCCCCAAATTACACGGGCAAAGACCCTACTCATTTTTATCATTAAAATAATTAGCATTCTGAATTCTGAGTAATTTCTTACCATAGCTGGCTTGTATGTCAGCACGTATTCTCACACTTGAACTTCAGAATAAAGCAGGAGGTGAATGTATGTGATGGCACCAACTGTGCTTTCTCATTTCTAGTGACCACTCAGGCCCTGCCTGCACCCACTCTTACTCATGTTAGGGCTCCATCCATTACTCTGGTCCTTCAACCTGGCGCTCTGCTTTTCCCCGTCTCTGCAGATGCCAAACAAAGAAAGGCCTCTGGGGAAGGAAAAAAAGGCTCGTTGTTAAAACTACGGCTTTCCAGAAGTTTACAATCCTATTGACTCCTATCTGTAAAGTTAACTATAAACTACCGATTGGGGCCGTCCTCAGGGCACTCCAAGTGGAATCACGTCTTCACACGTTAACACTCCTGATGCTGAATTAAGAACCACCATCGTCAGAGTTTGCCTGTGCGCGGGCACCGAAGACCCCTGGGCATGCAGGCTCAGCACACGCGCGGCGGAGACGCACGGGGCTGCCCAGGTTGTTAGGCGCTCTCCCCCGCAGAAGCCGGCCCTATGACGCCGAGGACGGGCTTGAGCTCTCTCCCTTCACATAGTAACATTTTCTCGCCGTTTGGAAAACATTTTCTCATCCCGTACTTTTAACCCTCCTAACCACCCTATGAGGGAGAAACCGAGCTTATCGTCACCACTTCGTCTCCGAGGAAGGGAAGCCAAGTGTGTTAGTGTCGTGTCGAGGAAGACCCCGTTTTCCCACTCAGTCAGCCTTACCATCATCACTAAAGGCCTGAGGCTGCTCGCCGTGCTCAACACCGACGGGAGCGGCCATGACTTCCAGCCACGCGGCCGACCTCGAGAAAAACGCGAGCCCGCGCCTGCGCGCAAGTCTTCTCGGCAATCTCTCCGGAACGCTCGCGATGTTGAGAAAGGGCTGATGGGAAATGTAGTTCAAAACTGCGGCGGCTGGGGGCTAGCCGCGTCCTCAGCGCGACCCTGGAGGTGGGAGTAAGATGGTGGCTGCCACCAGGGGCAGTGGAGGGTCCGGAGTGGGAAACCAGGCCTGCGAAGAACCACGGGTGTCAGAAAACGAAGCTGGAGCTTCACTTCTGCCAGAAAGTCATTGAGCTTCAGCACAGTTTGTCTCTGGTCGAGACTGGGGAAGCACAGAAAGTTCGAGGGGGCAGGGACGGATGAGGAAACCGGGGCTTGGCCGAATATCTTTTTTAATTGTTCTGCGGATTTTATTTGGGGGAGGATAGGGGCATTTAGGGTAGTTCGCTGGGTTAGTGAAGAGGAGAGATTCCGAGGGAATCGTTCGACCTCCCGCTCAGGTGTTTTTAAGTTTGGGGCGAGGCCGGTGAGGCCGAGGCGCGGGCGGCAAGGGGCGCTCGAGAGCGACGGGGCTCGGCCTCCGCGGCTGCCCAGGGGCCCGGGGCCAGTGTGCTTTTCATTCCGAGAGGAGAAAAAAAGGCAAGTGTCACGAGCTGAATTACGAAAAGAACGGAGAATGATGTAACACCCACTGCTCTTCTGAGTGTTATTTTTCAGGCAACCACCTTGGCTTCATTTTTTTTTGTTTCTGGGTTTTTTTGGTTTGTTTTTGAGATAAGGTGCCACCCTGGCACGCAGGCTGGAATGCAGTGGTGCAATCATAACTTATTGCAGCCTGGACCTCCTGGGCTCAAGTGATCCTCCCGCCTCAGCCTCCTGAGTGGCCGGGACGACAGGCGAGCACCACCACGCCCAGCTGATTATTTTTATTTTGCAGAGATGAGGTCTCACTATGTTGCCCGGGTTGGTCTCAAACTCCTGGCCTCAAGCAGTCCTCCTGTTTTGGCCTCCCAAAGTGCTGGGATTACAAAGGTGAGCCACTGCGCCCGGTCTGGCTTCATTTTTGAAATAAAAATAAGGCAAAAACGACAACAACAATCAGGGCCAGAATTTGCACCTATTTGAAAGCTAGTTTAAGTTTGCAAGACCAAAAGCCTTTTCTCCATTCCAGTCTCCCCGTTCTCATCCACCCATTAACAGTGATCTCTGTGGCCTTCGGTATGGGTTATGTTGTCCTGCAGATGGTAATATGTTGCAGATACTTATCTTCAAATTACCACATTTGCTTATGTTTACCTCCTTTCATTTGATTGTAAGCTCTTCAAGAGCAGAAGTCTCTTTTTATTTTTATTTTATTATTATTATTATTTTTTGAGATGGAGTTTTGCTCTTGTTGCCCAGGCTGGAATGCAATGGCATGATCCCGGCTCACGGCAACCTCCGCCTCCCGGCAACCTCCGCCTCCCAAGTTCAAGTGATTCTCCTGCCTCAGCTTCCCGAGTAGCTGGGATTACAGGCATGCGCCATCACGCCCAGCTAATTTTGTATTTTTAGTAGAGATAGGGTTTCTCCATGTTAGTCAGGCTGTTCTCAAACTCCCGACCTCAGGTCATCCACCCGTCTTGGCCTCCCAAAGTGCTGGGATTACAGGTGTGAGCCACCACGCCCAGCCTCTTTTTATTTTTATTTTTTTCTTTTTCTTAACAGTGCAGGGTTTGGTATTTACCTGCTATGCTCACAGTAAGTCTTCAGCAAATAATCATTAATTAATTCAGCAGTAATTCTGGCCATTAGGTTTCTCTACCTTACCCTTGAAGACACGTTATTTTGTGTAATACTGAAAGGAAGAATGTGTTCTATCCCTGCAAACATAGTTCCTTTCATTTCACACTTACAGTGGGAATTCTAAGTGTGGAACTTCCCAAAAGCTGCTAGCGGGCTGGTGACCTACTGTAGACAAGATAGTAATGATAGCTAATGCTTCATAGCACTTACCGGGTGCCATTCCCTATATTGATTTCTGTACATGTATGAACTCGTTTAATCCTCACAATGCGGTGAAGTACTACTGTCAGAGGCGTTGGAACCAGAGAATTCTGTCTTGAATAGGAGCTGGGCGAAATGAGGCTGAAACCTACTGGGCTGCATTCCCGGACGGTTAAGGCATTCTAAGTCACAGGATGAGATAGGAGGTGGGCACAAGATACAGGTCATAAAGACCTTGCTGATAAAACAGTTTGCAGTAAAGAAGCTCAGCAAAACCAAAACCAAGATGGCGATGAGAGTGACCTCTGGTTGCCCTCACTGCTACATTCCCACCAGCGCCATGACAGTTTACAAACACCATGGCAACATCAGGAAGTTACCCTATAGGTCTAAAAATGGGAGGTGTAAATCACCCCTTGTTTAGGATATAATCAAGAAATAACCATAAAAATGGGCAACCAGCAGCCCTTAGGGCTGCTCTGTGGAGTAGCCTTTTTTTTTTTTTTTTTTTTTTTATGAGACAGAGTCTCGCTCTGTCACCCAGGCTGCAGTGGTGCTGCTGTCTCCACCTCCCAGGTTCAAGCAATTCTCCTGCTTCAGCCTCCCGAGTAGCTGGATTACAGGCGCACGCCACCACACCCGGCTAATTTTTGTATTTTTAGTAGCAATAGGGTTTCACCATGTTGGCCAGGCTGGTCTCGAACTCCTGACCTCAAGTGATCTACCTGCCTCAGCCTCCCAAAGTGCTAGGATTACAGGCTTGAGCCACCGTGCCTGGCCAAGTAGCCATTCTTTTATCCTTTACTTTTCTAATAAACTTGTTTTCACTTTATAGACTCACCCCAAATTCTTTCTCGCTGAAGATCCAAGAACCCTCTTTTGGGGTCTGGATCAGGACTCCTCTCCGGTAACACTATCACTGTCCCCATTTTATGGATAAGGAAACGGAAGCACTGAGAAATTCGGTAACTTGCCCAAATTCACATAACCAGTAACTGACAGGGTCAGGGTTTGCTCCCAGCCTGTAGAATCCATGCTTTTACCACGTATGAATAAGGTGGCCTTATGTATAAAGACTTTTGTTTTGGGGGAGGAAGGGAGAAGGAAGAAGATTTTCATGTGTTTGTAGGGGTGGTTGGGGACAAAATCAGAAATGAGGTTGAAAGGAGGAACAATGGGCACCTGCTCTGCCATTTGAGCCACTTTGTGGCAGGAAGAGTGAGGATGGGAGGCTGCAGAGCTGATGTGTGGAAGACGGAGGCTCCGGGCTCTAGCCGGGCTATACTGGGCCTGGATGCCACCCGGTGTATAGTGAGGGCCATTCTTTACAGCTCCTCACTCTGCCGCAGGCCACCAAGTCGCTTTCACACCTGACTGGACATCGCTTGCCCAACAGTAGGTTCATGGCAGATGGGGATGCCAGGGCAGCTGGGCAGTGGCCAAGAGGCTGGAGCAAAAATACAATGAGAGGCCTTGTGCCGAGCGCATGTAAAGTACACTGTGCAGCCAACCCAGGAATAACTGGGGAGACTTCAGAGAATGCATCAGGATTCCTGAATGAGCCAGCAAAGGGCTCAGAGCTGTTGAGACTGAAATGTGGATGTTACTGTGATCTCATTTGCACTTGCTGCTGGTGAGAGCTAGGACATTTGAGTTTTACCTACCGTGGAATTATCATACTGCCATTATACCAGGTAGTGCAGACCTCTATTTATTGACATGGAAAGAGTCACAGTCCAGTGACTCCTTACAAACAGGAAGGCAGAAGTCCCCAGCACTTTTCAGGGACCCAGGCTCTGAGTACAAAGGGAAAGTCCAGTCAGCTGGCCTGCTGTGTTGGGGTGGTCACTGACAGAGTTTTTAAGACATGGTATCTGAAACCCACGGTAATAGAAAACAGTCTTTGGGCTGGTCGCAGTGGCTCACGCCTATAATCCCAACACTTTGGTTGGCCAAGGCAGGAGGCTCACTTGAGCCCAGGAGTTCAAGACCAGCCTGAGCAACATAGAGAGACCCCCATCTCTACCAATAAAAAATAAAAAAATGAAAAACAGCCAGGTGTGGTGGCACATGCCTGTGGTCCCAGCTGGATGGGAGGCTGAGGTGGGAGGATTGCTGGGGCCTGTGAGATTGAGGCTGTGCAGTGAGCCATGACTGCATCACTGCCCTCCAGCCTGGGTGACAGAGTAAGACCTTGTCTCAAAAAAATAAATACATAAAAATAAAACAGTCTTTAGAATATTGAGGTTAATTTCTCTACCCAGAAAGCAATCTTTAATTTTATTAATAAGAACACAAAAGAAGGTAGGTAGTATCCCAGGCAGCTGACTGCTGACATTTGGAACAGTGGCAGCAGCGATATCACAGGAAGCACATCTGTATGTCAGGCACTGTTAGCGGCCAGTCTCTTCCTCCATCTGGTGAACCTGGGCTCCGTTCAGCTGCTGGGCAAGGGTCTGCTTCAGCAAGGGCAAGCCCCTCCCTAGCCCCCAGGGGCAAATCTTGATTCATCTGTACCAGACATAGTAAGTCTATTCCCTTTGCTGGAAATTGTTTTGGAAAGGGTCTGCGATGCAATTCTGGCCAAGTTTAGGAAAGTTTTCCTGCTTTTTAAAACAACAGCCTCTCTTCTGGCTTTGGGACACTGAGAAGAAGTGATGCTGGGCCTGCTGGAGCCATCTTGCATCTGCGAGGCTTCCATTAAGTAGGAGCTGAAGGACTGCGATGGCAGAGTAGAGAGAAGAAAGAACATGAGTCCTCAGTGATGCTGCTGACCCGCAGAAACCGCCAGTCCCGACACCCCCGAACTTCAGGCCTCGTTTTGATTCAGAGACACATTTATACATTTCATATACACACATATATATGTATACATATATATACACATATACATATATATATACACATATACATATATATACACACATATACATACATATATATATATATATATATATATATATACACATATAGATATATACATTTTTTTTTTTTTTTTGAGACAGAGCTTTGCTCTTGTCGCCCAGGCTGGAATGCAGTGGCATGATCTCGGCTCACTGCAACCTCCACCTCCTGGGTTCATGTGATTCTCCTGCCTCAGCCTCCCAAGTAACTGGGATTACAGGTGTGCACCATCACGCCCAGCTAATTTTTGTATTTTTAGTAGAGACAGGGTTTCACCATCCTGGCCAGGCTGGTCTTGAATTCCTGACCTCAGATAACCCGCCCACCTCAGCCTCCCAAAGTGCAGGGATCACAAGCATGAGCCACCAGAGCCAGTCGCATTTTCATATTCTTAAATGCAGGATGTGTCTTACAAGCAATGGCATCTCAGTTTGAGTGAATTACAAAATGTGAGATTTTAGGCTGGGCACGGTGGCTCACACCTGTAATCCCAGCACTTTGGGAGGCCGAGGACAGTGGATCACGAGGTCAGGAGATTGAGACCATCCTGGTTAACACAGTGAAACCCCATCTCTACTAAAAATACAAAAAAAAAAAATTAGCCGGGCATGGTGGCAGGTGCCTGTAGTCCCAGCTACTCAGGAGGCTGAGGCAGGAGAATGGCTTGAACCCGGGAGGCAGAGCTTGCAGTGACTGGAGGTCGTACCACTGCACTCCAGCCTGGGCGACAGAGCAAGACTCCGTCTCAAAAAAAATAAATAAATAAAAAGTGAGATTTTAAAAAGAAATCTTATTAAAATGTCATTTTAAGTTGGGTGTTCTGTTTCAGTCAAATCATCCTAAATGATATCTTTTAAAAACAATTCTTCCCAGAAGAATGGATCATGGCAGAATACAGAAAATGAGCTCATGTGTGCAAGCTTCCTTTCTGAAATCATAACAGCTATGTGTATATGAAGTGTTTACTCTGTGGCAGGTACTCTGGAAGCACCTTTTATTCACTGTCTCATCTGATTCTCATGACATCCCTGTCATCCCCCACCCCCCACCCTTCCCATTTCACAGCTGAGGAAGTCAAGGTGCAGAAAGGTTAAAGGAACTCGTAAGTGAAGGCACTGAGATCTGAACTCCAACAATCCAGCCTAAAAACCCACGGTCTCAGCCACCATGCCATGTTTCCTAAAAAAATTACACTATGACAGTGGAACGTTTTTGCTTAACTCCAGAGACTTTAATTCACCCACCTAGAAAACCCGTCATGAAAACATAGAGGATTTTTTCCTGAGAGTTCTTAGGACCGTGAAACTGTGTCACAAATCCTGTTCAGAAATCTGGGATCATGCAGATGACCAGGCAGATGGAAGAAAAGTAAAAATATAAAAATAAAAAAACCTGGGATCACTGCTTTAAGTTTCACCTAGCTTTAACTTTCTGGAGGAGGAGAAATATAACACAGACCCTATGCATTGAGAATAGATGGCGTTGGAGTTGTGGATTATCTGTGCTTGCCAACAGTGTCCAGGAAGAAAAGCGATGCATTTGACTTCCCTGCTTGGCAGAGCCACTGCCTCTAGAGTATTACTCAAAAATTGATTTTTAAAAAATAAAAATAAATGAATTTGAAGACGATATAATGTTCCATGGATCTCTTCTGTTATTTCCTGGGCATGTCTCTCCATGCCCAGAAACCCTTGCCTTCTCACAGCTGTTGCATAACCTTTGCTTGTGGTGGTGTTTGTTCCTGTTGCCTTGAAAGTCCCTTCACTGCATTCTCTTCTCTGCTCTGCAAATTCCAGCTTGTACTTAAATACTTCCTGCGAAGTTTTGACTGAGATGCTGCAACAATTCCCGAGCTGTTTCATCGTGGCACCTTCCTGGTGGCAGGTGGGTTAGCACATTGTCTGCAACCCAGGATGACCTGGAGGAAAGTCCCAGCTCTACTGATTGTAGCTGAGTAACCTTGGCAAAGGTCACCTCACTTCCCTCTGAGTCTTATTTTCTCATCTGTAAAATGAGGAGGAGGAGGAGGATCATCCAAACATCACGGGACTTCGTTAAATCAGTGCTTCGGAGCACTTAGCACAGCGCCTGGCGCAAGGTAAGCACTTGATAAATGGGAGTTCGTGTTATTTCAACATACTTTGAACACTCGTCCCACTGTTTTATGATTATTTGTTTGTACGTCTGGCTTTTCTGCTAGATGGTGAGCAAAACAAGCATCATCATTCTTGTTTTGTTTCTAACTCTCTAAATCATCTTTATTCTCGTGTAACTTACATACAATACAGTATAACCATTTACAATGTATGGTTCAGTAGTCCAGTAAGTGTATAGACCCATGTAACCACAATCCCAGTTAAGATTAAGAACATTGTGGTCACCTCAAAAGCACCTTCCTAGGCAGGTGTGGTGGCTCATGCCGGTAATCCCAACACTTTGGGAGGCCGAGGCCGATGGATCACCTGAGGTGAGGAGTTTGAGACCAGCCTGGCCAACGTGGCGAAACCCCGTCTCTACTAAAAATACAAAAAATTAGCCGGGCGTGATGGTGGGCGCCTGTAGTCCCAGCTACTCAGGAGGCTGAGGCAGGAGAACCGCTTGAACCTGGGAGGTGAGGTTGCAGTGAGCCAAGATCGCACCATTGCACTCCAGCCTAGCTGACGAGAGCGAAACTCCATCTCAAAAAAAAAAAAACCTTCTAGGCCGGGCACGGTGGCTCACACCTGTAATCCCACCACTTTGGGAGGCCAAGGCGGGTGGATCACTTGAGGTCAGGAGTTCAAGACCAGCCTGGCCAATATGATGAAATCCCGTCTCTACTAAAAATACAAAAATTAGCTGGGCGTGGTGGTGCAAGCCTATAGTCCCTGCTACTCAGGAGGCTGAGGCAGGAGAATCGCTTGAACCCAGGAGGCAGAGGTTGCAGTGAGCCAAGATCGTGCCACTGCACTCCAGCCTGGGTGACAAAGTGAGACTCCATCTCAAAAAAAAAAAAGAAAAAACAACAACAACAAAAAACCTTCTTACCCTTGCAGTCAACCCCCACGATATCTAACCCTGGCCCCAGTCAACCACTGATGCCTTCTGTCACTATCAGTCGGTTCTGCCTGTTCTAGAATTCCATGTACATGTCATCATCACACAGTAGGGGCTGTTTTGTGTCTGGCTTCTCTCAATTTACCCATGTGGTCGGCATCGGCAGTTCATTTCCTTTTCATTGCTGAGTATTATTCTATCTTATCTCAGTGTGTTTATCTATTCCCATGTTGAGGAATATTTGGACTGTTTCCAGTTTGGAGCTGTTAATAATAAAGCTACCATGAACATCTCTGCAGTCTTTTTTGTGGATGTTAAGTTTTCATTCCTCTGGGATAACTTTATAAGAAACCACCATGCTGGTTTCCCAAGTGGTTATAACACTTCACCAGTCCCCAGCCGTGTATGACAGGGTCACATCTTGGACAGTACTTACTATGGTCAGCCTTCAGCTTTAACCACTGGTGGGCATGTAGTGGTATGTCATTGGGCTTTTGATTTGTATGTGGAATATCTTTCTTTCCCAAAGTGCTGGTATTACAGGCCTGAGCCACCGCGCCCAGCCGCATGTTGAACAACTTTCTGTGTATTTTAGCTGTATGTGTATTTTTTGTTGTAGTGTCTATTAAAACCTTTCCCCACTTTTTTATTGGGCTGTCTTATTATCGAATTGGAAAAGTTCTTTATGTGGATACGAGTCCTTTCTCAGATTTTTGTTTGGCAAATATTTACTCCTAGTCTTTCCAAGAGCAGAGGTTTAATTTTGATAAAGTCCAATGTATTGATTTTTCTTTTCTGGTTAGTGCTTTTTGTATCCTGTTGAAAGGACCTTTCTTTCTGCATTGGATTACCTTTGCTGCATCTGTTTCTGGATTCCATTGATCTGTGTGTATATCCTTATGAATCTCACACTGTCTTGACCTCTGATTCTGTCTCCTCCTCACCTTAGCAAAGCCACTGTCATCCGCTTGGGTTTCCCCTCCCCAAGGCACAGTCAGGGAACTGTCTCCAGGCAGAAGCTGAGGCAGTCATGGGGTCACTGTCCTGTGTGCTGCCAGTTGTCAAGTGTCTGTTGCTTATATCTTGCCCAGTTTTCTGGTTGTTTGTGGCAGAAGGTCTTAATCCATTTCTGGATCCACAGTGCCTGGCACACAGCACTCCAGACACAGTTCATTACAGTCGCTTTCGATTGGGAAAGTCGGTGGGGCCCCCAAAGAGCTTCTGGTCCATCCCCTTCATTTTACTAAACTGTTCTTTTCCTGAGGAGATCACTAGTCCTCTACGTCCTCACTCCAGCCCACCTGGGTTTGACAAATGTTTATCAAATGAGGAAACCGAGGTCCAGAGAACAAAAGGTCACACGGACAGGCAGGGTTGGGCTGGCAGAACTAGGCCACCTAGGCTGGGACCTTCCTATAGGACCAACCGGCAGGGCAGAGCCTGTCTCTCCTCGAGTGTCACTCCTGACACCTGATACAGGGTTCGTACATTGCAGGTTCCCAGGACACGCTTGTTAAATAAATGACCAAATGAACACGTTAATTTCTTTTAATGCTTAGTTCAAATGGCTTCTGCCTCTGCATATGATATTGTGTGTGTGTATGTTTGTGTATGTGTATGTCTCTGTGTGTGTATGTTTATGTGTATCTGTGTGTGTGTGTGGCTGTATGTGTGTGTGTATGTTATGTGTGTCTGTGTGTATATGTCTGTATGTGTGTGAATGTGTGTGTCTGTATGTGTGTATGTGTGAACGTGTGTGTGTCTGTGCATATGCATGTTTATCTGTGATTATGTGTGTGTGTCTCTGTGTGTGTATGTGTTGTGTCTGTGTATGTGTATGTGTGTGTGTGAGAATGTATATGTGTATGTCTGTGTATGCGTGTGTATGTGAATGTGTGTGTGAATGTGTATGTGTATGTTTATATATGTGTATGTCTATGTATGTGTGTCTGTGTATGTTTATATCTGTGTATGTCTGTGTATGTGTGTATGTGTGTGAATATGTTTGTATATATGTATGTCTGTGTATGTGTGTGTGTGAATGTGTGTTATGTGTGTCTGTGTGTATGTGTGTGAATATGTATATGTGTATGTCTGTGTATGTGTATGAATGTGTGTTGTGTGTGTGTGTCTCTGTGAATGTGTGTATGTCTGTGTGTGTGTATGTGTGAATGTATGTGTCTCTGAATATGTGTGTGTGTGTGTGAATGTGTGTGTGTTTTCACATAGGGACAGGATTGGCCTCTCCTCCCCAGGCTCACAGGCTGAGTGTGTTAGTAAATTTTTAAAAATTTTCTCAGCCCCCCACTACAGTCATAATCCCCACTAGGGGGCACATGTGTCCCACAGAGAGGGGCTGTGCTCCTTAGGCACAAGGACTGGCTTCCTGCTGTCAGTGTATTGCCCCTCAAAGCCACCTCCTTGGTCTCCATGCCCTGCACCCTCCCCCAGCAAAAACAAATCAAAACAACCTTCCTCACCAGGCTCCCCATCCCCAGCGGGGCTGCTAGCTGCCATCCTTTCCTCTCCCCAGGGCCCTGCCCCTGGCTGAAGGAGGCAACAGAGTGGCAGTGGCAATGACTGTGGGTGATGACCTCGCTGTCTGTCATCCCTGCCAGGGGCCACCACATCCTCCCTGAGGAAGATTGAGGGGTCCTAAAGGGGCAGCTCTCCTCTCCCCCTCACCTGGGAGGCAAGAACCTCCTCTCCCCCTCACCTCTCCTCTCCCCCTCACCTGAGAGGCAAGAACCAGCCTCTCAGGGCCCAGAGTCTGGTCTGCCCTTGAATGTGAGTTCCTGAAGACAGAACAGTGGCAACGACCCTGGCCCACCCCAGCCCACCTGCAAAGGCAGGCTGGACGGGACCACAGCTCCATTCCTTGTGCCTTGTAGACAGGTCACAATCAGAATTTCCTCACGGCCCCCAGCTCAAGACTCAGGCCCTCTCTATCCCAACCTTTGGCGTCAAATTTCCCAGGATCAGGTCCTGGCTTCACTGCCAGCTATGAGTGACCTTGAGCAAGTTCTGTGAACCTCACTTTCCTTATTGGATAAATGGTAACAGTTCCTGCCGCATAAATGAAACAGTGCGTAAAATACAGCAGCTGGCACGGTGCCTAGCACACAGTAAGCGCCCAATGCATGTTAGTGGTTATTAATCATACGATTAGTATCATCACTATATTAACATAAGCTTCCGTGCGAACCAAACTGTTCTTCTGAAGTTCACAAAGAAGCATTATCTTCCTGTAGCTCTAGGTCTTGGGCTTCTTAACAGTGAGGCCCCCCACAGAGGGGCTACGGGAGCCTGAGGAACCAGCAGGGTTTGCTCTCTCACCATTGTGCCTGTCTCAGAGTGGGCACCGTGCCCTACCCATCTAGTCTTGGCCCAGCACCTCTACGGTTTGCCCTTGCCCAGGACTGTCTGCACACACCCACACACAACCGCACACTTGGAGTGGGTGGGTACTCCCCAAGGTGACATCTACACCCCAGGGTGACAGTGGACAGCCACAGCTGTGGTGGCTACTTCCCTCGCTCCCACCACACCCCCACCACCTCATTAGTTCCCTGGTCATGCTCCAGTCTCCAGGAGAGACTGGCAGCCGCCCTGAGCCTCAGTTGCAGGAGCAGCACCTCTCTGCTCCTGGCTGCTGCCCTCAGCCACCCTGCAGCTCCAAGCAGCCTTTCCCCATCACTCAGGCTCCCCCAGCAGAGAGATTAGCATTCACACGGAGGAAGCCACCACAGCAGGGCAGCGCCTCCCGTCTTGTCAAGGAGCTGAGGTCCATTCCGGAAGCAGAGCCAGCTGGGAGTGGCACTGTCCAGGTCAAGGCCACCACTGGAGGTTGGGACACGGTTCTGGGCACAGAGAGGCAGTGGTGGTCTTCTCCAGTACAGGCTTACAGGGGGCTTCCCCACCCCAGCAATGCCACCCTCTGCCATCCTCTGATCTGTTGCAGAACTACCGGTCACCCAGCTCTGTGTATGTGGAGAGACGGCAGGAAGGACCACCGAGTGAGGATGGGAGGAACTCTACCCGTCCTGAATCTACCACTGTTCAGTAATTTACAGTTCAAACCGGATCGCGCCAGCTGACATATATGGGACACTTACCCAACATGCTAAGCATCTTCCACGCGTTATCTAATCAACCCTTACAACTCTAAGAGACAGATACCAGTAGGCTCTCCATCCTACAGCTAAAAAAACTGAGGCACAGAGGTGTTCAGAAACTTACCCAGGCCACAGAGGTAGGATGTGCTGGTGGAACAAGGTTCAAACCCAGGAGCTCTGACTCTGAACACCTTGCTCTTGGACTCTGTTATTTCACAGTAGCCAGCACCCTGGACCAGAAGGGACCCCACCCTTTGGCTCAGCTCTCCCTCTCTAGTTGCCCTTTATTTGCCCTCTCCCAAGCCCCTGAGCACTCCTGCTCCCATTCCCAAGCAGCGGCTCTCTGCAAGGAAAGGGAGGAAAAAGGACTCAGCCTCCGTGGGGACAGTGTCATAGTCAGGATTTAATTCCCCCATTTAAAGGTCCACCCTTGCCCTGAGCTTCACACTAATCCCTGTGATGGGAGCCAGTGGGCCAAGGAAGGGGCACCCGGGTCCCAGGAGCCTTCTGTGGGGAGCTCTAGGCTGAGAGAGGTAACTTTCTGCAGCAGGAGCTGCAAATGTGCAGATTGTGCAGAGAGCCCAGGGGTGGGAGAGGCCCCGGGAATAAGAGGCGAGCGTGGGCTGGGTGTGCGGGGAAGGTGTAAACACAATCTGCTCCCACCAAAGCCAGCCTGCTCCCTGGGGGAGACAGCCCCCCACCCAGCCCACATGGCACCCCAGCTGCCCAGGCAACCTCCAAGCCCAGGCAGCCACAGCCCCGCTGGCCGCCAGCAGCCCCTTCCTCTCTCTTTCCCGCCCTTCCTCTGGATGGGATCCCTGGAGCAGCCACCACCTCCTGCGCAGGTTCTCAGAACAGTGCTGTGGAGGGGCGCTGCCCTGGGGAAGTGCGTCTGGGCCGTGAGCCAGCTCCATGACCTTGGCCTGACAATTCCTCAGACCAGTGGAAGGAGATGGGCAACTTGGAAATGGTAGCAAGGATGAGGTGATAGGAACATGGCAAATAGATTAGAGAATAAATGCAGATAGGATCGGGGAACACAGACTGGGTCCCGGGAACAGTGCCCTCTGGCCCTCAGCCTGACAGGCCTGTCACCAGGAAGGCCGATGCCTCCAAAGAGAGAGACAGGCTGACAGGAGCTGAGACAGGTGATCACGGGCTCACGGCCTGGGTCAGGCTGGCGCTCTGGCTTTGCCTCTGCAGGCTCCTTCCCTAGTGTGACTTTCCCCCTACCTCCTGCCTGCCCTACTTTGAGAGGTTCCCACAGAACTGCCTTCGCACACACCCCAGCCAGGCTCCCCGAGGTACCAGCAGCCCCTCCCAAGCGGGGTGCGCCTCCTCCCCCACCCTGAGCGCCTCTCCAGCGGTTCCCTCTCTTCTGCGGTGTCCCTCACCCTTTCCCTTCCTTCCCTTCAGAGGCAGAGCGGCGGCTGAGGTGCTGCTGTCTAGAGAACTCCATCTCCTACTGCCTGGAAGTCAAGGGCACGGGCCAGCCAGGCAGAGACATCGCCGCTGGGCTGGGAGGGGGGCTGGCTGGGGAGGAGAGACGCGTGTGCACAGAGGCACGGGGGGCTTTTGAAGACTAATAGCTGTGAGACATCAGGAGCAGCTGCCTGCAAGGTCTGCGCCTGGATCTGGGAACAGAAGCGGAAATCTGCTTTTATCTCTGCTCAGGATCACGCAGGATTGGAAAGAGAGAACTGGCAGAGCAGCTGGGGGCAAAGGAGGCAGCCGCTGGGACTGAGCATCAGCAAATTGATAAAAACAAGTGTCAGGCTTTTTCCTTCCCACACGCTACTGCCCGTTTGGAACACACGCGCTTGCACACATACAGAAAACACATTCGGAGGACAAGCTGTCCGTTGCTCCCATCCAGCTGCAGGCAGACATGTCACAGATCCAACTGGCATTTCTTATTGATAATTTCAGCAGAGCAGCCAGTGACAGGATGAGCTCTGGGAACTGGGGAAAGGCAAATGACACAAAAGCAAGTGTCACTGTGGCAAACTGACACCAGCATCTCGGACCACAAGTGGAGGCTTAACAGAATAGCTCCTGGGCTGACAGGCAGTTGGCCAGGCCAGCAAACCACCCCCAACCCCTGCAAACTGTGTTAGGTGCCAAGGGGAGGCCGCCTGCCATGGTGGGTAGGAGCGTGGGCCCTGCAGCTCCAGCGTGAGCCTGGGAGCCTCCACTTCCTAGCTAGGTGATGTTGGGAAATTATTTAACCTCTCTCTGTGTTTCCCCATTTAGAAATTGTGGATAATAACATTACCAGGCTCTGTGGGTGACTGAAGATTAAATTACAGAATGAATGGAAGCCCTTGCTTAGTAAATGTGAGCTATCAGCCGTCCCTTGCTTCTGGGGTCTACTCACTCCTTACTTATTCCTGCCTCTTGCCTGGGCTGCTGGCTGCCCCGGAATTAGCCTGGCGGACCCAGCAAGTCCCTCATCCTAGGCTTTCTCAGGTTCAGCAGTCCCTCAAAGGAGCCTCAGGAACTCAGATGGAAGGAAGCCTGTCCGAGAGCAGCGAGAACGTCTGCTCTTTCTGCCAGGCCTGGCCAGGTCCTGCTCAGGAGCCCACACCCAGGGCCTGGGGGAAGGGGAGACTGGCAGGTCCCGGGCTGAGAGGGAGGCGTCTACCTTCTCTAGTGCTGCTTCCCTCCATTCTCCCTCTTGCTGCTGCTTCAGCTCCCACAGCTCCCTTCAGCTCCCACAGCATCCTCCTGGGCTAGGGGACGAACCAGGACCTGAGCTGAAACAGAAAACCAGAACAGATCAGCACTTCTCCCACACCTGGGGATGGGACTCGCACTTCAGAGTGGCTGTTCCAGAGCAGCGCCTCTCCCTTGGACGTCCTCCGACACTGCCCTCATGCCCCAGCACGACCACCTCGCCATCCCCAAGCCTAGAAAATGTGCTCAAACCACACCTGGTTCTCTTCAAACTAACCCTTGCCCCAAGGCCTGGAACACAACAGGCTCAAGGTAGCAGCCAAAGGCACAAGTCCATCAGTGACCACAAGAGCTGAACACTGCCCGCTATCCTCCCACATGGCCAGGCCTTGCCTATTGCTTCCTGCCTGTCCCCAGCCTTGCCCTCTGCCCTCCCCAGCTCCCAGCCCTGCCCTACCTGCCTGAGCCAGCTGATCCCAGTCTCTGGGCCTGAGCCCCACCTGCAGAGGTGAGGGCTTACTTCAGAGGTTCTTTCTCCCTAAACAGAGGAAAGCACTGGGGTCAGGATTGAAGGGCATGACCTTCCCAGGTTTCTGACTCTCGTCTTCCTCCTCCTCCCATTCCTATCAATTCACCCCAATATTGAGGGGCAGGACCACCTAAGGAATCAGTTGGCATTTAGGACAGTGTGACTGGAGAGTAGAAATGTCACCCCCACCGCCAGCCCTCCAGGGCAGCCACCATCGGCAGGTGGTTCCTCGATGTCAGACCAATTTTTCCAGTTAACTGGGTCCCAAGGAGTTAATAGGCAACTGCTTCCTTCTGGCTAAGTCACGCCAGGCCAGGCCTGGCCAGATGGTCCTCAGATTTGGCCTTTTCTCTCCTGCCAGGAGGTCCAGGCCCATTTCATGTAGAAGAGACCCTGCCTGGAATCAGGGGCCTGAACGTCCCGCATTAGCCACAAATGAGATAGATGATCCGGAGCAAGCCATCTAAATCTCCCTGTCCCTCAGTTTCCACAACCATTAACCAAAGATTAAAAACACATGTCCTGCCAATCCTCTGGGGTTACTGAGCCTTCTGAGTGACTTAATATATAAGAAACCTCTGGAGAAAACTAAAGCACAGGTCCCGAGCATGAAACAAGACAGCTGCTAGCATTTATGGAGCAATCACTCTGCACCCTCACCAAAACCTCACAACCACTCTGTTATTAATCCTAGTTTACATATAAACTGATTGCGCAAACTTCCCCCATAGTCTTTCCATTAGTAAGAGGGAAGCCAGGATTTAAATTCTCCCTGCCTGACTCCAGACCCGAGCTCAATAGCGTGGACCACCCAGCATTTGAGGGCCTCCTATCGGGGGAGGCCCAGGGGTGGTCATTGTAGCTGATTTAACTAGTGATATCAATCAGGCACTATTATGATGATGCCAGCTGGCCTATCCAGTTGCGGTGTCACAGAAATGCCTCCATTTCCTGTACAGTCCCAGGGCTTCCCATTGGGTCTTCTGATCATCAGAATCTCAGGACTCAGAATCCCAGGACTCAGACGACAGGAGACACAAAGACTGAAGTTCTTTCAGTTGCCAGTTTCCGCATATCTAAGGGACACATTGCTGGCAGGTCCCCACTCAGAAAGAGACATGGATGGTCACAGTACCCGCCACCTGAGTCTTCCCTGCGTGGAGACACCCTCCTGCCAGTGGGCCCTGACCCAAAGATGTCATCGGATCTTTTTTACTCTTTGTTTCACTGGGAGCAAAAAAGTCACTCTTCAGACAGGTCTCCCATGCTAGGTGAGTCCATAGGCACAGAAGGAACCCCTCATGCACAGGAACTTCATAAAGATTTGCTGATTTTTTTCCAGTGTTTGGTTGGGATAGGCGCCCCTATCATCGAACGACACTGGTCACCCAGGGAAGGAAAAGTCTGGAAGTTCCCCCAACTTCACCCCCTAAAGACCACATGGCTGCAGCCTAGGGAAGAGTTAACTTTCTGGCCACTGGAGACAGCGTCCTGCCCGCAGGGTCTGCCCAGCCAATGGCACTCAATGCTGATGATGTCATGCTCCTCCCGCGCCTTCTATTGGGGACTGGACAGCGAATCCTGCTGGAGGCTCAGGCAGCGGAGCTGAGGCGGGGCGGGGGCAGAGGAGGAGGAGGGGGAAGGGCAAGGAAAGGCGAGCAAAGCCACACAGAGCTACTTCTGCCTCATCCCTCCTTCCACTCCCCTGTGCCTTCCGACAGAAGGTGCCCCGGGGGACCGCCCCGTACTGGAGATGAGAGGCACAGCGGCTTTGGTCCAGAGGAGCGAGCTGAGGGCTCCCATTCCCAACCGCAGAAAACAGACATCCAGCCTGCCCAGCAGGCAGACAGGGATCAGGGTGCCTAGGGCAAGGGCCAGGATACGGTGCACGCACAGGGCGCACACAGGCACACATGTGCACCCCCAGGCATGCACAGCCACAGCTTCCTTGGCAGCACCTTCCCTCCCCCAGCCCATACTTCTGCCTTACCTGCCTGAGGACTGAGGGTCCGCGTCCACGCTGCTGCCCCTAGCTGCCCCATCCACGTCGCTGGGCTCTCTGTGGGAGGCAAGAGTAGGCAGGAAGAGCTATGGCTGTGCCCAGCCCCTCCCTGTCCCTCCACAGGTCCCGGACGCATTGGGCTATGGGACTAGAGGCTGCAACTAGAGCCTTTGAAGCTCTAAGTCCCCACTGCGCTCTCTCAAGGGTTCCTCAAAATGCCCTCCCAGCCCCCCTAAAGGTTCAGGCAGCCCCTGCCCACCTTTGGCTTGGTGGCAGCCCAGCCCCATGGTTCCCCGCCACCCCCCCCCACCAACCGCCAGCCATAGCCCGGTCAATTTCTCACGGTTGGACTCGGTTGGCAAATCGGCGGCGCCAGAGCATGGCCAGGGTGCTGAGCAGGAAAAGGGTGGTGCACATGGCGCAGCTGCCCCATCCCCTCCCAGACCCAGTCTGCAGAAGGCCGCAGGCGAGGGGCCAAAATGGCCCCAGCCAGCTCTCAGGAGCCACTGCCGTCTGTCCTGAGGTTCCTGCTGGGGAGGGATTAGGAGGCTCAAGCTGATTAGTGGGTCAGCGGCCCCGACCTTGTGAGGACTGATTAAGCTCACTGGGCCCACGTTCTCCCCTCCAGCGGTAGGGTCAAGGCGTGCACTGTGGCACTGAGCACGTATTCGGAGTCCCGATCTGATGATACTGGGCCTTGCTTGCATGGAGCTGCCAGTCTAAACAAATGTGCTGTCAAGTACAGTGACTGCAGTAGAGTGACCCAGGAGTTATTCAAGGCGCCTACAGGGCACTTTCAGAGCTGCAGGCATCAGGGCAACGTTTAAAGAGGAGCGATGGCATCTGAATTTGCAGTGCGCAAGGCAGGATGAGCCCTCAGACAGAAGACGCCGCCGAAGCTACTGACATGAAATCATGGAGCATCTGCCAGTAACTGCAAGGTGAGTGGAGGTGAAGCAATGATGTCACCGTGGAAGCGTCAGGAGAGGAGGAAGAAAGGGGAGGAATATTCGATAATGAAGCCAGAGAGACAGGGGAGACTCAACAGTGAAGGGCTGGCAGTTTTGCCCTCTGGACAATCCTCTCCAAACTTTTCTGATTACACGCCCTCTTCAGTAAAAGGCAGAATTCAAGTGTGCACGCACAAAATAGACAGGTGCAGCCACTTACAAATTATATGCTAGACTACTATACAGATTCATTCCTACACCATACGACTACATTACATCTGCAAAGGATGAGATGAAAAGAAATAGATATACGACTTCTCCTATTTTATTTCCACATCCCAAGGGGACCTGTTGGGCAGCCACTTGGTCACACCAACTTTGAGAAACTGTTCAGTGTGTGTGTGGAGCATAGAGCCAGCCATGGCCACGCTGAGACATGGGTCTTGGAGTGGTGTGAGAACCTGAACCCACCCACTCCCCTCCACCCCCTCCAAGACCCCCAGGAGGCATCAGATTTTCCTTCCCTCAACAAGGGGGAGACAGTGTCAGAGGCACTGCCCCAGGGTCCCCCAGGCACCTGAACTCTGAGCTCCCAAGAAGGGCCCAGGCTGCAGCTGAGGCTGGCCAGGGTGAGTTCTTCTTTGCCTCCCCCGGACCTTAAAGTCGGATTTTAAGAATAAATACATGAACCATAGCGAAAGCACAGAGCCAACCCTTAGCAATGCTTGGGCAATGGGACATCAAGTCTTGAGCGAGGACAAGGGTCGCCGGGAGCCTGAGTGACACCTCTTCCCGACACTGCCAGGCCCTGTTTGGCCTCAGGCTGTCCCCAGGACTGAGCAGCCGCTGCAGGGCTGGCACCATGGGATTCTTCCCCCACCTCTGGCCCAATCTCACACCGCCCTGGATAGGGCCCACCAGGAGGAAGGATTTGCCACCCCCAGGCCCGGAATCGGGCCCTTGGTGGCGGCTGAGATGTCCCCAGCGGCCTGCGCCTTCCTCAAGACTTTTCGTCTGCCAGGTCCTGTCTGCCCTATCCGGTGCCTCTCTGGACTTCCTCCGCCACCAGCTGGGCCAGAATTCAGGGCAGCGCCTGGTTCTTGCCTGTCCGTGTCATCCATAAGCCACGGGGGACTTCTGGCCGCCGCCGCCGCCGCCGCGTTCGTGCACCGAGGGCATGGAGGTGCTGGGCGGGAGGAAAGGGGGCGCAGGCCTCTGGCGCCCGAGGTCGGAGGTGCGCTCAAGTTCCGACAGCCGGGGCGGTGGGCGGGCAGGGGGACGACCCCCGTGCTAACCCCCCAGAGCCTGGGCGTCTAGAGCTGTGGGAGTGGCGCGGCGGCCCCCAGCAGCTGGCTCGGGGGCGTGGGGAGAGGCCCGGGCGAGGGGAGCCCAGTTAGGTCCGCGGCGGCCGCCGGAGGGGCTCCAGTTCGCTCCCACGGGCGGGCTGGCGGTCGGCCTCGCCGCGAAAGCTCCAGAGTGTTGGACTTTGAGTCAGTTGCCCGCCGCGGGAAGGGTCCGCACGCGCACACCCGCGACGCCGCAAGCACTGGGACCCGGAACCCAGCGCTCCCGGCCCGCGCCCGCCCCGGCGCACTCCTGTGCGGCCCGCGCCGCCCATTCCTCCCGGGACCCCCAGCGCCCCGGCCACACCTACCCGAGCCCCGCCCCGCGGTGCAACTCCGCCGTGGCCTGCGGGTGGGCGGGCGGCAGTCGCGTCGCCCCCACCCCGCGCAGCCTTCACCTTGCCGGCATTGGCTCACCCACACGGGGCCGGGGGTTTGGAGCGGATTTGTTTTTTAAACATTTTCCAGCAGACCACATCCCCGCCCCCCGCACATATACCCTGCACACACGCACGCACACACACACACACACCCGGCGCGCACAGACACACGCTCCCTCCCTCCGCGCTCTACCCCTCGCCCGCCCGCCGCGCACGCAGCCGGCCCCGGCTCCCGGCGCCCCGCGCCCCGCGCCCCGCGCCCCGCCACCGCCGCCGCCGCCGCCGCCGAGCAAAGCCGGGCTGGGCTTGGAGCTGCCCATGGAGAAAGTGCCGGGCGAGATGGAGATCGAGCGCAGGGAGCGGAGCGAGGAGCTGTCCGAGGCGGAGAGGAAGGCGGTGCAGGCTCTGTGGGCCCGGCTCTATGCCAACTGCGAGGACGTGGGGGCGGCCATCCTGGTGAGGTAGGTGTCGCCCGGCCCGGCCGGGCCCTGGGCAGGGAGGGCGGCAGCGGCTCCGGGCAGAGGCGGGCTGGGCCCGGGTCCGAGCTCCAGCGCCACCTCCCCAGCCGCGAATGGGGCCGGTCCGAGGTCGGCGGGGCAGGAGGCGAGGGGCGCCTTTGGGTGAACCAAGCCTGGGTTGAGCCTTCCCTGGCTCCGGCGCGGTGCTCACCAGGATCTAGGAACCAGAGGCAGGAGAGCACCTCGGTCCCCCTCCTCTTCCCGGCCTCAGAACTCCTTGCTCGGCCAGCGACCCCAGACACCCAGCCAAGCTGTCAGACACACACATTTTTCTGGCATTTCAAAGGGAGAAGCAGGGGATCCCCATTTTAGAGATGGGAAAACCGAGGCTCAGCCAAGAAGGGGGACAAAGAGGAGCAGACCCCTGTCTCCAGCTCAGCCGCTTGCTGGATTCAAAGCCTCTTGGAAGAACAGAGAGCAAAGAGCAGAGGTTGAGAAACAGGAGAGCGCGGGGGGGTCCAGTGTTCCCAGCTGCCCCTTTCCTGCTGGAGGGCACGGGCCAGCAGAAGCGCCCAGGGCAGGCACAGGTGAGTGGAGAAGCAAACAGTCCCCTAGGATACAATCCCTGCTGAGTTTGGAGGGTGAGGGGAAGAAGAGAGAAGCTTCAGGAGACAGGGCCTAACCCTAAAACCTCCCACCTAGGGAGGAAATGCAGTGGCTTGGGCTTAGGGGTCATTCAGGCACTACATGCCCCCAAGAGACCCACAAACACAGAACGCCCCGTTCTTCACACACCTGGGCTTAGAGCACACACACCATCCTCATAGAGCTGATGTGTCCAAGCCTCGAAAGCTAGTCACTGACTCTAGCTACAAATCCATGCTCTCTTCCCACACGTGCTGGTCCCTGGGGGTGCAGGCAGAGGAGCCCCAGACCATGCTCACCCTCGAGCCCCTCTTCTTGGCAGAGGAAAGCGGTCAAATCTAGGACAGAGCAGGGCAGCCTTGTCATGTGCAGACGGGGTGAAGCCTCGCTCTGGAAGGGCAGCTTTAGTGCATCCCTGACTCCCAGGCCTGTTCCATCTCCAGCTTCTTCTCCCTGTGGCCTCTCCCAAGCCTGGGACCTACCCAGCTCCACCATGATATGCCCTGATTCCAACTCAGAAGCAGATTTTGGAGGAAAAAGAGCAGGAAGCACTTCTAAGGAGTTAGAGGAGCGCTCCTGAGGATGGGGCAGCTATCTCAGCAGCGCCCAGGCCCAGAAAGACAGCCGGGAGTGGCAGGAAGCTAAGAGGGACATTGGGATACTAGGGCCTCAGACGCTCAGAACCACCAGTCCCCACAGGTGCTGGCACCCGCACAAGCACACAGTGGGTAGCAGAGCTGCAGACGTGCCAGACTGCATCCTCGGAGGGTGCCGTCAGCCGTGTGTCAGCACCTGCAGCCCACCGGCCTTGCATGCATCTGGCACACTCATGGGTCACCATGAAGAAGCAAGGCAGGGTCCTCAGGACCTTGGAGGTTTTGTGTCCCAACCCCTGCCATGTACCTGTGTGGATACGTGGACGAAGTGCTCACCATCCACATCTCGGGACACCATCGAACCTCCCCAGGAAGGAGACCAGGGTAGGGCAGATGCCAAGGGAGAAATGAAACACCAAGGCCAGGGCCATGTCTGGGCAGTCTGAGTTTTCAGCAGGGATTTCTTTCTCTCTCTACACCCCTCTTCCGGTTCCCCACTCCTGTCTCTTAGAGGGGCCTGGGCCTGGGCTGGGGGAGGTCATTACCAGTGCGCTCAGTGCCCAGAGTAACCCCTCACCACTCCGACTCCACTTCTGTGTGGACTAGAGCCCAGCCCCAGGACAGCCTGGCCCCGCTTTGTCTCAGCCACTCCCTGCCAGCCCAGGTCCCACACGGCCTTGCTTTCCTTTTTGTCTCCTCCTGTCTCTGTCCAGGGCCTGGTCAGTGGGGGAAGGGGACGAAAGGGGGATAAGGGCTCCTGAAGGTCCCTCCTCGGATCCTGGGCCCATCAGTCTTGACACAGCGCCCTGCCTTCCCACATACAACATACACATCCTCGAGGTCAAGGCCCCAGCTGCAGCCCTCTGGCCAGCACTCTCACCTCTGCCCGCCCCACTGCGCCAGGCCAGCGCCCTCAGCCCTTATGAGCCTGCAGGGCAGGCAGAAGGCAGCTGCACTTCCACACCCCCAACCTGGAGAAGTTGCCACGTTGGTGGGGGTGGAGGGGGCGTTGCTTTCGGAGCCTGAGGCAGACCCCACACTTCCATTCCCTGCCAGGGAGGAGACCAAGAGGGAACACCCACCCTCCCTCCTGGTTGTAACTCTGACACCTTCCTCCTCACACTCAGACAGGCCTATTTCAGGCTCTCTTGGAAGCCCAGATGCCTCTGGGAGCTGAGAAACCCCCCAGGGCTGGCTGTGGAGGCTCCTCCCTGGCAGCACAGGCTGAGACCGGGAGGGTCTCAGGTGGAAAAACCGCAGAGCCAGGAGGAAGGAGCCAGGCACATGGGCCCCGGGGGCCACAGAACTGTGGAGGGTCTGGGTGGGGGCTCCCTGAGACTGTCATTCCTCAGGGCCACAACCCGGTGGTGGGTGTTGAGGCAGGAGACACCTGGTTACCAGGCCACGATCCCCTGGCACAGCTGTCTCTCCAGGCAGTGTAGGGAAACTGTCAAAGCGGGCCTGCCTGGGCCCCTTCCTGGTGCTGCCATCTACTTTGTTGGGCAATCTTGGACATCAATTCCTAATTCATAAGATGGGGATTAAAACAGTGCCTACCTCAGGAGAGAATTGCAAGGATTCGTGAGATCATACAGTAAGTGCTCAATAAATGTTCCCTGTTGTTTCCTCATCAGTAAAATAGAGGTAATACCCGCTTAGCTGTGGCAATTAAATACAATAACAGGCCGGGCACAGTGGCTCACACCTGTAATCCCGGCACTTTGTGAGGCCGAGGCAGGCAGATCACCGGAGGTCAGGAGTTCGACACCAGCCTGGCCAGCATGGCAAACCCCGTCTCTACTAAAAACACAAAAATTAGCCGGATGTGGTGGCAGGCACCTGTAATCCCAGCTAACTTGGGAGGCTGAGGCAGGAGAATCCCTTGAACCCAGGAGGCAGAGGTTGCAGTGAGCCAAGATTGCGCCACTGCACTCCAGCCTGGGCAACAGAGTAAGATCCTGTCTCAAAAAAAAAAAAAGAAAGAAAAGAAAAAAGGTACAATAACTTTGTAACACATCAGGCAAATATATATATCATTGTTATTGTTTTGTGTCAGGGTCTTGCTGTCACCCAAGCTGGAGTGCGGTGGCGCCATCATGGCTCACTGCGGCCTCCAATCCTGGGCTCATGATGGGATCAGGTCTTCCTGCTGCAGCCTCCCAAGTAGCTAGGACTACAGACGGGCACCACCACACCCAGCCAATTTTTTTCTTTTTTTCTGGAGACAGGCTCTCACTATGTTGCCCAGGCTGGTCTCGAACTCCTGGTCTCAAGTGATCTTCCTGCCTTGGCCTCCCAAAGTTCTGGGATTACAGGCATGAGCCACCACACCTGGCCTTTTATTATTATTATTATTATCATTATTTCTTTTGATTCACGGTCTCACTCCGTCACCCAGGCTGGAGTGCAATGGCACAATCTTGGCTCCCTGCAGCCTTGACCTCCCGGGTTCAAGTGATCTTCCCACTTTAGGCTCCTGAGTAGCTGGAATCAAAGGTGTGTGCCACCACACCTGGCTAATTTTTTGTATTTTGTAGAGACAGGGTTTGCCACATTGCCCAGGCTGATCTCAAATGCCTGAGCTCAAGCAATCCACCCGCCTCAGCCTCGTAAAGTGCTAGGATTACAGGCGTGGGCCACCGTGCCCGGCCATATCATTATTTTTTATTGCAATTGTAAAACCTCCAAAGTCTGAGATGCTTGTTTAAGTCCAAATTGGGTTTTTCACATTTGTCCCTCATCACAGTGCTTCTCCAGAAAATTCAATGTATTTTCAGACCCATCGCCTCACGTGTCCTCAGCCGTGTATCCATGAAGCAGTGAGCGGGGGCCCTCCTCTCGCCCTTCTGCAAACAGGGAGCTTGTAAATCGGTTTGCCCAAGGTCACAGTTGGCCTCTGAGAGGGGCCCTCCTGAGTCTCCACACAGACTGTGCCCTGGTCACTGTGCAAACTTCCCCCGCCAATAGCAGCTCCACCACCAGCAGGGATGACCCGGCCAGATGCCCTCTCCGCATCTGTTCCAGCCTTCACATTTGAGACTCGACTCCTGGCCAAAGGGCTGCTTCCGCAAATTATCAGCTCTCTCTGATCACAAAGGGGACACACGAAGGGGCAGAACAACCTGGAAGAACAGGTCCAGGACGCTCCATACATTTTCTGGGGATTCACTTAAGTTATTTAAGTTCTGATTGAGTCCATGCCCACGTCTCACATGACATCCAGCCCCGACAGGGAGGGGAGGTGTAAAAGTCATTGTCGGCCGGCGCGGTGGCTCACACCTGTAACCCCAGCACTTTGGGAGGCTGAGGCAGGCGGTTCACCTGAAGTCAGGAATTCGAAACCAGCCTGGCCAACATGGTGAAACCCCATCTCTACTAAAAATACAAAAAATTAGCAAGCCGGGCGTGATGACGGATGCCTGTAGTCCCAGCTACTCAGGAAGCTGAGGCAACAGAATCACTTGAACCCAGGAGGCAGAGGTTGCAGTGAGCCAAGATTGCACCACCACACTCCAGCCTGGACAACAGAGTGAGAATCCATCTCAAAAAAGAAAAAAAAAAAAAAAGGCCACTGTCATTTTCCACACTGCAGGTCCCCAGCTAGGGCAGGGGGTCAGAGGGTGCATGAGAGCCTTGGGATCCAGTCTGACACGCTGGAAGGAGGGCAGGGAAGGTCACCTGAGTGGTGCCAATGGCCTCAGGGGCCAAGCATTTCCCCTGGGCCAGCCTGCTCCAGGTAAGGCATGTCTGACACAGGAAAAGGGTAGTAGAAAGGAATGTGGCTCACCTGAGGAACATTTTCCCAACAGTAAGTAAAGCCACTGAGCCAGGACAGGGATGATGCGAGTATAGTGGGGAATGTGGACATGAATTTGAAGAACTGGGTGGGGAACGGTTCAGAAGAAGTCTGGAATGCCCGGTTAAGGAGTTTCACTTTGGCAGACAATAGGGAGCCATTGAATGTTTTTGAGCATGAGCATGACTTCATGAAAGCAATATTTTGGGAGAGTCAGAACAATTTCAGTCCAACTGGAGAGGATTTAATTTCAGATCAACTCATGATTCCAGAACCTGAGCTCTTACCCTCTCGGCTATGACTAGAGCAGGCCTCGAAGGGGGTGTAGAGTTTGGGAAGGAAGCAAGAAGCGAGGAAGACAGAGGCCTGGGAGACGAAGCCGCCAGCCTGAGCAAGCCTGGCAGATAGACATGGCCAGACTTGGTAGGGGTGAGCCGGCTTGGCCAGAGCGAGGAGGATCTATGCTGAGGTCCACGGATGGCAGTGAAAACAGTGATGATACGGGGGTGGGGGGCACTGGGGTCCACTTCTTCAGCCCCCACTATCCTGGCAGCTTCAGGGTGGGCCCGAGGCAGCCTCCAGCTTCAGCGACCACCCCTGTTCCTCTTGCCAGGTTCTTTGTGAACTTCCCCTCGGCCAAGCAGTACTTCAGCCAGTTCAAGCACATGGAGGATCCCCTGGAGATGGAGCGGAGCCCCCAGCTGCGGAAGCACGCCTGCCGAGTCATGGGGGCCCTCAACACTGTCGTGGAGAACCTGCACGACCCCGACAAGGTGTCCTCCGTGCTCGCCCTTGTGGGGAAAGCCCACGCCCTCAAACATAAGGTGGAGCCCGTGTACTTCAAGGTATGCGCCCTGATCTGCTGCAGAGCCCCCACCGCCCACGCATCATGGCCACCTGCAACTCACAGGCTCTGGGAGGGCTCCCTGGGGCAGCAGAGGTGATCCCCGGAGTGGCTGCGAGAGGGAGGGGCAGTGCCCGGCAGCAGGATGGAGGGGCTGGGTCCAGGGCAACCCTTGTCCTGAGAGCACTGGGTTCCCAAAGCTGCCAGACTGTTGCGTTAGGAATGATCCTCTTGGCCACACATAGGGCAGAGGGGCCTGGGGGTTGCGGGACACAGGGCGCCCGGGTGTTCACTCCCCCTTCCTTCCTCTCTTTGCCCCCAGATCCTCTCCGGGGTCATTCTGGAGGTGGTCGCCGAGGAATTTGCCAATGACTTCCCACCTGAGACGCAGAGAGCCTGGGCCAAGCTGCGTGGCCTCATCTACAGCCATGTGACCGCTGCCTACAAGGAAGTGGGCTGGGTGCAGCAGGTCCCCAACGCCACCACGTGAGGAGGCGGGTGAGGGTGGGCTGGGCAGCCTCCCCGCCATGTCCTCTGCTGTCCCCGAGGTCTCCCATCTCTCCTGGGGCCCTGGGGCTGACCACCTGGGCAGGCACACTTGAGGCAGGCCAACCCTGGGGTCTGACATGTAAGAACAGGCATAATAGGAAAAGGCCTTCAAGATGGCTCCCCTGTGACTTCAGGCTGCGCAGAGCCATAAGCCCTGAGCAAAATTCCTCCCAAAGAGCCTTCCCCTCTCCTAGAGCCAGGGAGAGCTCAGAGCACCCAAAGCCACAGCTGCCCAGGCAGAGAGGCGCCAGAGGCTCCTGGCAGGAAGGTCCGATCATCAGGCTCAGGGGCAGCCCAGGTCAGCCCAGCCACTTCCTCCCTG
This sequence comes from Nomascus leucogenys, assembly GCF_006542625.1. Taxonomy (NCBI): domain Eukaryota; kingdom Metazoa; phylum Chordata; class Mammalia; order Primates; family Hylobatidae; genus Nomascus; species Nomascus leucogenys. The sequence continues at coordinate 90,926,267 of NC_044394.1, read as the reverse complement.
GGTGCCAATCACAAGGGGCTGTTTTTTCATCTCATGCCGACCGGTGCTGCTAAATGCCCTCTGCCTCAATAGGGCTAGAGCCAGGAGGATCACGAGGACACATACACACACACACACACCCCAGCCCACGAGGGCGCTACATGGGTGTCACTCACACGCACACAAGCAGGGGGATGTTTACTTCCAGGCTGACCTGGAGGGTGGGCTTCCAGTTCTGGGCCCAGGAGGTGGCTCAAGGAGGGTGGCCGGCCTCTGTGACTCCTGCTGACTCGGAGCGTGAGGGGAGGGCTAGCCCCGAGACGTGGCGGTTGGGAACACTCGGCCTCCCTGGGCCCCCAAGGGGAGGCTGACTCTGGGAGCTGAATGGAGAGGCGGAGGCAGGGCTGGAGTAGGAAGGAGCGAGAGGAGCGGAGGCGGGAATGGGAAGCAGAGGTCAGCCAGCAGCCCGGGACACGTGTGGTAGAGAAACATTCCCAGCAGTTTCCCATGGAAAAGGCGGCGTCTCCCGCCGGGCTCCGCACGGGCCCCCAAGACTGCCGGCCCTCCTGTTCACAGGCACAGCTCCTGGAGGAGGTCCCCTGAGGGCAGCTGGGGACGCCAGGCCTCCTGCCCTTCCTGCTGCTGACCACACTGGCCCCGGGCTGGCTCCTGCTCCCCTCCCCCCTCTCCCGTCAGCACCACCCCAAGAGAGTGGAGTCCTCGGGAACTGCTGGCTGGAGCCAAGCCAACTCCAGATGTGCACAGCTGGGCCCCGGCCTGCCTGAGACCTGGAAGTCAATGGGAAACAAGCAGACGTTGGCCCACCAGAGGAGGGCACTGGCAGAGTGTGGACAGCTGTGGTTGCCCCATCACCCCCCACCAGCTGTCACCCAGAGGGTCCAGGGAAAAGACAGGGGAAGAGGAGGGGAGGGGGCTTGCTTGCCCTCCCACCCGTCTCCCCAGGCAGGCTCTGCTGCCAAAGATGAGTTTGTTTACAGCCAGGACACAAGACTTCCTGCTTCCAGAGAAAAGGGCTTTTTTATAAGGGCCAAGAGGGACTGGAAAGAGCTGGCCGGGCGCGAGCCCCAGTGAATCAGAAACACATGGCCCAAGTTCCCCAGCACGCTGCCCGTCCTGCCCTCCCCACCCTGCCCTAGGGACTGAGATCTCTCCAAACCCCAAACATTTTGAAATGGCCGAAGTCTCCTCCTCTGCCCACGTCTGCTCCTTGTGGACTGAATGGAGATGGGCTACCGTGGAAACTGGCACCCCATGGGGGTTAGCGCCCAGCTGTCAAGTGGTGGGGTGGTCCCCTCATCCCTTTACATCCTCTAGCCCACCCCTAGTGTTCCTGGCCTGAGCCTGCAGAGCCTCCCTGCTGCCAGGGTCCCCATGGGCTTGAGGGTAGGATGGAGTTACAGAGCAGAGTCCTAGAAGGCCCTCGCCCAACTTCTCTTATCAGGGAAGCAGGGGTGGGCCAGGCGCCACTGTTTATTGAGCCGTCTCTGCTCCAGGGTGTGCGCCTTTGCGTGGGTGGGGGCGGGGAGGGGTGCGCAATGATTGCAGCGGGGGCTGTGTGTACCGAGAATACCAGAATACAGATGGGTGGCCCGAGGAGGGACGAGACAGGCCTGACAGAATGCGCCACGTTTCAGAATTAATGGAAAAAGAGCTCACATTGGTGTCGTGCTTTGCAGTTTGTGAAACACTTTTTTACCCAGTTTATGTCACAAGACAGACATTATTCACATTTTAGAGCAAACGATCCGGAGCTCCCATGGACCAGTAGACTTGCCCGAGATCCCACAGCAGGTTCGTAGCAGGACGGAGACTAGAACTTGGGTCTCACGGTTGCTTTCAACTGCACTGTGCCGGGTACCTTGGCAGGACGTGAGCCTCACCAGCCCCAGGTCTTCCCCCTTTCCCCCGAGGGTCCTTCCCTGCCTCTGGTAACATATGTCCTTCCCTTCCTATCTCGTCCACAGCCCGCCGGCCACACTGCCCTCTTCGGGGCCATAGGACCCCTCCCTCCACCCCCCTCCCTGGCAGCACCTTGAGCAGAAGGCCGAGTTCCGAAGACCCTCCTTGACGCTCCATTTCTGGGTGCCAAGGAAGCTGGAGGAATCCCCGACTCAACTTCCCCCAAGGAGGCCTCTGTGGGGGCCACGGTCCCCCCCTGGAGCTGCCAGGAGGCGGCGCTGGCTGCCTGGATGCTGACCCCAGCGCGGCGGGCAGGGTGGGGGACCCGTCCTCCTCGCAGAGCGGGGCCCACTCTTCTTAGCTTTTCTACTCACTGTTGGAGAGAGACCTAGCTGAGCGGCTGGCAGGAAGCGGGACCGGTCTAGGAGTCCCTTAGGGAATAAACCAGCCCCGTTTCTATCAGCCCGGCCAGCATGCAGGTCTCCACATCACCATCTAGAGTATCCCGCACACATCTACCATATATACAAATATATTCTATATACGAGCTATATATAAATATATATATACATATATATACACACATACATATCTAGAATGCGTATCTGCGGGGCCCAGAAGCCTCGGTTTGGCCCACCTGTGAGTGGGGCAGGGAGGGGTTCCGGTTGTGCAGAGAACAGAGTGTTCTGGCAGCGCAGAGGACCTGGGCCTGGAGGGGCAGGGCTGGGGCAACCCAGCTTGGCAGCAAAGCCCAGCCCCTTCTCAGACCAGCTCCCCACATTCCTGAATCCCACTTCCAGGCAGAAAGGAGTGGGCTCCCCTACTCTCTCAGAGGAACTGACTCACCGACTGCCCTGGAATGGGCAGGGGCAGAGTGAAGTTCTGGGTGGGATGATTGCACTGGGGGAGGGGCCTCAGTCCAGAAACCTCGGCCGCCAGCTCCACCTGCCTTGGCCACCAGGGCAGCCCCGGGGGATCCGGGCTGCTGGGCAGCAGGTCGGTGGGACCACATGCCTGGGTCTCACCCTCAGCTCCGAGGGCCGAGGGCTTTCCCCACCCCACCCTCCTCCTGGCTGGCAGTCGGCCCTGTCTATTCATCTGCGTCAGGCTTGCCAGGGGGAGCCCCCCACGTGTGCCCCTTGGTCACGTGTATCGTCTTCAAGGATGTTTTGCTGCTGTGGCTACTATGCCTGTGTCCCCTCCTGGCCCATCCTCATCTTCATCTGTGTAACTGCCTGTCCTCCTTTTCTAGTTTCTGATGTTTGTAACCAGACCCAGCTGTGTCATTAAACAGACCCGTTCTTGCTGTACCCGTGCACACTTGTGCAGTCTCTTCCTGCCACCTGCCCTCACCTCTGTCCCCCATCCCTGGTTCCGGGCTCAGGCCTTTTTCTTGAAAGTCCTCCCCTGACCTCCCACACCAAGGGCACCCCATCCCCTGTCCTACACCAACGGCACCCCATCCCCTGTCCCATACCAAGGGCGCCCCATCCCCGTCCCACACCAAGGGCGCCCCATCCCCTGTCCCGCACCAAGGGCGCCCCATCCCCTGTCCTGCACCAAGGGTGCCCCATCCCCTGTCCCGCACCAAGGGCACCCCATCCCTTGTGTCTCACCTTTGGCTCCCCCTGGGCCTCTCTCTAAATTGGGGATTAAGATTGCTGTGGGTTCCTCACCTGGTTCATCAGGAACACAGGGCTGGAAACTGGAACTGGGGTTTTGTGGGGGCTGGGGGAGGTCAGCCTTGTTAAAAGGTCAGGAGGCAAGGCCAGGCGCGGTGCCTCACACCTGTAATCCCAGCACTTTGGGAGGCCAAGGCGGGCAGATCACTTGAGGTCAGGAGATCAAGACCATCCTGGCCAACATGGTGAAACCACATCGATACTAAAAATAGAAAAATTAGCCAGGCGTGGTGGCGCGCACCTGTAGTCCCACTACTCAAGAGGCTGAGGCAGGAGAATCGCTTGAACCCAGGAGGAGGAGGTTGCAGTGAGCCGAGATCGCACCACTGCACTCCAGCCTGGGCGACAGAGCAACACTCAGTCTCAAAAAAAAAAAAAACAGTCAGGAGGTTTTTAAGATTTGGTTCTGGAAATCTCCTCCCAGCAAGGGTACAATAGGGACGAAGGAATCAGAGGCGAGATATCCAGACAGAAGGGCCCTGTTTGTCCCAGTTCTTTAGTGATAGAGCCAAGGATTGAACCTTGACCTTCTTTTTTTTTTTTTTTTTTCAGATGGAGTTTCCCTGTTGTTGCCCAGCTGGAGTGCAAGAGTGCAATGGCACAATCTCGGCTCACCACAACCTCTGCCTCCTGGGTTCAAGCGATTCTCTTGCCTCAGTCTCCCAAGTAGCTGGGATTACAGGCATGTGCCACCAAGCCTGGCTAATTTTTGTATTTTTTAGTAGAGACAGGGTTTCAGTATGTTGGCCAGGCTGGTCTTGATCTCCTGACTTCAGGTGATCCGCCCACCTCGGCCTCCCGAAGTGCTGGGATTACAGGCGTGAGCCGCTGTGCCTGGCCTGAACCTTGACCTTCTAGACCTGAACACCGGAGGCTGCGCACAGGCAGAGCTGAGGGCCTGGCCCTGCTGCTCAAGTTACATGTGGTGGATCAGCCCTTGGGTGTTTGAGAGAGGAAGCCTGCTTTCATCAGCCTTAAACCCCCAACACCTTCCCTGAGCTCTGAGCTCCCAGACCCCTTCCCCAGCCCTCTATCCCTCACCCCATAGTCTGCTGGGTCAGGCCTGCCCAGCCCCCACCCGATGATGGAGGCAGCGGCAGCAGCAGCTCCCTGAGAAGGGACCAGGAGGTCACCAGCTCCGGGTGGGCTGCAGGAGAAGCAGGAAACAGCCTCTGCCCCTTGGGAGTCCTGCGGGCTGCCTGGGAAGACTCAGCTGACACGCAGGAAGAGTTTTGTCTCCCAGACCATGAACTCCTTGAGTGCAGCCTCCGCCTTTGTCTCCTGGGCCTGGCACAGGGGAGGAACTAAGTAGAAATCCAAAGAATCAGTAAATAACCACTCTTAGAAAGCAAGACAAGTACCCGGCACGGGCCAAGAGTGAGCTGTGTGAACTAAAACAGTGCAGGGCAGAGAGGACAGTGCGGGCCCAGCCTTTCCAGGGAGGCAATGCCAAAAGACAGCGTGCTGGCTCTGGGCCCAGACTCCATCTCTCACTGCTATGTGACCTTGGGCAAGTCACGCAGCCTTTCTGAGCCACAGTCACCTCTAACTTATGCGGTCTCTTCCTGCCTCATGTTCACTGCAGGAGTGAACATGAAGCCTTGCCTTGCAAGGCAGCTACGAGGAGGAGGAGGATGGATGCCACAGTGCAGGGGACAGTGACTGTCAGGCCATCAGGGCCATGTCGGAAGGCAAAGGAAAAGAAATAGAAGGAACCAGCTGGGCGCGGTGGCTCACGCCTGTAATTCCAGAACTTTGGGAGGCCGAGGCAGGTGGATCACTTGAGGTCAGGAGTTCGAGACCAGCCTTGCCAACATGGTGAAACCGTGTCTCTACTGAAACTCTGTCTCTACTAAAAATATAAAAATTAGCCAGGTGTGATGGCGGGCACCTGTAATCCCAGCTACTCGGGAGGCTGAGGGAGGAGAATCACTTGAACTCAGGAGGAGGAGGTTGTAGTGAGCCGAGATCGCGCCATTGCACTCCAGCCTGGGCGGCAGAATGGGAGACTCCATCTCAAAAAAAAAAAAAAAAAAGAAAAGAGGCTGGGCACGGTGGCTCATGCCTGTAATCTCAGCACTTTGGGAGGCTGAGGCAAGAGGATCACGAGGTCAGGAGTTCGAGACCAGCCTGGCCAACATGGCGAAACCCCGTCTCTACTAAAAATACAAAAATTAGCCGGGCGTGGTGGCAGGCGCCTGTAATCCCAGCTACTCGGGAGGCTGAGGCAGGAGAATCACTTGAACTCAGGAGGCAGAGGTTGCAGTGAGCCAAGATTGTGCCATTGCACTCCAGCCTGGGCAACAAGAGCAAGACTCCGTCTCAAAAAAAAAAAAAAAGGAAAGAAAAGAAATAGAAGGAACTCAGGAGAGCTTCCAAGTCCTGGGCCCAGGGACTGTCAGAGGAAAAGGGGCATCTGAGGTCAGGGGTAAGGGAGACCATCCGGGAAGAAAGGCCCCCCTCCTCATTTCACACCACTTGGCTTGAGAATGGTGAAGGGGCTTCTGAACTCAACAAAACTGGAATCCTTCGAGAATGTGGCCCTTCTGGAAGGTTCTCCCTGCTCTCCATTCCCAATAGAGGGGACACTGTCAATTAGAGAATCAGCCAGACCCGGGCTGGGGATGCTACTTGGACCTGGGACAAACGTGATACCCCAGAGGCCTTGCTGAGGGAAGGCGTGGTATTCTGGGTGGGCTCTGCCTGGGTGCAGAGGACTAGTGGGTAAGGAGCAACGTCTGAGCTTTAGTTTTGTTCTCCACACCCCGAGTTAGCTATCTCGCCCAGGAGCTGAGCAAGTGGGTCAGCTCCCCGGGCGAGCTGGGGCTGTGAGCGACGTGGGTGTCAGGAACCGGGGTGCGCGGCGGCTTCTTCCCTGGCAAAACGGTCCTCGCGGTGCTGCCCCACAGCGTCCCCTGCTGGCCGCGGAGGGACCCTCACCCGGGAGCCGCCTTCTGCCCCGCGGACCCCGTTACCTTCCTGGGATGACCACTTCCTCCCTCGCTTTCCGGGGCTGCAGCCGCGCTGTAGCCTGAGACCAAGGAAGCTGGAGGAATCCCTTCCCAGTTTATTTGCAGGAGAAGGAAGTGGGGGATTCTCTGTGCAGCCTTGTACACACTCAGGAAAATGTCACCCCCATAGTTGGAACCAAGTGGGAAAAGTGAATAAATGGTCAATTTTTTTTTTTAAGAACGCCTGTAATCCCAGCACTTTGGGAGGCCTAGGCGGGAGAATTGCCTGAGCACAGGAGGTCGAGGCTGCAGTGAGCTGTGATGGTGCTACTGCACTCTAGCCTGGACAATAGAACGAGACCCCATCTCAAAACATAAAATAAAGTAAAATGATTTTTTCTGAGCCGGGCGCAGTGGCTCACCCCTGTAATCCCAGCACTTTGGGAGGCCTAGGCGGGAAAATCATGAGGTCAGGAAATCAAGACCAACCTGGCTAACACAGCGAAACCCCGTCTCTACTAAAAATACAAAAATTAGCCAGGCGTGGTGGCATGATCCTGTAGTTCCAGCTACTGGGGAGGCTGAGGCAGGAGAATCTCTTGAACCCGGGAGGGGGAGGTTGCAGTGAGCTGAGATCATGACACTGCACTCCAGCCTGGGCGACGCAGCGAGACTCCATCTCAAAAACAAAAAAGTAAAATCAATTTTTCTTTATCATTAATATTTTTGTTTTAACATTGATTTTTTTAAGTATTGTATTTCAATATTATTTCTCTTGATTACTAGGCCCCTTAAATTTTGGGCCCCAGGCCAGCACCTCACTCGCCACACCCTGTTCCAGGTTCTGTCTTATTGTAATGTCTTATTGTAGCACGTTCAAGGGACCTCAGCCAAAGAACACTCATTTTTAAATCTAATTTATTGATTAGAGACACTGCCTGGCTCTGTTGCCCAGGCTGGAGTGCAGTGTCGCGATCACAGCTCACTGCCACCTCAAACTCCTGGGCTCAAGCGATCCTCCCTCCTCAGCCTTCCAAAGTGCTGATAATTATAGACATGAGCCACTGTGCCCAGCACACACTCTTCTTGACTCCAGAAAGTTGCCCCCACCCACCTACAGGGCAGCAGGTTTCATAGTTGCTCATTGGATGCCTTTGGTAAAAGAATTGATTGCAGCACGGTATGAGTTTGGACTTGGCCCTTAGGGCTGAAGACACTGGGGCAGGAGCTTTTGGTGGCAAGGAGCAAAGGCCTATTTGGGCTCCCAAAGTAAGGGTGGGGAGGCTGGGCACGGCGGCTCACGCCTGTAATTCCAGCACTTTGGGAGGCCGAGGCGGGAGGATCACCTGAGGTCAGGAGTTTGATACCAGCCTGCCCAATATGGTGAAACCCGTCTCTACTAAAAATACAAAAAAATTAGCCAGGCGTCGTGGTGGGCGCCTGTAATCCCAGCTACTCAGGAGGCTGAGGCACAAGAATCACTTGAACCCAGGAGACAGAGGTTGCAGTGAGCCAAGATGGCACCAGTGAACTCCAACTTGGGCGACAGAGTGAGACTGCCTCAAAAAACGAACAACAACAACAACAAAAAAAACACAGAAAACAAAATGAGGGTGGGGAGTGCACAGTAAACGGGAGTCCAGTCTCTGGGGATCAGGGAAAGCCACATGACCCAGCCTTGCTGGAAGCAGAGACCGGCGCAGCTGCCCAGGAGCCTGGGAACTGAACAGCAGACTAGGGGAAGGCAGCTCCCGGCCCAACCATCTCCTGACCCTCTGATAATTATCAGGGCCCCCATTGTCTTTTGCGCACCCCCACTGCAGCCTTAAGTCCCTGGGACCCCACTCATGTTGGGCGGGCTTCTCCACTTTCCCTTCCTTCCATCACGGAGTGACCAGCTCTCAATCTCCTCTGTGAAAAAACGCTGTAGAAACACTGCTGGATCCAGCCTTTCTCAGGGGCTGGGGCGGACAAAGCTCTCATTGGAGGCCACCCTGTAAGCCTGCCTGGGGCCCACCTGGGGTCTGATCAGCCCCGGCCATGTGGTCCAGAAACTGCCCCCTACTACTGCACCAGTACCAAGGTCCCATTTCACTATTTCCTGGGGAAGCACAGAGACATTATCCCCGGGGTCTCACTCTGTCTCCCAGGCTGGAGTGCGGTGACAAAATCTCGGCTCACTGTAACCTCCACTTTCTGGGCTCAAGCAATCCTCCCACCTCAGTCTCCCGAGTAGCTGGGACTATAGGGACGCGCCACCATGCCTGGCTAATTTTTGTATTTTTTGTAGAGATGGGTTTTCGCTGTGTTGCCCACGCTGGTCTTAAACTATTAGGCCCAAGCGATCCACCCTCCTCGGCCTCCTAAAGTGCTGGGATTACAGGCGTGAACCACTGTGCCTGGCAGTTTTAACTTCTTGATCATAGGTCCTCTCCGCCCCCACCGCACAGCAACCAGTTGCGGTCCTGCCGGCCTGTCCTTTGTTCCTTCCGCTGCCCTGGTTGCTTCAGGCCCAAGCCCGGGGTGGCCTCCGTGCCTTCCCAGTCCATCCTGCACAGGCCGCCGGCTCTGTGGCCACCACTGCTCCTGTTCCGGGATCTCCAGTGGCTCCAGGTCACCTCCCAAAGACAGTCCGAGCTCCTGAGCCATCGAGGGCCCCAAGACCTGGCACCAACACACTTCCCTGGTCTTACCTGGCATGTTCTGCATCACAGATTCGGCTTCCACTAGCTCCCGGTCTCTGCTCACTCGCCCCCAGGGTCTGCACCGCTGCTCCGCACCCTCTTTCCCAGAACCTTCCTTGACGCCCCTTCTGGACAAGCCCCCTCCTCTGTGGTGTCCACGCCCATGCACACAACCTCCCTCTTCTCTCGTGGAGAAACAGGACCTCATTTAGTCTCTTTTTTTTTTTTGGAGATGGAGTCTCACTCTGTTGCCCAGCCTGGAGAGCAGTGGTGCGATCTTGGCTCACTGCAACCTCCGCCCACTGGGTTCAAGCAATGCTTCCACCTCAGCCTCTCACACAGCTGGAATTACAGGTGCATGCCACTGCACCTAGCTAGTTTTTGTAGTTTTAGTAGAAATGGGGTTTTACCATGTTGGCCAGGCTGGTCTCAAACTCCTGACCTCATAGGTCAGGATCCTCCCGCTTCACCCTCCCGAAGTGCTGGGACTACAGGCATGAGCCACCTTGCCCGGCCAGTCTCTTTTTAAATAATAGTGATGGGGTCTCACTACGTTGCCCAAGCCAGCCTGGAACTCCTGGGCTTAAACGATCCTCCCACCTCTGCCTCTCAAGTAGCTGGGAATACAAACAGGAGCCACCACGCCCAGTTTAATGTGATTTACTGATGGATGGGATGTGAGGGGTGAAAGAGAGGACAGTTGGTTGAGGAGGACTCCAGGGCTTCTGGCCTGTTTAACTTGGCAAACAGAGTCTCCACTTTCGAGGGGAAATAGCCAGGGGAGAGGAGGCTTTGGCAGAGGTTCCGCTTCGTCCACACGAAGCGTGAGGGGTCCGGGAAGCAGCCGGAGGCTCCAGCCTGAATCAGGACAGAGATGTCAGGGCTGGGATTTAAATTTGGGATTGGATGAGCTCACTGAGAAAAGAGTGTGGGAAGAAAAGAGGGGTGAGGACAGAGCCCTGAAGCCAACAGCCCTGAGTCCGGAATAAAGGGATCAGGGAGAGGGAGGATCGGGAGAGGGAGGATTAGGAAGGGGGAGGATCAGGGAGATGGGGGGATAGGAAGGATCAGGCAGAGGGGACACCAGGGAGGGGCGGCTGAGGGAGAAAGGGGACTAGGGAGAGGGCAAGGAGAGGGAGGACCAGGGAGAGAGGGAAACAGGGGGATGGGACGCCAGGTGGAGGAAGGATGTGGGAGGGAAGCCAGGGGGATAGGGGATCAGAAGGAGGAGGTCAGTGGGAGGGAGGCTGGGGGAGGGGGCATCACGGAGAATAGGGGCCAGGGAGCGGGAGGAAAACCAGGAGGCTGCAAGGAGAGCATTTTGGGGCAGTGGGCAGCTGTGTGGGCTCTCTGCTTAGGTCCAGAGCAGTGAGGACAGATGGCAGGGTGGTGCCCAGGACCGTGACCTGGCTGGTTCAGAGACTGGAGGGGAGAGGTCTGGGTGGGAAGTATGGGTAAAGGATGGTGGTCAGGGAGAGATAGGAGGCTAAGGTGCAGGAGGACATGGGGTCAGGAGAGGGAGATGACAGCCCCTCTGTGTGGCCTGATCCCTGGCAGACAGAGAGAGAGAGAGAGAAAGAGAGCGAGAGAGAGAGATGGCAATGCAGGGGACCAGGAGGTGGGGGCAAGACTGCTGGAGGGAAGTCCTCAAAAAGAAACGGAGGGGATATTGGCTGGGTGTGATGGCTCACACCTGTAATCCCAGCACTTTGGGAGGCCAAGGTGGGAAGGTCGAGAGGTCAGGAGTTCGAGACCAGCCCTGGCCAATATGGTGAAAGCTCGTCTCTACTAAAAATACCAAAATCAGCTGGATGTGGTGGTGCACGTATGTAATCCCAGCTACTCAGGAGGCTGAGGCAGGAGAATCACTTGAACCGGGGAGGCGGAGGTTGCATGAGCTGAGATGGCACCATTGTACTCCAGCCTCTGGGACAGAACAAGACTCCATCTCAAAAAAATAAAAAATAAAAAACAAAAAAAAAGAGGGGATGTCTTCATCCATCTGAGCTTCCCTAACAATGTTCCATAAACCAGGTGCCTGGACTGCTTATACACAACAGAAATGTATTTCACATGGTTCTGGAGGCTGGGAGGTCCAAGACCAGGGAGGCTTCTAGTTGGTGTCTGGTGAGGACCCACTTGCTTGTCCACAGAGGGCACCTTCTCACTGTCCTCACCTGGTGGAAGGGCAAGGGTCTCTCTGAGGGGCCTCTTTTATAAGGGCACTAATCCCATTCGTGAGGACACCCTAATGACCTAACTCCCTTCCAAAGATCCCCCCTCCTAACACCATCACCTGGGGGTTAATTGCAACATGTGAATTTCTGGGAGACACAGACTTCAGACTCTAGCAGGGGGATGGCCTTAAAGGGCCTGCCTGGGAAGGGGGAGGTGGGCTCTGCCACAGCTGGAAGACATGCAACAAGTGACGAGGGACGATAGTGGCCACCCCAGCTGGTGCTTCCCAACGCCGTGAGACAGCTCCTGACCTGAGAGGCCAGGGCTGTGGGGTACCTGGGGAGGTCTGAGGAGAGAAGGGCGCACCGGCGGTCCAACAGCAGGCAGGACTGGGTTTGCTGTGGACAGTGGTGGACTGGCCAGGGAATGGCATGTGGTACTGAGCCGTGCACCACGAACTGGAGGCAAGAGCAGCCCCTGCCAGGTGACTTTCTCCTTCAGAGCACAGAAAGTTCCTGCGAGGCCAGGGTGTCCTGAATTACTGGGCCTCACAAGGCGGGTGAGCGCATAAGTCACATGGGCGGGATGATACGCTCACCGCCCAGAGCGCCATCCAGCTACTATCAGTGCATCAGTCTCCTTGCCCAACCTCAGCGGCCGTTCCTCTGGGGGAAAACAGGCCCAACCCCAAACAGGGACCTGAAGGGCCCATGCCCATCCCTACCTCCCCTGAGCCTTTTCTGTAGTGGAGGTAGGAGGGGTGGGGGTGGGGGGGAGATCAGTGAGTCTTTGACTTTGTCTAAGTCCAAAAACAGAAAGTAAATACTGTTCATTGTCCAAGACAATAGCAATAATTTTCTGTTTAAAAAATTTTTCTTTTACAAAAATTAGCTGGGCATGGTAGCGTGCACCGGTAGTCTCAGCTACTCAGGAGGTCGAGGTGGGAGGATCTCCTGAGCCCAAGAAGTCGAGGCTACAGTGAGTCATGATCATGCCACTGTACTCCAGCCTGGGTGACAGAGCAAGACCCCATCTTAAAAAAAAAAAAAAAATTAAACACTGCTCTCCAGCCTGGGCGACACAGAGAGACCCCATCTTAAAAAAACAAAAAACAAACAAACAAACAAACAAAATCTTTTTTTTTTTCTGAGACAGAGTCTGGCTCTGTTGCCCAGGCTGGAGTGTAGTGGCACAATTTAGGCTCACTGCAACCTCCGCCTCCCAGATTCAAGCGATTCTCCTGCCTCAGCCTCCCGAGTAGCTGGGATTACAGGCACCGGCTACCACACCCGGCTAATTTTTGTATTTTCAGTATAGATGGGGTTTCACCATGTTGGCCAGGCTGGTCTCGAACTCCTGACCTCGTGATCTGCCCAACTTAGCTTCCCGAAGTGCTGGGATTACAGGTATGAGCCACCACGCCTGGCCAAAAAATTCTTTAACAGTTTTTTGTTTTTGTTTTTGTTTCAGAGACAGGTTCTCACTCTGTCTCCCAGGCTGGAGTGCAGGGGTGCAAACAGGGCTCACTGCAGCCTTGACCTCCAGGGCTCAGCCAACCTCCCCCACCTCAGCCTCCTGAGTAGCTGAGACTACAGGCATACATACACCACGGTGCCTGGCCTTATACATAGTTTTTGAAGTAGCATTCCTGGGGATTCTATATGATTACAAAGGCAATATGTATAAGATGACAGAGAGAGTGAAAAAAAGAAAATTAAAAAAAAAAAAAAAACCAGGCCAGGCACAGTGGCTCACGCCTGTAATCCCAGCACTTTGGGAGGCCGAGGTGGGCGGATCACCTGAGGTCGGGGGTTCGAGACCAGCCTGGCCAATATGGTGAAACCCTGTCTCTACTAAAAATACAAAAATTAGCTGGGCGTGGTGGCGAGTGGCTATAGTCCCAGCTACTTGGGAGGCTGAGGCAGGAGAATCACTTGAACCCAGGAGGCAGAGGTTGCAGTGAGCCGAGATCGCACCACTGCACTCCAGCCTGGGTAACAGAGCAAGACACCATCTCCAACAACAACAACAAAAACAAAGGTAGCCGGGCGCAGTGGCTCAGGCCTGTAATCCCAGCACTTCGGGAGGGCGAGGTGGGCGGATCACAAGGTCAGGAGTTCGAGACCAGCCTGGCCAACATGGTGAAACCCCATCTCTACTAAAAATACAAAAATTAGCTGGGCGTGGTGGCAGGCGCCAGTAATCCCAGCTACTCAGGAGGCTGAGGTAGGAGAATTGCTTAAAAACCCGGGGGCGAAGGTTGCAGTGAGCCGAGATCACACCACTGCACTCCAGCCTGGGTGACAGAGCAAGACTCTGTCTCGAAAAAAAAAAAAAAAAAAAATTGCAGGAAATTTGAGGGGGAAAGGAAAGCACAAAGGGAGATGTCCAGGAAGCGGTTGGAGAGTCTGGTCTGAAGCAGGACAGAAGTCAGGGCTGTGACAATAAAAGTCCCCTGTGATCCCTCCACCCGAGAGTCACTGTGAGTGTTTTGCCGTAAATACTGGCAGTGGTTTTCCTGTGCATGTGCACATTTTACACGGCACACACGCATTACGTTTTGTGTTACGCCAGGATCTTAGCATGCATACTGGTTTTAGTGAAGAAGCCTCCCGCAGTTTCGCAAGTGAGTGGGTTTCGGTTCAGGTCACACGGGGATGATAGTAGCAGTTGACTCAGTGGCAGCGCATGTGGGTCTGACAAGTTCCCAAGGCTTTCTGGCTGGTCCCCAGTTTAGTGTGAAATGAGCCAGGAAAGAAAGCCGTCGTCTCTCCCGGCGACTGCAAAGCCTCCTCCCAGTCATCGGCCTCCGCTCTGCCCTCCCACGTTGTGGTCTCCACTCAGGGCCCAGGAAATGCTTTTATCGTGTGAATCAGATCGCGTGGACTCCTCCCTGTCCCATCAAAACCCTGCCCTAGCTTACTGAAGTCACAGCCAAACAGAAAGCAGAGTCCTGGCCTGGCTCCCTAGCCCGCCTGATTTAGCCCGGGCCATATTTCCAGGCGGATTTCTCCCCCTGGCTCCCCTTCTCGCCATTTTTTTTTCTTTTTTTTTTTTTTTGTTTTTTGCACTCTATAGCCCAGGCTGGAGTGCAGTGGCACGATCTCAGCTCACTGCAACCTCTGCCTCCCAGGTTCAAGTGATTCTCCTGCCTCAGCCTCCTGAGTAGCTGGGACTACAGGGCGAGCCAGCACACTCAGCTAATTTTTGTATTTATAGTAGAAACAGGGTTTCACCATGTTGGTCAGGCTGGTCTTGAACTCCCGACCTCCGGTGATCCACCCACCTCAGCCTCCAAAAGTGCTGGGATTACAGGTGTGAGCCACGTGCCCGGCCTAATGCAGTATCTCTCTCTCTCTTTTTTTTTTTTTTGAGACGGAGTTTTTGCTCTTGTTGCCCAAGCTGGAGTGCAATGGCACAATCTCAGCTCACCACAACCTCCGCCTCCCAGGTTCAAGCAATTCTCCCGCCTCAGCCTCCCGAGTAGCTGGGATTACAGGTATGTGCCACCATGCCTAGCTAATTTTTTTTGTATTTTTAGTAGAGACGGGGTTTCTTCATGTTGGTCAGGCTGGTCTTGAACTCCTGACCTCAGGTGATCTGCCCATATCGGCCTCCCAAAGTGCTGGGATTACAAGGCGTGAGCCACCGTGCCCTGCCATCTCTCTCTCTCTCTCTTTTTTTTTTTTTTTTAGACAGAGTCTTGCTCTGTCACCCAGGCTGGAGTGCAGTGGTACGAGCTCGGCTCATTGCAACCTCCGCCTCCCAGGCTCAAGCAATTCTCCTGCCTCAGCTGCCCAAGTAGCTGGGATTACAGGCACCCGCCACCATGCCCAACTAATTTTTGTATTTTTAGTAGAGACAGGGTTTCACTCTGTTGGCCAGGCTGGTCTTGAACTCCTGACCTCGAGTGATCCAACCGCCTTGGCCTCCCAACATGCTGAGATTACAGGTGTGAGCCACCACGCCCAGCAACAGTAGCTCTTAAAATCAAAATTAGCTGGGTACAGTGGCTCACACGCATAGCCCCAGCTACTTGGGAGGCCGAGGTGGGAGGATCACTTGAGCTCAGGAATTTGAGACCAGCCTGGGCAACATAGCAAGACTCTCTCTCAAAAAACAAAACAAACAACAACAACAAAATACACCTCCCCACCCCCCGCCCCGCAAATCCACGATGAAGAAAATGCCAAAATTTTAAATACAATGAGGATCCCTTTTCCCGGTCCCTCTATCCTCACTGTCTGGCCCTCCTGCCCACAACACACACTTGGGAAATATGGCTGAATGAATTAGAAGGGCAGGGGAAGAAACTGAACATAAGTTGGGTGGAGGCAAAGAGCAAGAAGCAAGTGGGGCGGCTCACGGAGACCACTCGAGACCTCCCACCTGGGGGCCAGGCTGGGGTCCTGAGGAGCCCCCTTCCCCTGCCTGGCTAGCAGGTACTGGAAGCAGTGAAGGAAGAGACCGGCTGGGAGCCCCATGACAGGGCAGGGACCTGGGGGTTCTGCCTCCAGGAGAGCCGGGAGTGCAGGCCAGAAAAGCCCATTAGGGGAAGGGAATCACCTGTGACGTTGGTTTCCCTGGCTGCTGTAACAAATGATCACAAACTGGGTGGCTTAAAACAGCAGAAATCGGCCACGCACGGTGGCTCACGACTGTAATCCCAGCCTTTGGGAGGCTGAGGCAGGTGGATCACCTGAGGTCAGGCGTTTGAGACCAGCCTGCCCAACGTGGCAAAACCCCATCTCTACTAAAAATACAAAAATTAGCTGTGCGTGGTGATGGGTGCCTGTAATCTCAGCTACTCGGGAGGCTGAGGCAGGAGAATTGCTTGAACCTGAGAGGCAGAGGTTGCAGTGAGCTAAGATTATGCCACTGCACTCCAGCCTGGGCGACAAAGCAAGACTCCATCTCAAAAAAACAAACAAACAAAACAAACAAACAAAAAAAACAGCAGAAATCGATTCTCTCAGGGTGCTGGAGGCCACAGGTCTCAAGTCAAGGTGGGGGCCAGGGCCACGCTCCCGCCGAAGCCTCTGGGAAGGATCCTTCCTCACCTCTGTCAGCCTTTGGTGGCCCCAGGAGTTCTTGGCCCAGGCCAGCATCACTCCAGCCTCTGCCTCCGCGGTCACGTGGCCTTCTCTCTGTGTTGCTCTTGTCTCAAGTCTCTCTCTGTGTTTCTCTTCTAAGGACACGTGTCACTGGATTTAGGGCTCACCCTAAATCTGGGATGATCTCATCTTGAGATCCTCAGCTTTGTCACATCTGCAACAACCCTTTTCCAAAAAGTTCACATGCACAGGCTCCTGGGACTCATATCTCTGGGGGCCACCGTTTAGCCCACTACCCTCGTGGACTGGGAGGAATGAGCCAGGGAAGATGCAGGGATCTGCTGCCCAGAGTCCCTTCCTCCTCCTTCTCTTGAACCCTTTGGGAGCTGGGCCCTTCTGATCTGGGTGCCAGAGCAGAGAGGTAGGGCCTGCCCGAGGAAGCATCCATCCCCAAGGACGAAGAGCATAGTAAGCAAACATGTGAACAGTGGGGTGAGTTCAGATGAGCAAGGACAGAGTCCCCGAGGTAGGGAGGGGCTCTTCTGGACAGGCCTCATCTGTTCTCCTCCACCACCCTCAGAGATGCACCTCATGACCCCATCTTACAGCCAAAGAGTTGGGCTCATCAACAAGCCGCCCACGGCCACGGGGCAAGGCAGGAGCCACAGGCTGACCCCAAAGTCCCAGCCTCTCCCACAGTCCCCACCATTAGAGAGAAGCAGGGAGGAGATAGCAGGACAGGAAGCCATCACCCTGGCCCGGGCTCCCCACGGCCTCCCCGGTGGTCTCCAAGGTCACCTCCTACAGTCCAGGCTCCATCCAGCAAAGCTCTCTTCAGGAAAATCTACCTCGTCGGCCCCTGCTCAAACCTTCTGATGGCCCCACACCAGCGGCAGCTGACGGGGAAGGATGATGAGGGTGGTGAGGGCAGCTGGGATCTGAGGCGGGAAGAGCACAGGGGTGTGATCGAGGGGGACCAGTGACCAGAGACTTTTGTTCCCAGCTTCTTACCCTAGAGTGACATCTGGGCCGAGGGAGAAAGGGAGGGCCCACGTGTTGGTGGCAGCTCGGGCGGTGAGATGGGACCTGGCCTCTGCCTCTCCTGCCCTCTGGGGACCTTGGGAGAGAAGAGCTCCTTGGAAGAGCCTCTTCTATTTCTCCTTGGTAACGGTGGAGCCAGCAAAGCAGTGTCTGAGGCTGCTTGGTTTTAGACTGGTCCCAAGAGACCCAGACGAGCTCCAATCTCCCTGGACTTGCTGTGCAACCACGAGCCAGCCTCTCACCCTCTCTGTGAAAGCTTGGTTACCTGCCAGCTTTGGGTTACCTGCTGCTCCTTCTGCTGAACCCAGTGGCCCCATGCACAACTCCCTGGGAGTTAGGATGAGGGGTCCCAGGGAACAGAAAGCCCAGGGGGGCCAGCACGCCCCACCCAGGCTGTTGCCTAGGCTGGTCTTGAACTCCTGGGTTCAAGTAATCCTCCTGCCTCAGCTTTCTGAGTAGCTGGGATGACAATGTCATTTATTTTAAAATACAAATTTAAATTGTTAGCATGAATTTTACTGTTCATCTTTATATTGTGCAATGCCAGTTTTTACACACAAATAGAAGAGCATTGAATTCATAATGCAGAATCAGCAGAATTACACAATTGGTATCTCATAGCTCCTACAGGTGTCTGTGGTGCGTGTTGTTCTTACCACAGCAATGGAAACACTGCACAAAACTAACTCACCTGCTTTTATTTCACTTTTGTTTTTGTTTTTGCTTTTGTTTTTGTTTTTGAGACGGAGTCTCACTCTATTGCCCAGGCTGGAGTGCAGTGACACAATCTCGGCTCACTGCAACCTCCACCTCCCGGGTTCAAGCGATTCTCCTGCCTGAGCCTCCCGAGTAGCTGGGACTACAGGCGCCCACCACCACACCCGGCTAATTCTTTGTATTTTTAGTGGAGACAGGGTATCGCCATGTTGGCCAGCCTGGTCTCGAACTGCTGACCTCAGGCGATCTTCCCACCTTGGCCTCCCAAAGTGCTGGGATTACAGGCATGAGCCACCGCACCCCACCTTTTATTTCACTTCTGATTCTCCCAACACTCCAGGGAAGCCAGTGACTTCCTTAACTCACTTACCTTGTATTCACATTGAATCTTGTTAGACTCCCACCCAACGTGGGTCCGCCAGACCACTGTGCCGTGGGCATGGAGAACGTTGTATGAGAGTCCAGTGGATGTCGGCTGTGGATAGGGTGCGTGCTCCACTGTCCAGCAGGACTTCACTATAAGACACAAGTTCAAAGAAAAAATGATTACGAATTCCAGTGTGGTGACAGCAGAGCGTTAAACCAAGCACAGAGGCTTCTGAGCCCGGAGTCCTGTGCTACCGCCCAGCTGACACTCCCGTGTAGCGTCCCTGTCTCTGGACAACTGACAGTGGGGAAAGAAGGCCTCAGTCCAACAGCCAGACGGACATTGAATCCTGTCACCGCGGGAGTGAGCTTGGAAGTGGATTGTCCCCCAGTCAAGTCTCGAGATGACTGTAGCTTCTCGTTGACAGCCTATGAGAGAGCCTGAGCCCAAGGAACCAGCTAAGCCACGCCCAGATTCCTGGACCCACAGGAACTGTGTGATAATAAACGTGTGCTGTTTCAAGCAGCTAAGTTTTGGGATAAATTGTTTTGCAGCCAGAAATACCTAATACAACTGGCATTCTTCTGTAAAGCAAAGCATTCCTTCCTCAAACCCGACTATTCGGCCGCTTCGAAATACAGTTTCTACTGGAAAGACAGGATAGATGCTTGATTTTTTTGCCTCTCTGGGCCTGATATATATATACACACATATATATATATACACATGTGTGTATATATATATATGTGTGTATATATGCATGTATACATATATATATTTTTTAAGAGGTAGGATCTTGCTCTGCAGCTTGGGCTAGAATACAGTGGCACAATCATGGCTTGCTGCAGCCTCAAACTCCTGGGTTCAAGCGATCCTCCTGCCTCAGCCTCCTGAGTAGCTAGGACAACAGGTGCATGCCGCCATCTTCGGCTAATTTCTTTTTCTTTCTTTCTTTTTTTTTTTTAGAAACTGAGTCTTGCTATGTTGCCCAGGCTGGTCTCGAACTCCTGAGCACAAGTGATCCTCCCACCTCAGCCTCCCTAAGTGCTGAGATTACCTGCCACTGGGCCTGGCCAAGACTTTGGTTGAATAAATGCTTTGGTGAAGTCCCAAGAGTTTCTCCGGATTTCCCCAGTTTGAGTGTCTAATGAACAAATGAATTTTTTTTTTTTTTTTTTTTTTTTTGAGACGGAGTCTCGCTCTGTCGCCCAGGCTGGAGTGCAGTGGCACGACCTCAGCTCACTGCAAGCTCCGCCTCCCGGGTTCACGCCATTCTCCTGCCTCAGCCTCCTGAGTAGCTGGGACTACAGGCGCCTGCCACCGCACCCGGCTAATTTTTTTGTATTTTTAGTAGAGACGGGGTTTCACCATGTTAGCCAGGATGGTCTCGATCTTCTGACCTCATGATCCGCCCGTCTCGACCTCCCAAAGTGCTGAGATTACAGGCGTGAGCCACCGCGCCCGGCCTGAATTTTTTTTTTTTTTAGATGGAGTCTTGCTCTGTTGCCCAGGCTGGAGTGCAGTGGCGCAATCTTGGCTCACTGCAAGCTCCGCCTCCCATGTTCACGCCATTCTCCTGCCTCAGCCTCCCGAGTAGCTGGGACTGCAAGCACCCACCACCACGCCCAGCTAATTTTTTTGTATTTTTAGTAGAGACAGGATTTCACTACGTTAGCTAGGCTGGTCTTGAACTCCTGACCTCAGGTGATCCACCTGTCTCGGCCTCCCAAAGTGCTGGGATTATAGGCGTGAGCCACTGCGCCCGGCCTTATTTTGTAGTTTTTATTTTTATTTTATTTTATTTTTTGTGACAGGGTCTTGCTTTGTAGCCCAGGCTGGAATGCAGTGGCTCGATCTCAGCTCAATGCCACCTCCCGCTTCCTAATCCTCCCTCTCCCGATCCTCCCTCTCCCTGGTCCCTTTATTCCGGCCTCAAAGCTGATGGCTGCAGGGCTCTGTCCTTGCCCCTCTTTTCTTCCCACACTCTTTTCTCAGTGAGCTCATCCAATCCCAAATTTAAATCCCAGCCCTGACATCTCTGTCCTGATTCAGGCTGGAGCCTCCGGCTGCTTCCTGGACCCCTCACGCTTCGTGTGGACGAAGCGGAACCTCTGCCAAAGCCTCCTCTCCCCTGGCTATTTCCCCTCGAAAGTGGAGACTCTGTTTGCCAAGTTAAACAGGCCAGAAGCCCTGGAGTCCTCCTCAACTGTCCTCTCTCTCACCCCTCACATCCCATCCATCAGTAAATCACATTAAACAGGGCGCGATGGCTCGCGCTTGTATTCCCAGCTACTTGAGAGGTGAAGGCAGGAGGATTGTTTAAGCCCAGGAGTTCCAGGCCAGCCTGGACAACATAGTGAGACCCCATCACTATTATTTTTTTTTAAAAGAGACAAGGGCCGGGCACGGTGGTTCACGCCTGTAATCCCAGCACTTTAGGAGGCTGAGGCGGGCGGATCACGAGGTCAGGAGATCGAGACCATCCTGGCTAACACTGTGAAACCCCGTCTCTACTAAAAACACAAAAAATTAGCCGGGCGTGGTGGCAGGTGCCTGTAGTTCCAGCTACTTGGGAGGCTGAGGCAGGAGAATGGCATGAACCTGGGAGGCGGAGCTTGCAGTGAACAGAGATCGCACCACTGCACTCCAGGCTGGACAACACAGCAAGACTCTGTCTCAAAAAAAAAAAAAAGAGACTAAATGAGGTCCTGTTTCTCCTCTCAAACCCTCCACGAGAGAAGAGGGAGGTTGTGTACATGGGCGTGGACACCACAGAGGAGGGGGCTTGTCCAGAAGGGGCGTCAAGGAAGGTTCTGGGAAAGAGGGTGCGGAGCGGCTCAAGGCTCCGTGGGGAAGGGAGACCATGTCAGCGGTGGAGACCGTGGGGGGCGAGTGAGCAGAGACCGGGAGCTAGTGGAAGCCAAATCTGTGATGCAGAACATGCCAGGTAAGACCAGGGAAGTGTGTTGGCGCCAGGTCTTGGGGCCCTCGATGGCTCAGGAGCTCGGACTGTCTTTGGGAGGTGACCTGGAGCCACTGGAGATCCTGGAACAGGAGCAGTGGTGGCCACAGAGCCGGCGGCCTGTGCAGGATGGACTGGGGAAGGCACGGAGGCCACTCCGGGCTTAGGCCTGAAGCAACCAGGGCAGCGGAAGAAACAGGAGATGTGTGGATGGGCCGGTAGGACTGTAGCTGGTTGCTGTGGGACAGGGGCAGAGAGGACGTATGATCAAGAAGTTAAAACTGTCAGACGCAGTGGCTCACACCTGTAATCCCAGCACTTTGGGAGGCCGAGGCAGGTGGATCGCTTGAGCCTAATAGTTAAAGACCAGCCTGGGCAACATAGCAAAACCCCATCTCTACAAAAATATAAAAATTAGAGGGGTTTTATTTTTTTGTAGAGATGGCATCTGGCCATGTTGCCCAGGCTGATCTCAAACTCCTGGACTCAAGTGATCCTCCCGCCTCAGCCTCCCAAAATGCTGGGATTATAGGCATGGGCCACCTTGCCCAGCTGTTTGGCTTTTAACTTTGTCTACAGTGCCTTTTGTGGCACGGAAGTTGGAGGCATTTATGTCAATCTGTCAATCTTCTGGTTTATGGCTTCTGGGTGGCATGTCTTTCCAAGGCGGCCTCAGTATTCCAAAGTTAGGTAACTTGCTTAACCGCTCAAGCTAATCAGTGATGAGTTGGGTGTACCTGAGCATTTGCGTGCCCCCGAGGCCAGCGCCCTTCCCCCCAGGCCTCATTCTCCTCCCAGGGTGACTGAGGCCTCCAAGGTTGGGGAGGGAAGATACAGCAGTGATGGGCCCCTGAAAAATGAGCACAGCTGGGCTGAGCAGGTGACAGGGGCTCTGGAATAGCTTTCAAAGTCCGTTCCCAAGGGCTGGTGGGAATGACCGAGCCCTAGCTGAGACTAGGATGACCCCGTGGAGGGCTGACAGTGGGGCGAGAACACTGGTGAGGAGCAGCCTGCTGGGAGGGAGGTGGAGATGGATTTCAAGGGCACCATGGGGGAAGGAATAGCACCAGGAGGAGATAGCTGAAAAGTATCTCTGGGCCTAAGGAGTCTGACCACATCCGCCTCCTCCCCAGCACCCGGGAATGCCAGGCACCCTGGCTTCTCCCCTGGTGGCAGGCAGCTCCCAGGGTGCCTAAGGGTCTGGTGGCCCATGAACCCCTGGAGAGAGAAGGTCACTCACTGGTGCCCTCCCCGGCATGATGTCGTAAAGGCAGGGAGGGAGGAAAGGAGAGGCCTTACAGAGGCTTTGGCATCTTGCTAACCACTGACGAGTCCTGTTAAGAGCGAGCCTGTGCCTCTGTGCCCTTAACCTTCAGGCTGGACTGCCAGGATATCTGGTGAGAAAGCAGGTGGCCGGGAGCGCTGAGACTGCGGCGTCCCCAGGTTCCCCTGACCAGGTGGGTTCCTTGGCGCGGTACCTCTTCTCGCCACCAGATGGCGATCCCGCATCATCAATCTCTGCGGCTAGGCCGGCAAGATCCTGTGGCTCCTTTCTCTGGGGCTCCCACCTGGACTCACTGCCGCTGCTGACTCTCCCTGCTGGAGGCCTGGGGGTAAAGGGAGGTAAATCCAGAGCATATATGGAGAGGAAGTCTGGGGGCTTGTGTCAGCTAAATTCCGAAGAGAGGGGATGCCCTTCTCATCCCTCTCTCTACTCTGCTCCCCCAGCCACTCCCCTGGTCCTTCTCACCTGGCCTCCCCACCTTTGCCCAAACCCATCTGTCCTAAGCACAGCCAGAATGGCCCTTCCAAAAGATGGGAATGGTCCACCGGGATGGCTGGAAAGAGTGTGGGTGTGGGGCCCAGCACCCAGCCCTGCTCTCTCTCACCACCTGTGCCTTCTTGGGCAGTCCTACACTGCTCTGAACCTTGACAAGGAAGTCAGCATTCAGCATCCTCTCGTTCAAAAGATTCACTGTTTTTTGGTTTTTGTTTTTGTTTTTGAGATGGAGTCTCACTCTGTCGTCCAGGCTGGAGTCCAGAGGCGTGATCTCAGCTCACTGCAGCCTCCACCTCCCAGGTTCAAGCGATTCTCCTGCCTCAGCCTCCCAAGTAGC
The DNA here is from genome assembly GCF_006542625.1 of Nomascus leucogenys. Taxonomy (NCBI): domain Eukaryota; kingdom Metazoa; phylum Chordata; class Mammalia; order Primates; family Hylobatidae; genus Nomascus; species Nomascus leucogenys. The sequence continues at coordinate 90,902,615 of NC_044394.1, read as the reverse complement.
TGAGATTACAGGCACGCACAATTATGCCCAGCTAATTTTTGTATTTTTAGTAGAGATGGGGGTTCCACCACGTTGGCCAGGTGGGCCTCGAATTCCTGACCTCAAGTGATCCGACTTGGCCTCCCAAAGTGCTGGGATTACAGGTGTAAGCCACCACACCCGGCCCACTCATGTTCTAAAAATGAAAAAAGCTAAACATAGACCCCTAATATTTTACTCCCACGGACAAATACCAGGGCATCCTTCAAATGTGTGTTGTCGGAGCTTTTCTGAGTTTGCTAACTCATGGCTTCGAGACCCTCTGCCCTTTTCTTCCGAGGGTCACAAAGTAAGTCTTGAGGGGGTCTCAGAGTGTGCAGTTCCCAGGGTGGGTCCCTCTCTGGGGCACGTTCTCCTGCCTTCCTCTCACTCAGTACTCACTGAAGACCGAAGCTTCTCAATGTCAAACTCTGTCGCTGGTCTTAATTCCACAGCAGCCTCAGTGTCCTCATCTGTAAAGCCTGACCTGCCTATCTGCAGAATTGTTGTCAAGATTTAAAAAATAAAATAGGCTGGGTGCAGTGGCTCATGCCTGTAAACCCAGCACTGTGGGAGGCTGAGGTGGGAAGATCGCTTGAGTTCAGGAGTTCAAGACCAGCCTGGGCAACATAGTGAGACCTCCATCTCTACAAACAATAAAGCAAAATTAGCCAGGTGTGGTGGCCTGTAGTCCCAGCTACTCAGGAGGTTGAGGTGGGAGGATCACTTGAGCCCAGGAAGTCGAGGCTACAGTGATTCCCATTGTACCACTGCACTCCAGCCTGGGTGACAGAGCAAAATAACTGCCTCAAAAAATAATAATAGGCCGGGCGCAGTGGCTCCCCACACCTGTAATCCCAGTGCTTTGGGAGGCCAAGGCGGGCGGATCACGAGGTCAGGAGATCGAGACCATCCTGGCCAATATGGTGAAACCCCATCTCTACTAAAAATACAGAAAAAAGGCCAGGCGCAGTGGCTCACACCTGTAATCCCAGCACTTTGGGAGGCAGAGGCAGGAGGATTGCCTGAGGTTGAGACTTCGAGACCAGCCTGACTAACATGGAGAAACCCCATCTCTACTAAAAAAAATACAAAATTAGCCAGGTTTGGTGGCACATGCCTGTAATCCCAGCTACTTGGGAGGCTGAGGCAGGAGAATTGCTTGAACCCGAGAGGCAGAGGTTGTGGCGAGCCGAGATCGTGCCATTGCACTCCAGCCTGGGCAACAAGAGAGAAACTCTGTCTCAAAAAAAAAAAAAAAAAATTAGCTGGCTGTGGCGGCGCATGCCTGTAATCCCAGCTGCTCGGGAAACTGAGGCACGAGAATTGCTTGAACCCAGCAGGCGGAGGTTGCAGTGAGTGGAGATTGTGCCACTACACTCCAGCCTGGCGACAGAGCGAGACTCCGTTTCAAAAATAAATAAATAAATAATAAATGAAATAGTGTCTGTGAAAGCATGTTTTAAAGGAGGCTACACAAGCAGAAAATATGAGGGTGCAATTTCCTAGTTGAAAAATGCCTCATGGCTCCCCCTTGCTTACAGAATAAAGTAAAAACCCTTATCTGGACACACAGCAGGCTCCACCCTGAGGCCCCCCTGACTCCCCAGGCTTCTCCTGTCCTCCTCCTCACACAGCCTGCGATGTAGCCAAGCCGATCTCAGATCACTGCAATCTTTGCCTCCCAGGTTCAAGCAATTCTCCTGCCTCAGCCTCCCGAGTAGCTGGGATTACAGGCATGCACCACCACGCCTGGCTAATTTTGTATTTTTAGTAGAGATGGGGTTTCTCCATGTTGGTCAGGCTGGTCTCGAACTCCCGACCTCAGGTGATCCGCTCGCCTCAGCCTCTCAAAGTGCTGGTATTACAGGAGTGAGCCACTGCGCCCAGCCCACAATGTTTTCTTTAAGTTATAAAAGTAAAATATGCAAAGTGTAATCCCACCACTTTGGGAGGCCAAAGCAGGATCACTTGAATCCAGGAATTTGAGGCCAGCCTGAGCTCCCCGCCCCCACCATCTCTACAAAAAAAAAAAAAAAAAATTTAATTAGCCAGGAAGGATGGCGTGCACCTATAGTCCCAGCTACTCAGGAGGCTGAAGTGGGAGGATCACTTGAGCCCCAGAGGTCGAGGCTGCAATAAGCCATGAGTATACTGTACTCCAGCCTGGGTGACACCAAAACTCTGTCTCAAAACAAAAACAAAGAGTTTAGACAGTGTTTCTCTTTAAGCTATGTAAGTAATATACGCACATGATACAAAATGAAAAAGCAAGTGCCTCTCTCCCACTAAACCCCTGCAGGGTTACTCCACAAATATCCTTCCAGAAAGTTTTTGTGGATCTACCAACATATATATGTCTGTTCTATTTAAATTTAGGTAAGTGGGATTAGACTAAACATGCAGCTTGCTTTTTTTTAACTTACTATAAGTTGGAGATAATTCCTTTATCAGTACATGCATAGCTGCCTCATTGCCTTTAACAGCTGCGTGACATCATCACAAAATATACCCCTGGCCAATTTAACATTCTTCCCTCTCTGGTCTCACAGGTGCGTGTTGCTGCAGCCAAGGCTGTGATCAGCATCCCTGCACCTATGTGGCCGGGCAGCACGCCATGTTTGCATGGGACAAATCCCTGACACCAGCTTAAGCACCACCATGAATCCCTCCCCTCCTGGGGACTCCTACAGAGCTTCCGGTAGAGCTCCAGGAGAGAGGACCCAGCTCGGGCATTTGCAGCAGCGTTTGTTAGAGTCTAAAGTCAGATCACGACTGAGTTTAAACCCCAGCTGCTCCCCTCACATCGCCCTCTGCCTCAGTTTTCTCATCCCTAAAATGGGGATGATCATAATGGTACCCACTTCATAGACCTGTACTGCAGATTATACAGACTAAAGCACTTTGGAACGGCTAGCTGCTCTCACCCTTCCTGTTACAGTACTGAGTTCCAACGTCTCCCCGTAGAATGCTGGCACTTTGTGGGCAGACCCTGGTTTTGTTCCTCTCTGCACATAACCCCAGAATGCGCTGATTGCAAAATAAATGGTCCCTTACATTTGTTATTAGGAGCAACCTCCACCCCAGCTTTGGCCCACTCCCCCTCCTTCCAGCCTGTGCCCTCCTCATGGCCCCAGAGCTGGGGAGGAGAGATGTATCTCTCAGGATAATCCCCAGCAGCCAGGTGCTCCCCACCTCCACCCAGGTCAGCAATAAACACCAGAGTCCTTGGGTTGGGGGACAGGGTGGCTCAGGAGCTCTCTAAGGGCCAGAGGTTTTGCCTTGGCCCTGACACCCCCACCCCCACCCCTCCAAGCCTGAGTCTCTTCAACCTCTGCTCCTCCTGGCCTGGCCAGGCCTCCTGGAGTGGGACGGGCGAGATGATAAGCGCTGGGGCTGAGAACGGGGCCTCCAGACCTTGGAGTTCGGTCCTAGCTGCCCTGGCCAAGGTTTTGTTTGTCTAGTCCCAAGAGGCAGGGCCTTGGAGTCCAGGAAAGAGAGAAGGAACCACCTGGGCAGACAGACCCAAGCCAAGGGGCCAGGTGTCGCCAGCGTCCCCAATCTCCAGTCTGGCTCTGGCCCGCATGGCAGCTGGAAGGGCCAGAGCTGGATGGGTTCTGTCAATGCTTCTACGGAGTGTGTAGGGGGGCGGCAGGAGTCACAAATGTTGGCCTTAGCTGCAGGGCAAATGCAGACTGGACCTCCACGGAGTGCCCTTTCCCAACCCAAGGGCACAGCAGAGCTAGGGGAGAGGCCTCAGGGTCCAGGAGGGAGAGGAGGTGTTCAGGCTCAGCTTCCCGGATAGAGTGTGACTAGAGACTAAAAGGGTCAAGGGAACAAGCCCACTTGGCCTGAGGATGAGGGCGCTGGAGGAAGGGGAGGGGAGATTCGGTGCTTTTTCTTGAGGGAGACGGGCGACTTGAAGACGCCAATCCAGACCTAGATGACGTGTTAGGTCTGGGGTGGAGTGAGGAAGCCAAGAGGGAAAGGACGGCGCCCTGAAGAGACGAGCTCGGGCGAAAACGGGGCTCTGCCCAGGCGGGGACCCAGCTGGGTGGAGGGCGGAGGCGGGAACCCAGGAAGCAGTCTTGAGCAAAGGCTGCGTCCAGGCCCCGCCCCCCCGGAGCCCGGCCCCGCCCCCCGGAGCCCGGCCCCGCCCCCCCGGAGCCCGGCCCCGCCCCCCGCCCGCCCGCCCGCGCGCAGGTAGGGAAGAGGCGGAGCGCCGCCGCCCCGCCCCCGAGGAGCCACCGCCCAGCCGCTCGCAGGCGCCGCACAGAGCTGCGTCCCGGGGACTTGGGGCCGCAGGGAGGTGAGCGCGGGGCGACGACCGGGGCAGGGCTCACGGCCGCCCAGCCGCAGGCGCCGGAAGGGTCCCGAGGTTGTGCCCGAGCCTGCCCTGGAGCGGTGGTGCGCGGCCAGGGAGGGTGCCCGGTGCCCGGTGCCCGCCCTGCGGAGCGCCTGGGTCCCACGTGGGCTCGGCTGGAGGCCCGGGCTGGCTCGAACGGCGCCGGCGGGGCCGCTGGACCCGGTCTGCTGGCCCCTGGGGCTCGGCTCGGACAGGACGCCTAAGGGGTCCCTGGGCGACGGGGCGCCAGATGTAGGGGCAAGACGATTGGGCAGAGGTTTAAACCTCCGGAGGAAGAGAGGAGACTGCGCAGGGCAGTCCCGCCTGCGTCCCAGAAGTGCCTGCAGTTCAGACCCTTCTCTCCCCTCCACTTTCTCCCGGGTGAGCACCGGGCGGACCGGGGCCGCAGTTTGTTGGTTGAGCCAGCCAAGGTGGAAACAGGTGCGGGGGGGGGGATGAGGGAGCCGGACTCACACAGCAGGGCTGGACCGGAGCTCAGAAATTGGACCCAGGAGTCCTGACTTCTGGATGGAGGGGCTGGGGAAGGTTGGCCCTGGGCTTGCATTTTACCTATTTGGCCCCTCTGATGTTCTCCCAGGGCATTGGGATAGAGACGGATAAGTCCCCTAGGGTACAGACCCCGCCCCACTCCCACGCCAGGGCGCAAAGGAAGCCTAGGTTTTGGCCCTGCCCCATTCCATGAAAGATTAACGGAGGGGGTCTAGGGTTGGAGCTACTGAGAGGGTAGCAGCGGGTGTGTCTGAGGAGCAGAAGGCGGGAGGGGGGGAGCTGACCCCACGTGGGGAGAGGCTGCTGTTGCCTGGGTGGCTGGCATCAGGCCCCCAGTGTGTGCCATTTGCTGGTAAAATAATGAGACCAGCATCTGTCTTATTCGACCATCACTGTCTGTAGGGCAGGGAGTGGAAAGGGAGGCGTGTTTTAGAGCCGTAGTTCTCAACCAGGGGCGACTTTGGCAATGTTGGAGTCATTTTGGGTGTCACACACTTGAGAGGGGAAGTGAGTGTTGTTGTTACTGGCAGGTAGTGGGTAGAGGCCAGAGACGCTACCAGACATCTTCAGGGCACAGGACAGCCTGCACAACGAGGAATTATCCAGCCCAAGGTGCTGTGCTGTGCTGAGGCTGAGAAACCCTGCACAGCAGCTGGTCCATCAGGTTCCTTCTCAATGATGCTCCCTCACTGGGGAAACTACCTCAGTTTTCCCGAGTGGTTAGGGGAGGACCTTGGAATAAACCTGAATGAGATAAGGGGTAAGGCAGTGTGAGGGCACTTATTCCCCTCGCAAGAGTCCTCCTTTGGTGCCGTGAGCCACCGCCTTTCCCAATCTCCACTGGCCCTGCAGGAAGCTGGTCTGGGTGCTGTGGGGGAGAGGTCGGGAACAGGGGACCCCCTCGCAGCCCAGGCCTGGAGTGCTTAACCCCAGGGCAGTCTCCCAGGAAGGCTGGGCGGAGGCAGCCCTTGAGCTCAAATACCCCTGGGCTGGGAGGGCGGGCAGAGGGTGAGCTCTCTTCCCATAGATTTTCCCAAAGCTGGATTGCTGAGGCTGGCATGATTGCCTGATACCATGTGACCTGCTGGAATTTTTCCTTATGAACTCACCTAACTCGTCCAATTATGTACACCTTTTGAAAGTGACATCCAAGGAGTATCAGGGCTCCTAATTCCTGGGGGCTCCCCAGGCTGCTTTTCTCCTGCAATAAAGAGGGCACCCTGGGTTAGCTGACGAGCCCTGGAGTGGGCCCAGCTGCTGACGGGGTGGGGGCACCCCTGCCCGTGGTGTTAGCTGAGCAGGGGTGAGAGATGGGAGACATCAAAGCACAGGCCAGGCGACCCCCCAGTAGGGATGACTCAGAGTTGTTTGTATTGGGCTGGAGGAATGTACTTCCAGTTTTCTGGCAACAAGGAGGGGTGGCTGGCGTGGTGGGAGAGGATCGGATGAAGCAGCCACGTCTGTACCCAGGAGCTGGGGCCACCTCGCTGCCCTCCCTCCCCGTTTTCTTGCAGTAGCCATTATACCCATCCTGTTCACTTCTGGACCCAGCCTTCTTGCCTGGGAACCCTAGTGGAGGTTTCGAGCTTGGGTTCTTTTTGTCGGTGTTGGTGGGTTTTGTTTTGTTTTGTTTTGTTTTTTTGGTCTCTTGACTGTAAAAGGCCGAAGTGAAACTCCCACCTTCTCATTTGCACAAAAACCAAAAGTGGCCTCCATTGCTGTGAGCCTCTCAAGGGACAGGGCTGAGCATCCAGACTTGTACAAAGTTGTTGAGGAGCTCGGGTGTGACCCCAGCTGCCCACCCTCAGGCCCCGCCCCAGAGCCCCACGAACAAACCCTCAGTGACTCTTACCTGTCTATACACACACACACACACACAGGCACACACACAGGCACACACACACAGGCACACACACACACACAGAGGCACACACACACACAGGCACACACACACACACAGGCACACACACACACACAGGCACACACACAGGCACACACACACACACACACACAGGCACACACACACACACACAGAGGCACACACACACAGGCACACATACACACACACAGGCACACATACACACAGAGGCACACACACAGGCACACACACACACACACACACAGGCACACACACACACACACACAGAGGCACACACACACAGGCACACATACACACACACAGGCACACATACACACAGAGGCACACACACAGGCACACACACAGGCACACACACACAGGCACACATACACACACACAGGCACACAACACACAGGCACACACACAGGCACACACACACACACACAGGCACACATACACACACGCACACACACACACACAGAGGCACACACACACAGGCACACATACACACACGCACACACACACACAGAGGCACACACACACAGGCACACATACACACACACAGGCACACACACAGGCACACACACACAGGCACACATACACACACACACAGGCACACACACAGGCACACACACACAGGCACACACACACAGGCACACATACATGCACATGCAGGCACACATACACACACAGGCACAGACACACAGGCACACATACACACAGGCACACACACAGACACACACACACAGGCACACATACACACAGGCAGACACACAGGCACACATACACACACACAGGCACACATACACACACACGGGCACACATACACGCACATGCAGGCACACATACACACACACAGGCACACATACACACAGGCACACACACACACACAGGCACACACAGACACACACACACACACACACTCACTCTCTTTCTCTCCAGCCCAGAAGGGGGCTTTTGTTCCTGTAAGAGGAGGAATAAATCACACTACAAATGCTTTGGGTGACACACTTGGGGCCCGAGTCCTGCTCTGGGGTCAGTGGTGCTGTTTTTCCTGTGGCCTCAGCTCTGGATCCTGTGGTGGCCTCTCCACCAAGGTTTCTGTCCTCCTTGCTGTGTAAACTCTTCCCCAGACAAGGTGACAGATGACAGCAGAAGTCAAGGAGCTGTGCACGCCTGCCTGTGAATGTCCGAGTGGCATAGCTCAGCTGCCTGGTGCTTCCCTTTGAGCCTGGCCCCCGCCTGCCGCTGGCACAGCACAGGGAAGACGTGTGCCCTCCTGGCTGCCTCTCCCCCTCCACACTCTCCTCAGATCTCTGTGCTGCGCACTCTGGAGCAGGCGTCGGCGCTGCCCGTCTGCCCCAGGGGGTTTCCAGAGTGAGCTCAGGCATCTGCACCGGCTGGGCTGCGCTGGCTGTCGGAAGCAGCTCCCAGTTTCCTATCCAGCTGAGCCAGGCTGGGGGAGGAGTGGTGGGGACGTCTGCGCCTGCCCAAGTACAGGCTGACCTCGGCGGTGGTGGTGGCTGGGCAGAGACAGCTCTCAGGGCATGGGCGGCTTCACAGGGAAACCAAGCCTGCCTGGAACATCGTTTTGCCTCCCAGGAGACCTGGATGGGTGTAAAGAGAAACACACCTTCGGGGAAGTACAAAGCGCCACCGTGTCCACGGCCCCTCTTTCAGCAAATGTATCCGGGCGCCCAGCTGGGATTGTTTGTGGTCCAAAAGCTACTGGAAGGCAGTTCCAGCCCCAGTGCCCGGCTCCTCCAGGAAAGTGGTTTCAGCCAAGTGGGCAGCGCAGGAGGTGGGCCAGAGACACTGGAGTGTGAGGGGAACCTTGTGACCAGCAGAAAAGGATGGAGGAGGATTCCAAACTTCAGGAGCTGGGCCAAGGTCCAGGGGCTGCCGGGCACAGTCGTCCGTGTGTGTGCTCAGTAGGATGGGTTCACTTAATTAGCCTGTGCCTCAGTTTCCCCAGCTGCACACTAACAGTAATCTACCTGGAGGGTCGTGTGAGGTGAGGACTCCCATGGTGAAGGTGTGCAGCCTTCAGTGCAGTGCCCGGCCATGGCAGGAGCAGTGAGGGGAGCCATCGTGATAATGGTGTTAGGGTGGCTTCAGGTAGGGGCGTGGCTGCTGGTCCATGAGACAGACTTGGGAGATGGCCAAGGCCCTGCATCATGGGCTGTCAAGGACTAGATGGGAACACGCATATGGAGCAGTGGCACTGTTGTTATTGTTATTCTGTAGGAGTGGCTGTGTCTGGGGTAGGGGGACCTCAGTGCCTTGGTGGCCAAGGGAAGCGAGGGTGGGTTTCCATCTGGGCATGAACTGCTGACCTCTGCCCGGGGGTTTTCCTGGCCTGCCAGTGTGTGTGTTGGGCGGGGGCAGGTCATGGAGTTGGTGCCCCTCAGCTGTGCTTTCCCTGGCGTAGGTTCCTGGGGCTGGAGCAGGGTAAAGCTGCCTCAAGTCTTGGTTTTCTCCTCTGCCTCACCCGTGTGGCCCTCAACCCTGGGCCAGCAGGTGGTGCGGGGTGGCTTCCTGCCCCGGTCTCTGGCAAGAAACCCTTTTCCCCCTCCCAGTGGGTCTCCCCAGGTTGTCAGCTCCATGTAGCCATAAGAAGATCTGGGGCCAGGCGTGGTGGCTCACGCCTGTGATCCCAGCACTTTGGGAGGCTGAAGCAGGCAGTCACAAGGTCAGGAGATCGGGACCATCTTGGCTAACACGGTGAAACCCCGTCTCTACTAAAAATACAAAAAAATTAGCCGGGTGTGGTGGCGTGCACCTGTAGTCCCAGCTGCTCAGGAGGCTGAGGCAGGAGAATTGCTTGAACCCAGAAGGCGGAGCTTGCAGTGAGCCGAACTCACACCACTGCACTCCAGCCTGGGCAGCAGAGCGAGACTCCGTCTCAAAAAAAAAGAAAAAAAAAAGAGATCTGGAACAGGAGGGTTGAGGATCTGCTGTGGGGTTTGGAGTGTGAACAGGACTTTGAACCCTGGCCTAAGCCTCTTTTGACCTTGCCAGCCCGTGAGGATGACAGCCACCTCTCCCCCTCAGCCTCAACTAAATGCGATGTTTGTAAAAGTCCTTTGCAAGCCAAGCAGTGCTGCCCAGGCAGTTAGGTGTTGTCCCTTCTTCATGAATCAAAGGCCTTTGCACGGAGGACTCACTCCAGCACCCCAAACACTCAGAGTCCTCACCCGTTCTTTTTCCCCTGCCCCTCACCAGTTCCAGGGTGGCAGGAGGCTGCAGAGTGTGGAGGTTAAGAGCGCGGGGACCCTGGCTGGGGTTGTAGCCCCAGCACTCCCTAACTGTGGGACCTTGGACAGGTGATTTCATCTCTCTGAGCCTCAGTTTCCCCACCTGTTGAATAGAGATCTGTCCCCTGTGGGGCTCATGGCTCACATAGAGACTAAGTGAGCGATGGTGGCAGAGCTCAGCCAGGAATAAAAGAAGCTTCCAACTGGGCGTTGGGTGTGTGCCAGGCACTGTACATTCATATCTGCTGTCATCTTCCCTGGCTCCCTCCGTGGTGGGGCGTCACCCCATCTCACAGCAGAGGAGGCAGGCTCTGCAGCACCCACTTGCCCAAAGTCTCCCAGCAGGTAGGTGGCCAAGGCAGGTTTGAGTCCTATCTCTGGCCCCTTATCCCTCCTCATTCCTCAGCAAGAGAGCTCCACGCTGCCCCAGAGCAAGGTGCGGGCCATGAGCAGGTGGCTTTGCAGGCCTGCTTGGGACGAGCAACCTGGTGGGCTGGTGTCCAAGTGTCCTGAAACCCTGGCAGCCACTGGGGCTAGGGCCAGCCTCTTCCCCGGGAAGCAGGGAGCCCCAGGGCAAAGTTCTCGAAATCAGGTTTATTAGTTCCTTAATGACTGTTTACAAGCCCAGAAGTGTCTGCCTGGCATTTTCCCTCCCTGCTGAGGGGCTCCATGCAGCCAGAGGCAGAACTGGGCCTCCAGAAGCGCTCTGGCTCTGAGTGTGTTGAGGTGAGGGCCCAGGGATGCTGTCAGCTCCCTGGGCTCTGCATGCTCACACCCAGCCAGTCCAGGCCTATTTCTGGCTGGGTGACGCTGGGCAAGGTGCTTACCTCTCTGTACAATAGGTGAGACCTTGTACTTTAGCTGAGCTGTTCCTGGGGTGAGCCCTCGTTCATGGTGACAAAGTCACATAGATCTTAGACCCTGGGAGGATACTAGCATCTTATGCATACACAAACAGAGGCTCAGAGGTGTTAAGTGGCTTGCCCAAGATCGCACAGCAGTGAGAGATGGGCCTATGACCCTGCCTTCTGCCATCAGGCCAGATTTTCACTGTCTGGAGGCAGGTGGAAATCGGGTGGGCTCCTACTTTATAAGCACAGGACAGAGCCCTGTCTGTGTATATGGGACAGTCACAGATGGAAATGGCCTGGTCACACCTTAGTGTCAAAGAGCCTCCAGCAGGAGTGAAACGGACCTCTCACACAGACCCCAGGCTGCATCCCATCCTGCCCCAACCGCTGGGCTTGTGCTGGACCGCCACTGCTTCCAAGGGCCCGTGAAAACCCAGCTGCTGGGACGCAGAGAGGCGGACTTTCATGAACGTTTGCAGCAAAGGGCAGTTCCCACAGAGCCTGCGTTGCTGTGGCACCGTGTGGTGCACACCCCACCCTGGAAACCCTCCAGTGTCCTGGTGTCTGACCCCAAATGGACAGGGCCTTTCGGGCCCCTGGGGCCACTTCTGACTCCTCCCCTTCACAACGATGCTGAGGGAGCAGGAGAACTGGGGTCCGGCTGCTGTGCGTGCCCCCTTCCCTTCATTGCCCCAAAGCCTGCAGTCCAGCCCCAGGCTCGGGAGCTGCTGCCTCTTCCCTGGGATGTGGAAGGCACCTGCATCCCTGCTCAGCTGCTGCCACTTGCCTGCCTCCATCAGCAGCTTTGTTTTGTTTTCTTTGTGTGCTTTTTGAGATGGAGTCTTGCTCTGTTGCCCAGGCTGGAGTGCAGTGGCGCGATCTCGGCTCACTTCAACCTCCGCCTCCCAGGTTCAAGCGATTCTCCTGCCTCAGCCTCCTGAGTAGCTGGGATTACAGGCACCCGCCACCACGCCTGGCTAATTTTTGTATTTTTAGTAGAGATGGGGTTTCACCATGTTGGCCAGGATGGTCTAGAACTCCTGACCTCGGGTGATCTGCCCACATCAGCCTCCCAAAGTGCTGGGATTACAGGTGTGAGCCACTGTGCCCAGCCTCCACCAGCAGCTTTTGAAATCCAGAAATTTCCAGGGGAGGGCACTGTGGTGGGTGGGGCCCAGCGCTGTGTCCAGCTCAAGAGGCCTGGCTGCACTGCCACCTCCTTTGATGCCCACCCCTGTGTCTTGCCAGCAGCTGCTGCACCTTGGGCTTCGGGGATGCAGGGCTCCAGCACCCCCAGCTCAGCCTGCTTCCTGGACCAGGAACCCCAGTAGAGGAGGGGGCATTTGTATCTCTGCCATCCCTGCTGGCAACTGGTCCTGAGAAAGCCCAGATGGTGGGTGCAGAGGGGGCGTCAGGGGCTGCACCACCCTAAGAACATGACCTGTCACCCCCCAGCCCCCCGCAACACACACGCAGGTTCACACCTCACACCCTGATCTTGGTGGCTCCCTGGAGCGCAGCGCCCGCTTCCCGTGTCTGTGGTTGGCTTATGACGCCCCAGCCACTCTAACCGGGTTAAGGGGAGCCCAGAGCCTGGGGCCTGATAGGAAAAAGCCCAGAGAAGTCAGGGGATGGTCAAGCCCCTGAACCTGCCCCTGGGGGTTCTTGATCTTCTGAACTGAGTTTGAGGCAAGCCCTGGAGGGGTGAGGAGGAGAAAGAAACAGCTCTCTGGACCAGGACCCGCTGTTCGTGGGATGTGTGGGGAGGTGTGTGAACCCACAGGCCGTTTTGTTTCTCTCCATCAGTGGCTGTGGGCTGAAGCGTGTACCGGCAGAGTGGGTTGAGATCGTGTCTGCGCCCACTTGCCACCAGCTCCGGCCTCTGGGGAGGTGGTGCTGAGAGGGAGGGAGAGCGGCTCCTGTTTGGCGCCTGGAGACAGACAGCTGGGTGTCCCACCCTCAGAGTCCCCAGCCCCCTCTCCCCTCTGCTAACTGCCGGTGGAGCTCACGCCGCTGCTCCTGCCACACCTGCCCTCCTGTTTTGCCTCTCGTGACTCTCCCCAAATGCTGCCCCCAGCCCCCAGCCAGCCTTCTTGCCACTTTCCTGCCCTTTACTCTTGCCCCTTCTACCTCTTGCCAGGGCAAGGAAGTATGCGGGGCAGCGTCTCTGGCTACGTGAGGCCCAGCTTGGGAATGCATGGGGAGGTGTGAGGACAGCTGTGCCATGAGCTGTCCTTCCGGGCCTCTGGGGCTGGAGAAACCCCAGGGTCAGCAGAACCACGGGTTTTGCTGGGGATTGCACAGTGGGTGAGGCCCAGCTTCCTCTTTGCAGCTTTCTAAAAATGCCCTGGTTCCCAGCAGGGCCACAGGCAGGGAAAATGAGTTTCAGTTTCTGTGGCAGGGAAGCTGGGGAGAGAAGCAGTTTCCTCGTCCCCAGCCCTCACCCTAGCATCCTGTGATTCAACCGGGAAGACGTGGCCCCAAGCCTCCCACCGCCCTCCTTCTGTCCTGACTGCCCACTCCCAGGGACACCAGGTGACTCGCCTCGCCCACCCACGGCTCCGGAGCCAGGCTGGAAGCAGCTTCCCGCCCAGGGGGTGGTTTCTCCACATCCTCTCTTCAGGCGGCTTGAGCCCCCTAAACTTCCTGGTCATATCCAGTAGCTAATAATGGTCTCCCTCTTTCCTGTCTGGAGGGGAGGGGGCTGCTTACTTCTTATCCATTTCTGGCCCCTCGCAGACTCAGCCCTTGCATCAAGCCTCTGCCCGTTTCCCTGCGGGCTGCACCTGCCACGCTCTCCCTGCCCTGCCCCATAAAGCCCATAGAGCCCAGGGCTTGTGGGGACTGCACCCTTCATTAGCAAGACTCGGCGCCTCTAGAAACCCACTTGTGTGGGGGTGGGGAGTGCAGGGAGATTGGTGGCACCAGGTGGAGAGAGAGAGGGAACTGCACCTGGGGGAGCTGGGAGGGGCAGTAGGCTGGGCCCGCGTGGAGGAGTGTGGCTTGTACAGTCCGCATGTTGGGGGACCCTTGCACCCTGCCTGGGCTGGCTGGTGGAGCTCTGTTGGGGACCTCCCTGGGGGTGGCCTTGCTTACCCAGCTGTGCGGGACAGGCTTGGTTGGGAGTGCCTGGCCCCACCCTTTGTGGGGAAACCGGATTCTCTGGGCAGCAGTGGTAAATAGTGTCTGAGTCTGCATTTCGTTGGATGTGTCTGAGGTCCGCTGCTGCTAGCTGGGTTATGCTATCTCCAAAGCTGTCTGCAGTGGGGCAGGCCCTGCGTCTGGGCAGGGGAGGGTGCAGAGGCCTTAACCCATGGGACCTGGGAGTGATCTGAACTCTGCACTTCACTTATTCTCAGGATTTCCCCTGCCCCACCCTAAAGGAGGAGGAAATAGAGTCTGTCCCACCCTAAGCCCCAGCCCTTTCCCCACGTCCCTTTGGCATCTCCCAGCTGGGCTGGGGCTGAAGGCCCTTCTCTGGGGTTGGCCACAGTGAGGCCAGGATCTGGCTGGGCAGGTGGCAGTGTTCCGCCTGGGGGCTGGGTGCGGAGGCGGGCCCGGGGGTCTTAGAGAGAGAGCGGTGGATGTGACTGCGGGCCAGGAGGAAGCCTGGTCCCAGGATGTCACCATTTCCCCTGCAGTGAGCAAGCATTTCTAGGGCTCGGAGATAAGTGCTGGGTGGGGCAGCTCCAACTCTCCAGCACTTTTTTCTGTCTGGTTCCTGCCATCTGGACTTGAGCCATGCTGAAGGCCAGAGTGGGTCTGACAGTCCCCACTCCTTTCCCTGCTGAGCCCCAAGGAAGGGGCTGGGCTTTTGCACCCCCACCCCAACTTCTGCACGAGTTGGAGGCAGTTGATCTCAATGGTGGAAAGTGGCTGGTGCAAAGTCATGCTTTCATACTCCATGTTTAGGCTTCATGGGTGTCAAAGCTGGGCCGTGACCTCGTCGCATTCCCTCAGAGAAGGGAACTGAGGCCAGAGGGTGGAGCTGCTCTCAGGCCGCTGCCCAGGCCTCTTGTGCTCTGCGGTTCAGATGGCACTCCCGATGCCAGGCTCCTGCCCAGGAAGACATGCCCACGCGCCCTGGCCCTGTCTCTGCTGTCTGGTGTCAGGCCACCTCTCTTCGGGACCCCCCCCGCCACCGATTGTCCTGGGGCTGACCAAGCTCTCCTCTCCCTCAATGTTGGGTTTTGGGAGCCTCTCTCATCAGGAGGTTGGCACAGATGCCAGCCATGCAGCAGATCCTGGGCGGGGGTCTCGGCTGGGATGGCCTGGCCTTGGGACAGGGAGGCTGGCTGGGCAGAACCCTAGAACCAAAAGCGGTGCCTGCGGGGAGTCTAGTGGGGAGGCCCACTGGACACTTGTCTTGGCACAGCATGCAGCGTCCTCCACCCTGGCCCTGCCGTGGGCACGGAGCCAGCAGGGCAGGAGCTCTCAGTGGAGCCCTCCAAAGGGGGCTGCTTCCTGGACCAGCTGCAGGATGGGGGAAACCACTTCTGCCCAGGGCTGACATGGACTGACTGACCACCCCCAGCCCCACCCTCTCACTAGTTTCCCATTCAGTTAGCCATCGATGAGGGCTCACTGGGTGCAGGATCCTGGGCTGCCCGGGGTTGGGTAGGAGACTCCTACACGTTGATAAATCCGCGAGATGCTGGAGAGAGCAGGCAATAAAGTGTTTGATTCTCTCTGGAGGTGACATTTTAC
This sequence comes from Nomascus leucogenys, assembly GCF_006542625.1. NCBI lineage: Eukaryota > Metazoa > Chordata > Mammalia > Primates > Hylobatidae > Nomascus > Nomascus leucogenys. The sequence goes on along the minus strand of NC_044394.1, from coordinate 90,887,069 downwards.
TTTCCTAGTAGGGCTTGGCCAGGCAGGCAAGGTGGAGCCTGGTGTGTCAGGTGCAGTGCTTCAGATGAGAGGAGGTGAGAGCTTGGGGATGGCACAGGGATGTGGTTTGTCTGGTGAGGGTGTGGCAGGGAGGGCAGGCCTGAAGGGACCTCCAGGGAGGTGTGATCAGATCTGGGTTCCAGAAAGATCCTACCTGCTTGGCGACCTTAACTGAGCTGGAGTCTGGAGGCCCCACCCTTGCACCTGGCTGCTTCCACTGCTTGCCTGCCATCCCCCAGTGCCAGTTCCCCAGGGCAGTGCCCTCCCCATGCCCTCTTGGTGTACCCTGGTCCCAAAGGAGGCCAAGCTATGAACTTTTCTTGCAGAGGCCCCAGGTGAGGCTGTTGTCTTGGAGCTGTCCCCAGAGCAAGCTCAGGACGAGGGGACCTACCCACAGCTTCAACTGAGTGGGGTCCCGGTGTGGCTGCCAGGGCTCCTTGGCACCAACCCAGCCCAGTGGGTTGATCTCTGAGGACCTCGTCATACTCGGCCGGGCAGTCTGCCCTGGGGGGTGGGGTCAGGACTCCCCAGCACTTGGGGATGGAAGGAGGTGAAGCTAGCGCTGCTGGACTAGCCTTAAAGAAGCAGGAGACATCCTAGCTCCGCCTCAAGATTTCTCCTCTGCACCCAGCATTCTGCTCCCCAAATATCCCAAATATGCAGGGGGTCAAGGAACATTGCTCAATGGAATCAATGGGGAGCGTGGGCTACTCCCCAGCCTCTGGTTTGCCCCATAGCAGCCCCTTAGGCACCTCTGGGGACCCCCAGGCCTCTGAGGAGCTTGGTTTGGAAAGCGCTGGAATTCTGGACCAAGTTCCCTCTCTGGATCCCTGAGGGGGGGGTCTTCTAGCCCCAGTATTAGGGCAAGAGGGAGCCCGTCCCCTAGGAGCCCCCAGGCCCTGGAGCCAGACATCGGGCGTCCTAGCTACACCCTTTCCTGGCTATGTGAGCTTGAGCAAGTTACTGAACCCCTCTGAGCCTCCATTCACCATCTACAGAATGGAAGAGACGCTAACGTCTCCCTGGCAGGTGTTTTGAAGGGTAATGTGTGTGAAGGGCCAAACAAGGCCCGGCACAGTTAAGAACTTAATCCTTCCCGGCCTCGGGAGGGCTTCCGGCATCTTGGGGTTCCCCTCAAAGGAGGGCCTGGGCAGGACTTCTCAAAAACAAACAGGTTGCTGGGCGCGGTGGCTCACGCCTGTAATCCCAGCACTTTGGGAGGCTGAGGCAGGCGGATCATGAGGTCAGGGGATCGAGACCATCCTGGCTAACACGGTGAAACCCCGTCTCTACTAAAAATACAAAAAGTTAGCAGGGCGCAGTGGCGGGCGCCTGTAGTCCCAGCTCCTCCGGAGGCTGAGGCAGGAGAATGGTGTGAACCCGGGAGGCGGAGCTTGAAGTGAGCTGAGATCGTGCCACTGCGCTCCAGCCTGGGTGACAGAGCAAGACTCCATCTCAAAAAAAACAGGAATGCCCCTGGATTTCGTGCTTTAAAATGGTCGATTTTATGTTGTGTGGCTTTTAAGTTCAATAAATTACCAATCAAAGCAACAAAACACTTCCAGATCATTTGAACTTTGCCTTAAGTATCAGAAGGCAGCTCGTAATTCCTAGACTTTGAATGTTAAATATGTGGGGTTCTTTTGTTTTGTTTTGTTTTGTTTTGTTTTGAGACGGAGTCTTGCTCTGTCACCCAGGCTGGAGTGCAGTGGCGCGATCTCAGCTCACTGCAACCTCCACCTCCCGGGTTCAAGTAATTCTCCTGCCTCAGCCTCCCGAGTAGCTGGGATTACAGGCATGTGCCACCACACCCAGCTAATTATTTTGTTGTTTCTGTTTTTGGTTTTGAGACAGAGTCTCGCACTGTCGTCTGGGCTGAAGTGCAATGGCGCGATCTCGGCTCACTGCAACCTCCACCTCCCATGTTTAAGTGATTCTCCTGCCTCAGCCTCCTGAGTAGCTGGGATTACAGGCGCCCACCACCACACCTGGCTACTTTTTTGTATTTTTAGTAGAGATGGGGTTTCACTATGTTGACCAGACTGGTCTCGAACTCCTGACCTTGTGATCCACCCTCAGCCTCCCAAAGTGCTGGGATTACAGGCATGAGCCACTGCACCCAGCCCCAGCTAATTTTTGTATTCTTAGTGGAGACGGGGTTTCACTATGTTGGCCAGGCTGGTCTTGAACTCTTGACCTCATGTTTCCCCCACCTTGGCCTCCCAAAGTGCTGGGATTACAGGCGTGGCCCCTGCACCTGGCCCAAAAATATGTGGTTTTGTTTGTTTGTTTTTTGAGACAGAGTCTCCCTCTGTCACCCAGGCTGGAGTGCACCGGCACAATCTCGGCTTACTGCAACCTCCACCTCCCAGGTTCAAGCAATTCTCCTGCCTCAACCTCCCGAGTAGCTGGGACTAAAGGCGTGCACCACCATGCCCAGCTAATTTTTGTATTTTTAGTAGAGATGGGTTTTTACCATGTTGGCCAGGCTGATCTCAAACTCCTGACCTCAGGTGATCCACCTGCCTCAGCCTCCCAAAGTGCTGGGATTACAGGTGTGAGCTACTGCACCTGGCCGAAAGTTAAATGTTTCTGTACTGTTCAAGAAATCTTGGCCGGGCGCGGTGGCTCACGCTTGTAATCCCAGCACTTTGGGAGGCCGAGGCGGGCGGATCACGAGGTCAGGAGATCGAGACCACGGTGAAACCCCATCTCTACTAAAAATACAAAAAATTAGCCAGGCGTGGTGGTGGGCGCCTGTAGTCCCAGCTACTCGGAGAGGCTGAGGCAGGAGAATGGCGTGAACCCGGGAGGCGGAGCTTGCAGTGAGCCGAGATTGCGCCACTGCACTCCAGCCTGGGCGACAGAGCGAGACTCCGTCTCAAAAAAAAAAAAAAAAAAAAAAGAAATCTTGAGAAAAATAACAGGGGCCATCTTGACTTTAATGTCCTGCTCCAATCAGGTTCCCAGACCAGAGGACTGTTGTTAGGTGATTGGCTGTAAACACCCTGAGGCCAGTGCCCCTCGCTGCTTGGCACTCGGAGATGCCTGATTAGCACCTTTAATCCCTTACCAGTGAGGCAGGTGGAATTGGCCCCATTTTACAGATGGGGAGACTGAGGTGAGGAAGGTTAAAGCGCTCAGTGGTGGGCATGCCCCCTGGAGCCGGCCCTCCTTTCTTCCAGCTGCGAGTACCCAGGAAGCTGCACTGTGTGGCCTGGAGCCGTCTATCTGTCCTTCCAGCCACCTGTCTGTCCGACCACCCTTCCACAGACTGAGGCTTGACGCCGGAGCAACTGTACAGAGCAAGGAGAAGACAAGAACATGCTCTAAAGCCCTTCACAGCAAGACCCAGGAAGCCGCGGGCAAACTCAGACTCGAAGGTAGGAAGCTGGGCGGCCGGGTGGCTGGACCCAGGGCACTGGCTGCTGTGCCCATGTCCAAATACCTCCTGCGGGGCCTGTGCTCTCTGTCTGAACAGCAGTGGACAGTGAATGAAGAAAGTCAATTCAGGGAGCGAGAGGGAGGAAAAAGGGCAGGGAAGGGACCGGTGCAGTGGCTCACGCCTGTAATCCCAGCATTTTGGGAGGCCGAGGTGAGTGGATCACCTGAGGTCAGGAGTTTGAGACTGGCCGGGCCAACATGGCAAAACCGTATCTCTACTAAAAATACAAAAAAAATTAGCTGGGCGTGATGGCGTGCGCCTGTAGTCCCAGCTACTTGAGAGGCTGAGGCAGGAGAATCGCTCGAACCTGGGAGGCAGAGGTTGCAGTGAGCCGAGATCATGCCACTGCACTCCAGCCTGGGCTACAGAGTGAGACTCTGTCTCAAAAAAAAAAAAAAAAAATTGCCAGCACGCTGGCTCACGCCTGTAATCCGAGCACTTTGGGAGGCCAAGGCGGGTGGAGGTTGGGAGTTTGAGACCAGCCTGACCAACATGGAGAAACCCGGTCTCTACTAAAAAGTACAAAATTAGCTGGGCATGGTGGTGCATGCCTGTAATCCCAGCTACTCAGGAGGCTGAGGCAGGAGAATTGCTTGAACCCAGGAGGCGGAGGCTGCAGTGAACCAAGATCGTGCCATTGCACTCCAGCCTGGGCAACAAGAACGAAACTCTGTCTCAAAAAAAAAAAAGAAGGCAGGAAGGGAGGTGGGACCGGCACTGCTCAAGGTGGGGCAGGAGGGCACTTGAACCGCAACCAGGAGGCTGAGAAGAGCCAGCCCCTCCTCTGTGTGATGGTCTGGGACAGAGTGACTGGCTTGGACAGAGGTCCAACATTACGGAGCACCTGCTTCGCTGAGAGAGAATTCATTCACACACCAGTCGATTCACCCATTTAAAGTGTACCATCAGTGTTTTTATTTATCTATTTGTATTTCGAGACAGGGTCTCACTCTGTTACCCAGGCTGGAGTGCAGTGGCGCGATCACGGCTCACTGCAGCCTCGACCTTCCTAGCTCAAGTCATCCTTCTGCCTCAGCCTCCTGAGTAGCTGGGACTATACACATGCACCACCTTATCTGGCTAATTTTTTAATTTGTTTGTACAGATGGGATCTCACTATGTTGCTCAGGCTGGTCTTGAACTTCTGGGTTCAAGTGATCTTCCTGCTTCAATCTCTCAAATTGCTGGGATTACAGGCGTGAACCACCGCTCCCAACCTTCAGTGGTTTTGATATATTCACAGAGGCTGGGCACGGTGGCTCACACCTGTAATCTCAGCACTTTGAGAGGCTGAAGCAAACTTGAGGTCAGGAGTTCGAGACTAGCCTGGCCAACATGGTGAAACCCCATCTCTACTAAAGATACAAAAATTACCCAGGCATGGTGGCTTGCGCCTGTAGTCCCAGCTACTTGGGAGGCTGAGGCAGGAGAATTGCTTCAACCCGGGAAGCAGAGGTTGGCAGTGAGCCAAAATCGCACCACTGCGCTCTAGCCTGGGTGACAGAGCAAGATTCTGTCTCAAAAAATATGTGTGTGTGTGTGTGTGTGTATGTACATACATATACATATTCACAGAATCGTGCCACCATCACCACAGTTTTAGATTGCTTTCATCACCCCCTAAAGAAAGTCTGCGCCCTTTAGCTGTCACCCCCCACCCAGTCCCCACCTTCCCAGTCCTAAGAACCACTACCCTGCTTCTGTCTGTAGATTTCCCTGTTCTATTCTGGGCTTTCATATGAATGGACTCATGCAGAGGTGGCCATCGTGACTGGCTCCTGTCCCTGGACACAATGTTCTCAAAGCTCGTCCATGTTGTAGCTTTGTTAGGACTTCCTTCCTTTCGTGGCTGAAGGATGCTCCATTGTGTGGCTCAACCACATGTTATATTTGTGCCTACATCTGCTGACGGGCTCTTGTGCTGTTTCCCTGCTTGGTCTCTGCAGAGCCGTGCTGCCGGGCACTTCCTGTCCAGGTTTCTGTGTGGACGCAGTGCTTCAGTGTGTGAAGCCATCTGCTCATTTTTTGTTGTTTGAGATGGAGTCTCACTCTGTTGCCCAGGCTGGAGTGCAGTGGCGAGATCTCGGCTCACTGTAACCGCCCCCCTGTCCCGGGTTCAAGCAATTCTCCTGCCTCAGTCTCCTGAATAGCTGGGACTACAGGTGCCCACCACCACACCCGGCTTTTTTTTTTTTTTTTTCTTTTTGAGACAGAGTTTTGCTGTTGTTGCCCAGACTGGAGTACAATGGCGAGATTTCGGCTCACTGCTAACTCCGCCTCCCAGGTTCAAGCGATTCTCCTGCCTCAGCCTCCCAAGTAGCTGGGATTACAGGCATGTGCCACCACACCTGGCTGTTTTTTTTATTTTTAGTAAAAATAGGCTTTCTCCATGTTGGTCAGGCTGGTCTCGAACTCCCGACCTCAGGTGATTCACCCACCTGAGCCTCCCAAAATGCTGAGATTACAGGCATGAGCCACTGTGCCCGGTGACATCATCCACTCATTTGCTCCTCTAGACGCTTCTCTGGGGAGGAACCGTTACTCTGCCCCTTATACGGGTCAGGACTTGGGTGATGAGCTGTCGGGTGACTCACCTGACAGCAAATGCAAGACCATGGGCCCAGTACGTGCCACCGGCTCCATTGCTTTCGATCACGAACCTCACCCCCGGCAGAGCTCGGCGAGTTTGAGACAATGAGGGGCCCAGAAAGCCTGGGTCAGGGGTAAGCAAGGGCACAGAATGAGATGAGGAGAGGGCCTGGAAGTCCCACTGAGACGTTTGGACTTTGGGTGAGAACAGGAAATCCTGGGAGAGAGTTGAGCAGGGAAGTGACAGGTGTGATCTGTGCTTTGGGAGGTGACCCCAGCCGCGGTGCAGAGAATGATCAGTGTCAGGGGGCTTGAGGCAGCAGGTAGAGGAATTGAGAGAATGGAGTGAGCCTCCAGGTCAGGAGATGGCAGAGGTGAGGTAGAGATGGAGGAGGAGGACAGGTTCAGATTCCACATGGCTGCTGTCTCGCCGACCCGTGCATCCCACGCCTCAGCCCACACACGCCCTTGGCTGAAGGCTCCCAGGGAGATGGGTATGGAGTCCCTGGCTTCGTACAAGGTGAGGAAAAACAAAACTTGCCCAGGAACCTTGGGATGTGAAGGAGAGGAAACAGCTGGGGGGTTTTATTTTTATTTTTATTTTATTTTTGAGACAAAGTTTCGCTCTTGTTGCCCAGGCTGGAGTGCAATGGTACAATCTCGGCTCACTGCAACCTCTGCCTCCCGGGTTCAAGCAATTCTCCTACCTCAGCCTCCCGAGTAGCTGGGATTACAGACATGCGCCACCACACCCAGCTAATTTTTTTGGATTTTTAGTAGAGATGGGGTTTCTCCGTATTGGTCAGGCTGGTCTCGAACTCCTGACCTCAGGTGATCTGCCCACCTCGGCCTCCCAAAGTGCTGGGATTACAGGCGTGAGCCACCACGCCCGGCCACAGCTAGGGGTTTTAACAAGAAGACGGTCATGGGGCAGAGCAAGAGATGAAACGAAGAGAATGAAACAGGCAGAGGGTGTTAATTCTGGCGGAGTCAGAGGGGAATTGGGGACTGGCGGCACATGCACAGGAAAGCCCCAGATGGGGTACTGGGCAACAGCCACTGAAATTCGGGATGTACTTACCCTTCAACCCAGCCATTCTGCTTCCAGAACTTGGTCTTGTTAACACCTAAACAAGCACGCGCGGTGTATGCAAGGGTGTCAGTTGCAACATCAGACCCATTTCTCAAATTCTGGAAACATCCTAAATAACCAGCAATCAGGACTCAAGTAAATCTTGGTGCATTCCACTCTATGAAAGCTTTGCATTCATCAGAAAAGACAAGAGGCCTAGGACCAGGCGTAGTGGCTCACGCCTGTAATCCCAGCATTTTGGGAGGCCGAGGCAGGTGGATCACCTGAGGTCAGGAGTTCAAGACCAGCCTGACCAACATGGAGAAACCCCATCTCTACTAAAAATACAAAATTAGCCGGGCGTGGTGGCACATGCCTGTAATCCGAGCTTCTCGGGAGGCTGAGGCAGGAGAATCACTTGAACCTGGGGGGCGGAGGTTGCGGTGAGCCGAGATCGCGCCACTGCACTCCAATCTAGGTGACAGAATGAGACCCCATCTGAAAAAAAAAATGTAGATCTGTCTGTATGTGTTGACAGGGAAAGATGTCTACAATGCAGGTAAAATGATAGAGTGTGGGCCGGGCATGGTGGCTCACGCCTGTAGCCGCAGCTACTCGGGAGGCTGAGGCAGGAGAATTGCTTGAACCTGGGAGGCGGAGGGTGCAATGAGCCAAGGTCACACTACTGCACTCCAGCCTGGACAACAGAGTGAGATCCTGTCTCAAAGAAAAAAGATATGTGTAAAATTTTGAAGTATGTAGTTCCAGGCCCAGAGAGGCCTTCCAGAGGATGGGGGGGGAAGGGTGGGTCACGTGCTCATGTTCTGCTTTATAGAATTCTGAATTTTTTTTTCTTTTTTGTTGAGATGGAGTCTCACACTGTCACCCAGGCTGGAGTCCAGTGACACGATCTCAGCTCACTGCAACCTCTGCCTCCTGGGTTCAAGCAATTCTCCTGCTTCAGCCTCCCGAGTAGCTGGGACTACAGGCGCCCGCCACCACGCTGGCTAATTGTTTGTATTTTTAGTAGAGAAGGGGTTTCACTGTGTTGGCCAGGCTGGTTTCAAACTCCTGACCTCATGATCCACCCGCCTCGGCCTCCTAAAGTGTTGGGATTGCAGGCATGAGCCACCGCGCCCAGCTGAATTTTTTTTTTCTTTGAGACAGAGTCTCACTCTGTCACCCAGGCTGGAGTGCAGTGGTATGACCTTGGCTCACAGCAATCTCTGCCTCTCGGGTTCAAGTGATTCTCCTGCCTCAGCCTCCCGAGTAGCTGGAACTACAGGAATGAGGCACGATGCCTGGCTAATTTTTGTATTTTAGTAGGATGGAGTTTCACTATGTTGGCCAGGCTAGTCTCGAACTCCTGGCCTCAAGTGATCCATCTACCTCAACCTTCCAAAGTGTTGGGATTGTAGGTGTAAGCCACCACACCCGGCTGTGTGATTTTTTTTTTCCAATGAGCATATACCACTTTTATTGTTAAACAGTGTTCTCACTATGGGGGAAAAAGTGCCAGACAGGTGGCAGTTTCAGTTATCTTTTTTTTTTTTTTTGAGACCATTTTCTCACTCTCGCCCAGGCTGGAGCGCAGTGGCATGATCTTGGCTCACTGCAACCTCTGCCCCCTGGGTTCAAGCAACTCTCGTGCCTCAGCCTCCCAAGTAGCTGGGATTATAGGCATGTGCCACCACACCTGGCTCATTTTGTATTTTTAGTAGAGATGGGGTTTTACCATGTTGGCCAGGCTGGTCTCAAACTCCTGACCTCAGGTGATCCACCTGCCTCAGCCTCCCAAAGTGCTGGGATTACAGGCGAGAGCCACACGCCCAGCCGGTTTTAGTTATCTTTGAAAAATGAACTGGGGCTGGGCACAGTGAGCTTGCACCTGTAATCCCAGCACTTGGGAGGCCGAGGCAGGCAGATGGCTTAAGCCCAGGAGTTCCAGACCAGCCTGGCTAACATGGAGAGACCCCCACCTCTACAGAAAAAAGACAAGAAAAATAAACTGGGTGGCCTTGGGGGACAGGGACCAGCACGGTAGGCTTCTCATCTCTCGGCCCACCTCGGCCTCCCAAAGTGCTGGTATTACAGGCGTGAGCCACCGTCCCTGGCCTGCATCTTCATGCTCTTTTCAGGGTTTGGTTCTTGCCTCAAGTGGAGAGATCAGAAATTGAATGAGGTAGTAAGTTGAGGACCTCCCAGACCCATATGGTCCAGGATGCAAATGATTGTCAGAAATAGACCTCACTTCAACCACTGTGCCTGAGGTTCAGCCTGGTTCAGGCTGGGTTTAGTCCCCAGGGATCGTTTGTTTTTGGGTGTGTGTGTGTGTGTGTGTGTGTGTGTGTGTGTGTGTTTTCAGACAGAGTCTTTCTCTGTCGCCAGGCTGGAGTGCAGTGGCGCGATCTCAGCTCACTGCAACCTCTGCCTCCTGGGTTCACGCCATCCTGCCTCAGCCTCCCGAGTGGCTGGGATTACAGGCACGCGCCACCACGCCCAGCTAATTTTTTGTATTTTTAGTAGAGACGGGATTTCACCATGTTGGCCAGGATGGTCTCGATCTCCTGACCTCGTGATCCACCCTCCTCGGCCTCCCAAACTGCTGGGATTACAGGCATGAGCCACCGCACCCAGCCGCCCAGAGATGTTTGAACCAACTTTAGGCAGGTTGGTTCTTGGTCTGGGCTGCGTGCCCTGGCGTCAGGGTCCTGACATCACGCCACCCCACACCACCACCTCCCACCACTGCTCTCCCGGTCTCCATTCCAGCCCTCCTGCCTCCTGCCCACAATGGCCTCTGCTGACAAGAATGGCGGGAGCGTGCCCTCTGTGTCCAGCAGCCGCCTGCAGAGCCGGAAGCCACCCAACCTCTCCATCACCATCCCGCCACCCGAGAAAGAGACCCAGGCCCCTGGCGAGCAGGACAGCATGCTGTCTGAGGTAAGGGGGCTGGCCTGGGGGCTCACTGTTCTGCCATAGGCAACAGATGTGCCCACATGACACTTTCTGGACGGTTTCACTTCCCAGAGGGGCTCCTTCCTGAGCCGCAGCTGCTGCCTGTGCAGCCCTTGACTCAGGCCCCACCCCCTCCTTCCTGGGCCCGAAATATCACAGGGAGTAAGGCTGGGAACCGGGCTCGCTCTCATCGTGGTCAGAGGCACATAGGAAGGGCCAGCCCCAAGAAAGTGCTTGCTGGTAACCCTGGGGCCCTGGCTGTTTTCATTTCACCCCCTAGGCCTGGACTCTCAGTCTCTCTTCTGAGAGCTGGGGGCTTTCTTTGACATGGGTGAGCAGGGGACGGTGTCTCCCTGGCATCAGCAGCCCGCCTAGGCAGTGCCCGCTTCCTTTGGGAGGATGAGAACAAATCAGTGTTTCTGACAGTCTGGTCTAGTGCCCCATAAAGAGTTCATTGAAAACGGGCTTGTAGCAGCGTAGGCTTCCTGCACAGCCTGGAGTATAAAGAGAAGCGATGTTAACGCCCCCGTTCACCCGAGAGCTCTGCAGAAGACACAGCAGCGGGCAGGAGCGTCATGGCGCAGAGGGAAGGGACTGGATGAGGAGTTAGGAAAACACACGCTGGCCTCGACGGAGAAAAGTCAGACAATGGCGATTTTAAATTCAGAATGAGGCTGGGTGCGGTCGCCTCATGCCTGTAATCTCATCACTTTGGGAGGCTGAGGCAGCCAGATCACTTGAGCCCGGGAGTTGGAGACCAGACTAGACAACATAGCAAGACTCTGTCTCTGCAAAAAAAAAAAAAAAAAAAAAAAAAAAAAAAAAAGAGCTGGGTGTGGTGGCACATGCCTGTGACCCCAGCTACTTAGGACACTGAGGTAGAAGGCTTGCTTGAGCCTGGGAGGTTGAGGCTCCAGTGAGCTATGATGGTGCCACTGCCCTCCAACCTGGGCAACAGAGCAAGACTCTGTCCCAAAAAATATATATATAGGCCGGGCATGGTGGCTCACACCCGTAATCCCAGCACTTTGGGAGGCTGAGGCGGGCAGATAACTTGAGGTCAGGCAGGAGTTCGAGACTAGCCTGGCCAACATGGTGAAACCCCGTCTCTACTAAAAATACAAAAATTAGCCGGGTGTGGTGGTGCATGCCTATAGTCCCAGCTACTCAGGAGGCTGAGAGAGAAGAATCGCTTGAACCTGGGAGGCGGAGGTTGCAGTGAGTCGAGATCGTACCACTGCACTCCAACCCGGACAATACAGCAAGACTCCATCTCAAAAAAAAAAAAATATATATATATATATATGTATATACATACATACACACACACACACACACATATATATATATTTCCAAATGAAAGCAAATTGGGGCATAAATCGGGGTTGAGGTTTGTTCTCAGGGTTTTCAGAATGGGAGGCTAAAGAAAAGCCAACCCAGGACCTGGGCTGCACACACCACCGCCTGCCCTCCCTCCTTCCTCCCCAAGAGGAAAAACCCAGCCTACTTGAAGAGCGTCAGCCTCCAGGAGCCACACAGCCGATGGCAGGAGAGCTCAGAGAAGCGCCCCGGCTTCCGCCGCCAGGCCTCACTGTCCCAGAGCATCCGCAAGTGAGCCTCCCTACACCCAAGCCCAGCACCCCCCACCCAGCAACCTGTGGATTCTTGGGGCCTGGACATTATTGGGCCTGGTCCCTGTGTCCCCTCTCTGGAAGGAGGAGGCCGGCATTAATGAGCAATGTCTCCCTGCAGCCTAATATCATGGTATAGATGGGGAAATGGGTATGTGCTTTGCGGAATGTCACCGTATGGAGGCTGGGGGGCTTCGAGGAACTGGGTGGATCAGTGTGGGGGTGCCTGGGGCCCAAGCCTGGCTCCTCATGCTCCAGTCATCCCCTGCTTCTACTCATCTGGTCACTGGGCTCCAGCCAGGGGCCTCACAGGCAGATCCACGCCCCACCTCCCTGCAGGCACGCGGGCACACACATGCCATCACCCCTTCCACACACTCAGGTGCACAGGCGTAGATAAGCGTATGCCCACCTTTCCCTTGTCTGCTTCCGCAGGGGCGCAGCCCAGTGGTTTGGAGTCAGCGGCGACTGGGAGGGGCAGCGGCAGCACTGGCAGCGCCGCAGCCTGCACCACTGCAGCGTGCGTTACGGCCGCCTGAAGGCCTCGTGCCAGCGTGACCTAGAGCTCCCCAGCCAGGAGGCACCATCCTTCCAGGGCACTGAGTCCCCAAAGCCCTGCAAGATGCCCAAGGTGGGATCCATGGGGAAAGGGGGCAGGGGTGGGGACCCTAGTGGCTCTGCTTACCGCCTCCCTCCCTTCCAGATTGTGGATCCGCTGGCCCGGGGCCGGGCCTTCCGCCACCCGGAGGAGATGGACAGGCCCCACGCCCCGCATCCACCGCTGACCCCCGGAGTCCTGTCCCTCACCTCCTTCACCAGTGTCCGCTCTGGCTACTCCCACCTGCCACGCCGCAAGAGAATGTCTGTGGCCCACATGAGCTTTCAAGCTGCTGCTGCCCTCCTCAAGGTGCAGGGCTCCCTCCTGCAGGGCCCCCACCTCTGCCCGGCCTCCCTTCCTTGCCCCTCCCTTCCACTCCTCATAGTAGCATCCCCTAAAGCTCACCTGGGCATCTGCCTACGGTGCCAAGGACAGTGGATGTGCTGGGATCCCTGGGCAAAGAGGGACCCTGAAGCCCTGCACCCAGGCATCAGTCCTTCTGTCTTAAATCTCATGTGACCCCCTGCCAAGTTTAGGAACCTGGTCTCTGTGCTGACCCTTAAGCTGGGGAAGTGGGAAGTGAGATGCATACTTGCTCCTCAGCCACCCGGGTTTTCCGAGTCCCTGTTACGTGCTGGGCACCGGGTGCAGAGCCATCGCCATCCTGGCTGAGCTCGCAGCCCAGGGTGAGGGTCACGATTCAGGGTGGTCAGTTTAGGAGAGCGGTTGTTATCAGGGAAGACATTGAGTTAAGCCCAGAAAACACAAGGAGATGTTCGCTAGGGAAGGAAGGGAACAGCATTCTCAGCAGAGGGAATGGCCTATGCAAGGGCCAGGAGCCCAGAGGAAGTACAGTGCTTTGAGGGAGCAGCAGGCGGTTTGATGTGGTTTTAGTGAGGGGTGGTTATGGGAGCTGTGGCAGGAGATGGGATCAGAAAGGTGGGCAGGGGCCTGGTATTCCATGCCAAGAAACAGGACAGGGAGACATGGCCCAAGCCTCGGGAGTGAGGGTATAGAATGTGGGTTGCTTTGAGTGTTAGGGTACCAGCAGCCCAAGGCAGAGGGGCAGCAGGGACCAAGGGAAAGGTGACTCCAAACGGTGCCAAAAGTGGTGTGCCAGCGGAAGCTGGTGCCTCATTTCCTGGCCTTCCAGTCTCAGGAACTCCTCTTGCCCGTTCAGCTTGCAGAACCTCCATGCTTTGGGCAGGATCCCTCCTGCCAAGGCGCTGCCTGCAGGCGGATGGGCTTGATGATTCCTTCGGTGTTGGGGCTGGGGGCCTAGGTGGCCAGGCTCTGGTCCTGATGGCTGTGCCTCTGTCCATGCACAGGGGCGCTCGGTGCTGGGTGCCACTGGACAGCGATGCCGGGTGATCAAGCGCAGCTTTGCCTTCCCGAGCTTCCTGGAGGAGGATGTGGTCGATGGGGCAGACACGTTTGACTCCTCGTTTTTTAGTAAGGCAAGCATGGGGTGTGGGCCCTCGGGGACAGCAGGGGTGGGGTGGGGTGGCCTGGGAGCTGGGTGAGGTGACCTTGGCCTTGATCATGTTCAGGAACCCCTGAGCGACCCAGAGGCCCACTGGTGGGATGTGGCATGGTCCTGTGTGGAGCTGCTGGGCCCCCATCTTTCTGTTGGGTAGGGTGAAGACCTGCGGTGGGGCACAGTGCCACCCGGAAAGTCACCATTGGGGCTGACGGGCATGTGGCTTCCCGTTTCATTGTGAAGAGCCCGTCTGTTCAGCTGCGTCCTGCCCTTGAATTGAGGTGCTGGGGCTCAGTGTTTGGGACAGACTCCTTACACTGTATTTTCGTGTCCCCCACCCCAGGAAGAAATGAGCTCCATGCCTGATGATGTCTTTGAGTCCCCCCCACTCTCTGCCAGCTACTTCCGAGGGATCCCACACTCAGCCTCCCCTGTCTCCCCCGATGGGGTGCAAATCCCTCTGTGAGTGCTGGGGCAGAGTCCCTCCTCCAGGCCAGCCGCCAGCCTGGGGGCATCCCCAGACCTCACCCTGGCCCCCAATCCCCTTCTGAGCACCCTGGTGGGGTCTGGGAGTATTTTGGTGGGGGAATCAGGCTGAAAGCCACCATCCCCACCAGGAAGGAGTGTGGCCGAGCCCCAGTCCCCGGGCCCCGGCGCGGCAAGCGCATTGCCTCCAAGGTGAAGCACTTTGCCTTTGATCGGAAGAAGCGGCACTACGGCCTCGGCGTGGTGGGCAACTGGCTGAACCGCAGCTACCGCCGCAGCATCAGCAGTACCGTACAGCGGCAGCTGGACAGCTTCGACAGCCACCGGTGAGGTGTCGCCCTGGAGCCTCCAGGAGGGCCTGGAAGCTTCCAAATTCCTCTGGGCCCTCCTGAAGCGCCCCCTTACTCATTCAGCAAGTGTTTCATGAGCATCTCCTTCGGATCAGGAGTGTAGTGACAAGCTCGAAGGCGCACCCTGTCCCAAGGGTTGTGCACATGACCTGGGAAGGGCCAGGGGTGCTGGCTGCCTCTCCTCCACCCCATGCTTTCTGAGCCTGGTCCTCAGCCTCGCTCCCAGACAACAGTCAGTCAGCAAATGTTGATTGAGTGTCACTGCCTGCAGGCCCTAAAATGGAGCCCCCAGAGGGTGGAGCAGGGAGGGCAGGGTGGGTCAGAGGCCAGTTAGAAGCTGGGGCCAGGGCTGGGCACCGTGGCTCACACTTGTAATTATAGCACTTTGGGAGGCTGAGTCAGGAGGATTGCTTGAGCCTAGGAGTTTGAGACCAGCCTGGGCAACATAGTGAGACCCTACCTCTACTTTAAAAGAAGAAGCTGGGGCTGGGAGGGAGGGGACTCTGGGAGAGGCTGTGCAGAGCCCTTGGGGAAGAACAGAGCATCTGATTTGCAGCAGCCCAATAAACACTGGGCCCAAATTAGAAAATAACAAGCAAGCAGGGTGCAGTGGCTCACGCCTGTAATCCCAGCACTTTCTGAGGCCGAGGCAGGCAGATCACCTGAGGTCAGGAGTTCAAGACCAGCCTGGCCAACATGGTGAAACCCCATCTCTACTAAAAATACAAAAAATTAGCCAGGCGTGGTGGCGCGTGCCTATAATCCCAGCTACTCGGGAGGCTTGAGGCAGGAGAATCACTTGAACCCGGGAGGCAGAGGTTGCAGTGAGCCAAGATTGCACCATTGTACTCCAGCCTGGGCAACAAGAACAAAATTCCATCTCAAAAAAAAAAAGAAAAAAGAAAAAGAAAAAGAAAATAACAAGCAATGGCCAGGCCCGGTGGCTCACACCTGTAATCCCAGCACTTTGGGAGGCCTAGGTGGGCAGATCACCTGAGGTCAGGAGTTCGAGACCAGCCTGGCCAACACAGTGAAAACCGGTCTCTACTAAAAAGACAAACAAAAGTAGCCGGGTATGGTGGGCGCTTGTAATCCCAGCTCTGAGGGAGGCTGAGGCAGGAGAATCGCTTGAACCTGGGGGCGAAGGTTGCAGTGAGCTGAGATCGCACGACTGCATTCCAGCCTAGGTGACAGAGCGAGACTCTGTCTCAAATAAAAAAAGAAAGAAAAGAACAAGCAATGATAGGTGTGGTGGGTGTCCCGGAGGAGGATAGAGAGGGAGAGTGAACAGCTGGTGGGGAGGGGTACAGTCAGGACAAACTGTGGTGTCATGTGCAAAGGCCCTGGGGCTGGAAGGGCAAAGTGCATCCCAGGAAATGCAGGCAAAGAGGCCAGAGAGGTGGTCGGTCAGGCAAAACTTTGCAGCCAGCAAGAGGGGGTGATTTTGGAACTTGTCCCAAGGCCAGTGAAAAGCTATCAAAGGGTTTTAAGCCAGGAGAGACATGCTTGGAGGCTCATCTTAAAAGTTCCTCTGGTTTGAGATGAGTTGACAGGGCAGAGCAGGGAGCCCAGGCGAGCCATGCGACGGGGCCAGGGTGGCCCTGTGGCCGGGACTGGGGGTTGGGATAAGAGCTCAGTTCAGCTGACCCGAAGCGTCTCTGCACAGGCCCTACTTCACCTACTGGCTGACCTTTGTCCATATCATCATCACGCTGCTCGTGATTTGCACGTATGGCATCGCACCCGTGGGCTTTGCCCAGCACGTCACCACCCAGCTGGTGAGTCAGGTCGGGCTCCATGCTGGGGGTCCCAGCCTCCCCTTGGAGGCCTCAGCGTCGTGGGTACCTAATCCCTCCCACCGCAACAATCTGGGCCCAGCACGGCGGTGCTCACCATAGCCTGGACCCTTCCTGGAGGCTCTATCCTGGGGACAGCTGCCCCAGGCCCCCATGCCCAGGGCCCACAACTGTTCTGACGCCTTCCTCTACGCTACCTCCACGACAGGTGCTGCGGAACAAAGGTGTGTACGAGAGCGTGAAGTACATCCAGCAGGAGAACTTCTGGATCGGCCCCAGCTCGGTGAGGGCCCAGGCTGGGGGACATCATCTGAGCCAGGAGTCCCTGTGCCCCGTCACCCCCAGCTGGGCAGGTGGGCTCCTCACCCACCCACAGGCCCCTCATCACGGGGAGACTCTGCGGGGCAGAGGTGGAGTGATGGACCCCTCCCAGGTCTGGGGCTCAAACTCACTCTCTCCTTCCCCTTCCCCAGATTGACCTGATCCACCTGGGGGCCAAGTTTTCGCCCTGCATCCGGAAGGACCAGCAGATCGAGCAGCTGGTGCTGCGGGAGCGAGACCTGGAGCGGGACTCAGGCTGCTGTGTCCAGAATGACCACTCCGGCTGCATCCAGACCCAGCAGAAGGACTGCTCGGTGGGGGCAGGCCCTCCCTCCTACCCCTGCCAGACCCTGGTCCCGGACTAGCTCCACTTGCCCTGGCCTGGGGGACAGGCCCTTCAAGGGCAGTGACCACGTTCCCTCCTCCCTGCCCCACCCTTCCCAGACCCCTGTAGATGAGACTGAGCCCTGGGGAGATGGGAAAAGCTTCTGTCCTCGCCCACTCCAGTAGGGGTGACCTGGCCCCGGCATGACCAACTAGCCTTCTTCCGCCCTCCAGGAGACTTTGGCCACTTTTGTCAAGTGGCAGGATGACACTGGGCCCCCCATGGACAAGTCTGATCTGGGCCAGAAGCGGACTTCAGGGGCTGTCTGCCACCAGGACCCCAGGTAGGGCCTGGAGCCTCTGCTGGGCCTCAGGGTCAAGCACAGCCACGCCATCTGAGCCACCCACAGGGACATGGGTAGGTGGACGTGGCAGGCTGGGTGTGCCACAGCCCAATCTGAACCCTGTCTCCAGGACCTGCGAGGAGCCAGCCTCCAGCGGTGCCCACATCTGGCCCGATGACATCACTAAGTGGCCGGTGAGTGAGTGTCCCCGGCGGGGAGTGGTCTGGGAAGGTTAGGGACGGGGGACCTGCCTGCCGCACAGCCCACTTCCCTGCCGGTGCCCCCTCCTGGCAGATCTGCACGGAGCAGGCCAGGAGCAACCACACAGGCTTCCTGCACATGGACTGCGAGATCAAGGGCCGCCCCTGCTGCATCGGCACCAAAGGCAGGTGAGCGACCTGGGCCCTGGCCTCAGCCATCCCGCTGCCCCCCGAGCTGCGGCTTCCTGTGGGCCCACGGCTTCTCCACTGTCACCACTCACAGCCGCTGGGCCGATGCCCTCCAATAACTGTCCTTCCCTCCCCTGCTCTGGGGCTACCCATGGTGCGAGCTGGAGGAAGGAAGCTTGCTCCAGAGTCGAAGGCTCTGGATGCGGCATCCCCCTTCCTGCCAGGGATGCCTGCTGTAGCCAGGTGCTGGGCTCTGGGCAAGGTGGGCAGTGGTTATTCGGCGCCCTGATGTCCCCCTCTTGCCTCACCACCCCCTTAGCTGTGAGATCACCACCCGGGAATACTGTGAGTTCATGCATGGCTATTTCCATGAGGAAGCGACGCTGTGCTCCCAGGTGAGGCGAGGCAGGCCTGGGGTAGTGGAGGAGAGAACGCTGGGCATGGCAGCCTGCTGGGGCCAGGGCTCACACACTCCCTCCCATGTCGGGGCCTCAGACTCAGCCTGCTTCTGGGGTGCTGAGCACCATACGCCCACTCCCAGGTGCACTGCTTGGACAAGGTGTGTGGGCTGCTGCCCTTCCTCAACCCTGAGGTCCCAGATCAGTTCTACAGGCTCTGGCTGTCTCTCTTCCTACACGCTGGGTAAGAGGCTCCTCACTGCCCCCGAACCCGGCCCCTGTGATGGCCACCCAGCCGGACCCCTGGGGAAAGGTTCCCGGGCCAGGGCATGGCCGGCCCAACCTGCCGAAGCCTACTGCTCCTGAAGTGCCTGGCTGAAGGCCGCTGCCTGGTGTGTCCCTCCCCCAGTGTGGTGCACTGCCTCGTGTCTGTGGTCTTTCAAATGACCATCCTGAGGGACCTGGAGAAGCTGGCCGGCTGGCACCGTATCGCCATCATCTTCATCCTCAGTGGCATCACAGGCAACCTCGCCAGCACCATCTTCCTCCCATACCGGGCAGAGGTAAGGATGTGGAGGACGGGACCCTTCCGCACGTAGGGGGCCAGCCCTGCTGCTCCTGTTCCACCCACCTGGAGTCTGCCAGAGGGACACGGGGCCCCTCCAGTGCTGGGCTCCACAGCGGATGGACAGCTAATCTGGGGGCTTACTGGCTGGTCTCTTAATCCCGGCGAGAGGGAACAGTGATGCTCTTGAGTCACCCTGTCCCTCCGCCACCTCATTTATCTTCCTAACCGTGCCCACTGCCTGACAGTATGCTAGGTATCTATAGGTCGAGTGGTAGGAAATGACCTCCGTGCGCCGTCGGCAGTCTGATCAGTTCCACCTGACTGATCTAGTTTGATCAGTGTCCGTCCTCTCCCCACCGTGTGCAGCCTGGAAAAGGCTTGTCTGTCTTGCTTATTGCTATGGACCCACACCAGGCACATACACAGTAGGTACTCAATGTTTGCTGAGAGAATGGGCAGAGCAGGCCCAGCTTTGGTCCAGCAGCTCCAGCCGACCTCCCACCCCTCAGCCTCGGGGGTCCCCATGCCTGCCGGGGAGGAGCTGATCGATGGGATGACCCAGGGTGCAGGCCCGGCCTAGGCCGCCCACCCGACGCCTGAAGCTGCGTCTCCCCTGCCCCACCCCAGGTGGGCCCAGCCGGCTCACAGTTCGGCCTCCTTGCCTGCCTCTTCGTGGAGCTCTTCCAGAGCTGGCCGCTGCTGGAGAGGCCCTGGAAGGCCTTCCTCAACCTCTCGGCCATCGTGCTCTTCCTGTTCATCTGCGGCCTCCTGCCCTGGATCGACAACATCGCCCACATCTTCGGCTTCCTCAGTGGCCTGCTGCTGGCCTTCGCCTTCCTGCCCTACATCACCTTCGGCACCAGCGACAAGTACCGCAAACGGGCACTCATCCTGGTGTCACTGCTGGCCTTTGCCGGCCTCTTCGCCGCCCTCGTGCTCTGGCTGTACATCTACCCCATTAACTGGCCCTGGATCGAGCACCTCACCTGCTTCCCCTTCACCAGCCGCTTCTGCGAGAAGTATGAGCTGGACCAGGTGCTGCACTGACCGCCAGGCCACGCGGCTGCCCCTCAGCACTGCTGGAACAGGGTCTGCCTGCGAGGGCTGCCCTCTGCAGAGCGCTCTGTGTGCCAGAGACCCGAGACAGGGCCCGGGCTCTGGACCTGGGTCCCCCCTGCCAGGTGAGGCTGACTCTGTGTGAGATGGTTGGTTAAGGTGGGGATTTTCGGGGGCGTGAGGCCTGTGTGATCCTGGCCCAAGCTCGGGCACACCCAAGGCACCTGCTTCTCTGAGCCTTGGGTCTCAGGTCCTAATATCCCGCTCCTGGCTGGGACCATCTCCTGGGGCAGGGTCCTTTTCTTCCCAGGGTCCTCAGCACTGCCTCTGCTGGTGCCTTCTCCCCCACTACTACTGGAGCGTGCCCTTGCTGGGGACATGGCTGTGCCCTCAGTTGCCCCCAGGCCTGGGTGCCCCCCATGCCCCTTCCTGTTTCTCCTCCTACCTCTGCCCTGTGAGCCCATCCATAAGGCTCTCAGATGGGACTTTGTGGGAAAGGCTTTGGCCATGGTCTGGGGGCACAGAACAAGCGGGGAGACAGAAGCAGACCTCAGGTAGAATGAGACTGGGCGGAGCCACCCCAGGGCCTGCTCCCAGGGGGTGCTTGAGGCGCATCAGGCCCGTTTTTTACCAGTTTATATCACGGTCTTCATTTTTAAAATTAACGCTAACTTTGTACGGATGACGTCTCATGGATTAAATAATATTCTTTACGGCAGTATATTGTCTTTAACGGAGACCTCAGGTAGCATGAAACTGGGATTTGGGGGTGAGGGTGAGGGGTCAGCCATCAGCCACTCAGAGACAGCAGTTTGGCCCGGTGGACAGCGGAAAACTTGTGGAGCATCTTGGGGATTTAGATGGGCCAGAAAGCAGATTGGGGTCACGTGGGAGACCCCAGGGGTCCACTTGGGAGGGCTGGGTTGAATCCTTAGGCCCCTGGGGTTCCCACCCCCACCTGCTCTGCCTTGGTTCCACGGCAGGGAGGGGGCTGCCTGGGCCCAGGGTGGCCTGCCTGATGGGGATGGCGCTGAGGAGAAGGCACAGCACTTGTCCTGTCACCCCACCTGGGGACGAGTCCACTCCCTGTGCTGGTGCCTCGCCCACTACACTGAGGAGCGGCCAGGGAGGCACCGGGTATTACCACTTGATTACCATGGGCAGAGGGTCCTGCACCAGCTTCCCTGCCCCAAGCTGCCTCCACAGCACAGGCCTCCCGCCTCTGCCCCATCCTGCTCCCCACTATCCCCCACCCCAGGGGCTAAGGGTGGGAAGCGGCATCCATGAGGCTGGGGAGAATAAGGACCCCCCCCCACCGAGCAATGGGCTCCTGTGAGGATGCTGCCTTGGTGCCTTTGCCCACCTGCCAGGAGGAGGAAAGGAGCCAGGAACCCCACAGCACCTCCCATTGTCCCTGCTTACCAACCCAGCCGGTCTCAGGTACAGAGTTCAGAACACAGGAGGTCCAGAGGCCTCGTGGGGACAGACAGGACACACCACTCCAGCTCGCGCCATGAGAAGCCACCTTATCTCCTCTTTATTTAGCCCTGCTCTCTCCGCTCTCTGGAAACTGCTGTCTCCATGCTCAGCTGAGCTAAGAGGAGCCCAGGGCAGAGACAGGGATCACGTTGGCAGCCAGGTGGGCAGCCCAGTTCAGCAGCCGCTGTTCCTGCGCAGGAAGGGGTGGCCCCGCAGGGAGCAGTGGAGCTCCGTGAAGGTGAGGGAGCCCACAGTGATGGCGCAGGGGCCCACGGCGTGGAAGCTGAACCTCTCATAGAAGGGTACCAGCGCGTCCTCACACATGAGCGCGGCCCGGCGCACGGCCGGCTGGCTGCCCAGGTGGTGCAAATAGCGCCACAGCAGGATGGGGCCCCTGCCCTGCTGCCGGAAGGCGCGGTGCACGGCCAGCACATGCAGGTGGGCTATGTGGCCCCCAGGCCTGTGCAGCGTCAGCGACTCCTGGGGGCAAGCAAGGGGTGAGAGTCCAGGTCACTTCTGCTGACGCATGGTTCCCCCCCAACCACTGACCCAGGCAGGGAGCAGGTGTCCCCTGGGTGCCTGTGGTCAGGGCTCCCACCCCAGCCAAGGAGGTACCCAAATTGGGAGGCATACCCCCAACCCCATAGAGAAAACTTGAAGACCCAGAAGGTCTTGCTCTGGGAGAGGCCTGCGGCCTGTACTCATCTCTCCAGTTCTGGAGGAAGAAATCCCAGCCCCTGGGCTCCCCTCCCCGCCATCTGGCTGACCTCTGGTCTTCAGAGGCCTCCCTGGAGGTGGGCGTTGCAGCTGTGTCCTCACCTGCATGAGTCTGTCCTTGTCCCAGAGCGAGCCGATGATGAAGGCCACAAGGCAGCCCTCCTCGAACCAGCCTAGGGACAGCTCTGGACATAGGGTCAGGAAGTGCCGGATCTCATCCAGGTACAGGGGGCAGACGCCCAAGACGGAGATGAAGGCTGTGACAGGAGGCTCAGATGAGTGACTGGTAGTCGCTGTGCCTCGCGTCCACTGTCTGCTGCACCCCGAGTGTCCACTCAGATGCCCCGTTCCCCACAGGAAAATGGGGTTTAGGGCTGCTGTTTCCCCCACTTTCTTGAGCACACACATGGTCTGATAACTCTGGGACCCAGTCTCCAAGGACAGGAGACTAAGGGTCTCCTCCCCACAGGATAACTGGACCAGAGTGAAGCATCCCTCTGACCCTGTGCAGGGCCACTCACCTTCACGCTCGATCTCAAAGGCGCTGACAGCGTCCTCCGGGGTGAGGCAGCGAAACTCGCTGGCAGGGAGTGTGTGGCGCCTCTGACAGCTCGGGGACTCGGAGATCCCAGGTGGCAGACGTAGGGCCTCGGGTTTCGGGGGGTGGGTGCTCTGCGTGGACATCCTGGCCACTGGTGCCTCCTTGGGGTGCCTCAGCTTTGGAAGTGGCCTCCTAAGCCAAGGAGGGCCTCCCAGCACCTGTTGGAGAACAGCAAGGGACAGGGGTCTGATCCTCATCTCCAGGGAGGCAGGCCCCAGAGTATGCATCTGGCCTCTTTTGTAGCAGGAACTGGGGTGGAGCCAGCCCCTAAATCAATGGGCACATTCCCCAGGTACCTGGTCCCCGAGGCTGTTACCAGGCACTACAAACATTGGCACTGTCTCCCCACCTTTCCCTCTCAGCCAGAAGGATCCCTGGAGGTTTGCCACCTTGCAGACCTGCAGACATTGGTCTCAGGGTGCCTTCTGGGTGCTTCTGAGCCCCAGAGATGGTGGCAGGGATGAGCAGGGCTCAGTGGAGCCTGGGGCACCCCAACCCTGCTGCCCACGGTGGGAGGGGAGGCAGGACTCGTGACCCTCCTCTGACCACGTCTAATGTAACTGTGCAGTGGGTGGGCGCCCAGGTCCCCAACACCACCATTCATGTGGTTTATCTTACCTCCCCAAAGGGTGGCTTCTGGTGCTTTGGGTGCAAGATCCTGTGGCAGAGAACTTTTTAGGTAGCCTCAGCCCTTGGTCCTAGAGAGCCCCTTAATCAAAGTGGGCCCTTAGGGAGCCTCTACTTCTATCCAGATGGCCTCAGACTGGGCCACACACATGCAGGATTTGTGGTGGGGGGCGGGGAGGTTAGAGGGAGCCGGGGACTGCAGAGGGCCTGGGGGATGGGGAGGAGCAGGCAAGGAGGGTGCATAGGACATCCCCTGCCCCATACATCCAGCTCATCAGACATTCCCCGCTGGGCACTCTTGTCTCTCAAGACACCCTGCAGATTTGCAGTTCCTAGAGGAGGCCATCCCTCCCTCCACCTTCCAAGACACTTAATAAACTCCATGGCTTCCATGTTTCCCTCCATGTCTAGAAGCTCCAAGTAGGGAAGCTCCTGTCCCCAAAGGCTGAGAGCCAGGAGTGGGGGTCCCACCTACCTGGACTGTGGAGAGGACACCCAGTGTTCCCCCCACAAAGCCGGTCGCCCTGGGGGCCTGTCCGCAGGCACAGGAACCAGTAAAATCCGGGACTCCTGGCTGCGAGGCTGTAGTAGCAGATGTTCCCCGGGCAGCCTGTGGTGCTGTTCCCACAGGTTTCTAATCCCCCCCACCCCACCGCTCGAGTTATCCCAGGCAGGATGACGCCAGCAGGGCTCTGGCAGCCTCGGCCCCTGCCTTACTGAAGGGAAACGTCGGCTCTGGTGCCCTGGGCACAGAAGGGATTACCAGAGGCTGACTGAGGCCCCAGGGTTTGGGGAAGAGAGCGTGGGGCTAAGCCTCAGGGGTCCAGCTCTAATCCCTGCTCTGTCACCGACTGGCTGGGCACCAGTGATTCCCCCGCTGTCCCTCAGAGTCTTGGACAAGCCCACTTCTTATATCGGGGAGGGGGTGGGAATTCAAGCTACCAATTTGTGTACTTTTTTGTTTGTTTGTTTTTTGAGACAGCTGGAGTGCAGTGGCACGATCTTGACTCACTGCAAGCTCTGCCTCCCGGGTTCACGCCATTCTCCTGCCTCAGCCTCCCGAGTAGCTGGGACTACAGGCGCCCGCCGCCACGCCCAGCTAATTTTTTGTGTGTATTTTTAGTAGAGACGGGGTTTCACCATGGTCTCGATCTCCTGACCTCGTGATCTGCCCACTTCGGCCTCCCAAAGTGCTGGGATTACAGGAGTGAGCCACCGCGCCCAGCCTATGCACTTTAAGTACGTTCTACTTCAAGTTTATTTAAATATTGAGGAGGTTGGTCTACCAAACATCTCAACTACAAAGCTCTCTGACTGCCATTGACCTTGGCTCCACCCATTCCCAGGGCTGCCGGGGCCTTGGCACCTGGTGCTGGCGTTCCCTCGGGATGCAGGCCCCTCTCCCTGTCGGCCCTGACTACCCCCTGCCCTCCAGCTCACACCCCATCCTGCGCCCCTTACCTCTTCTCTCGCCAGCACCTGCCTCTCCGCCCCACCCAGCAGTGCAGATCCCCTGTCCATCTGGGGCTCCTGGGGGTCCTGGAGGTTGGGTCTCACAGGTGCACTCTTTTGACCCCCTGAAGAGGAAGCTTCTGCTCCTACCCACACAGTTTGGGACGGACCTCTGAGGGTCCTTCCTATCCTGGCAGCCTGTGAGTACCACTGCTTACAGCACTTGCTACGTGCCGGGCCCTGGATACGTGTCTCCTTTAATCCACACGGAAGCCCGGCCAATTGAGTATTAACCACATGTTATAGAGAAGGAAACCGAGGCACAGACAGGTTCAGTAACCTGCTCAGAGCCATCCAACAAGTGAAGGGGGAGGGGCAAAGCCAGGTCAGCCTCCTGACATGCACTGCCACGGCTGCGCTGGTGGGACCCACTGCATCTCACAATGAGACTCGTGGTTCCTGTCTTCATGATTCTCCTGCTGGTTTTCAGAGTCCTCCCAGGTGCACTCTTTCCATCACCCGCAGAGGAAGCTCCTGTTCCTACCCATACGGTTTGGGACACAGCCCCTGACCTTGGAGTGACCCCGTCCTGATGCCCCCACCCACTCACCACGTGCATTCTCCTGTCTCTGGGTCCCCTTCTCCCAGGCTCCTCTCTGCATTCTGAGGCCCACCTGCCTGCTAGAAGGGACCCTCGACAGACCTCTCAGGACCGACCAGAGACCTCCTTGGGCTTGGTTGGCGGGGTGACCATGTCCAGGACCTCAACTGGGCATCCCCACCTTCAACCCTCAGGGTCCCCCAAAAGGCCTCTTCTGTCCCTTCATAGACTCTGTGGCTCCATGGCATCCCCTGGTGGCCAATCCTAATCACAGCCACTTGGCGATGCCTGAGAAGAGCCTGCTGTTGAATTGGCCTCTCTCTTTGCTGACTTCCACAAGGCCCTGTTCTTTCTGGACAACACCCTAGAGGTCTAGAACCTCGGGGAACAGGATGAGGCAGTAAGCCAGGCACAGTGGCTCACCCCTGTAATCCCAGCACTTTGGGAGACGGAGGCAGGAGGATGGCTTGAGCCGGAGAGGTTGAGGCTGCAGGGAGCCAAGACTGTGCCACTGCACTCCAGCCTGGGTGACAGAGCGAGACCCTGTCTCAAAAAAATACAAATAAAAATAAATGTTTTAAAAAGATGAGACGGTATGTTAAACATGGTGAAACTGGGAAGTTCAAATCCTTGTGGGACAGGAGAGGAGACAGAAGGGGAGGGCAGGGTGATCGCTGGGACCTTTGTCCTGGTCAACAGGAAGAAAACCACACGCCACCACCAATGAGAAGGAAAATGAGGAGGGCGAGGGGCCCACAGGGTGATGGGTACAGAGAGAAGGAGATCCCTGGGGCTGGGCGTGGTGGCTCACACCTGTAATCCCAGCACTTTGGGAGGCCAAGGCAGGAGGATCACTTGAGCCCAGGAGTTTGAGACCAGCCTGGGCAACATAGCAAGACCCCTGTCTCTACAAAAAAATTAAAAATCAGCCAAGCACCTGTAGCCCCAGCTACTTGGGAGGCTGAGGTGGGAAGATCACTTGAGCCTAGGTGGTTGAGGCTGCAGTGATGCGCCACTGTGCTCCAGCCTGGATGGCTGAGCAAGATGTTATCTCCAAAAAAAAAAAAAGAAAAAAACTCCTGACCTCAGGTGGGCTCTAAAAACAAGCACCTCCAAGATCATCCTCACACCGGTGACACTGACTGCACTGTTTATCAGATGCCCAGTCTTGTCCTGGTTCTGCAGTTAGAGTGCTGGCAACGTCTCTAGTGACTGCCTCTCAGGTGGATCTTGGGGATGGAGGGGAGAATGTGTCCTTTGCCCCCCAAGTCGTACCTGTTCAGTCACTCTAGACAGCTGATAAACACCTAACCTGATGGGCAATGCCGGCTGGGCACGGTGGCTCACGCCTGTAATCCCAGCACTTTGGAAGGCCAAGGTGGGTGGATCACCTGAGGTCAAGAGTTCGAGACCAGCCTGGCCAATATGGTGAAACTCCATCTCTACTAAAAATACAAAAAAATTAGCTGGGTGTGGTGGTGGGCGCTTGTAATCCCAGCCACTTGGGAGGCTGAGGCAGGAGAATCGCTTGAACCCGGGAGGCGGAGGTTGCAGTGAGCCAAGATCGTGCCATTGCACTCCAGCCTGGGCAAAAAGAGTGAAATTGCCATCTCAAAAAAAAAAAAAAAATGTAGATACAGACAGGGAGAAGATGGCATCTGTATGTTTCCCAGGGGTGCTGTAACAGATGATACACAAACTGGATAACTGTAAACCACAGAAATGGCTGGACATGGTGGCTCATGCCTGTAATCCCAGCAATTTGGGAGGCTGAGGCTCTTTGTGCCCAGCCTCTCCCTCAAGCAGCAGCTCCCTTGAAAGTCCTGTATCCACGACTCCCCCACCCCGACTCCCTGCCCAGTGTGTACCATGCCACCCTGCCTCACCCATGATGGCTCCCCTCAGGGGTCCCTCTGTCTTTCCACCCAGCCTGGCGTCTTTTGATCTCCCAGACAGATTTACACATTTCAAATGGCAGATGGGGTTCAGTTTTCTCCCAAAAGGCTCTTCAGTCCCATGAAAATCATGGTCTGTGACTGGGCTTCCACTTCGAGACTCCAGAATATTCTTTTTTTTTTTTTTTAAAGACAGAGTCTTGCTGTGTGGCCCAGGCTGGAGTGCAATGGCACAATCTCGGCTCACTGCAACCTCCGCCTCCCAGGTTCAAGCAATTCTCCTGCCTTAGCCTCCCAAGTAGCTGGGATTACAGGCGCACACCACCACGCCTGGCTAATTTTTTGTATTTTTCCTAGAGATGGGCTTTCGCCATATTGGTCAGGCTGGTCTCAAACTCCTGACCTCAGGTGATCCAACCGCCTCAGCCTCCTAAAGTGCTGGGATTACAGGCGTGAGCCACCGCGCCCAGGCAGGACTCCCGAATATTCCATAGCAGTTTGGAGAGGGGTTGTCCAGGGCACACAGACAACTGCCAGGGACCATGCTACCTAACTCCCCACCTGCCCTGGTAGAGCCTCACCTCTGACCCATCAGAGCCCTCATCCCACTCCTAATCAGATGTGGTGAGGATGATGACGACAGTTATTGAGCGGATAACTGATGTCATGACAGTAAAAGAAGGTTCTGAGAGGATGTGTATCACCACAGGAAAGCTGAGAACCAAGCTTTCAGGATGTCCACTGTTAGCAGGGAAAGGAGTTATTAACAGGAACACAGGTGAAGCCACAAGAAGGGAAGAACCCAGGGGAGAATGTCCAAGAAATAGGGCAGTTAGAGCCTGAAATGCCACAAAGAATGGAGAACAGATCTCAGATTCCGCCAACAGGGAGGCTCCGATGACCTTTAAGAATCCTTCCAGAAAAGGCCGGGCACGGCAGCTCACACCTGTAATCCCAGCAGTTTGGGAGGCTGAGGTGGGTGGATAGCTTGAGGTCAGGAGTTCAATACTAGTCTGGCCAACATGGTGAAACCCCGTCTCCACTAAAAATACAAAAATGATCTGGGCGTGGTGGTGGGTGCCTGTAATCCCAGCTACTCGGGAGGCTGAGGCAGGAGAATTGTTGGAACCTGGGAGGCAGAGGTTGCAGCGAGCCAAGATTGCACCACTGCACTCCAACCTGGGCCACAGAGCAAGACTGTATCAAGAAAAAAAAAAAAAAAAAGGAATCCTTCCAGAAGGGAGAAATGGGTGGAGAGGCCAGATGCAGAGGAATGGCCTTAATGGTGACAATGAGAGGTGGAGTGCAGAGGCCGTTGATTAAAGGCACACCGACCCACCGCCACGGCCCAGGGGTGGAGAAGACCTCCCCACGGCCCCCACCCCATCCCGGGCACCGAGCCCGCCGCAGCTGCTGATACACCCGGAGAGCCTGGTGCAGGGGCAGTGAGTATCCTGCCGGGCCCAGTGCAGAAGCCCTGGACCTGGAATCTGGGAGCTTCCCGCATGGGGACACACCCCCTCCCCTCCATGTGTCAGCTGCCCAGTTTCACTCCCAGACTGAAGGGAGCCCATTTGGGGCAGACCACGGAGTGGACCCCAATGGCCATGTCCTAGGGACACCTTGACGATGCTTCTGAGACCCCAGTTTTCCATGCAGAGCAGTTGAGAAGCCCCGGCGTGCAGGAAGCACAGCCCTCTCTTCAGGCTCTTGTGCAATGGCTGCATTTTTTTTTTGGTGGTTTCAATGGTCACTTTCTCTCTCAACTCCCCTGCACTTAAGGTCCACCCCACAGACCTGGCACTGAGCATATCTTGCGTTATCGTCTTTACCTTTCCAGCCTGAATCCTACCACATGGCAGGCTACCTGGGGGATGACAGATGGAGAACTGTGTGCGGCAAGTTTATTGGGGAGAGGTCTCATGAGCGACCCCTGCCGTGGAGCAGGGCAGAGGGCTGGGCAGTGGAAGCTGAGCCTTGATGGTGCAGCTGTAACCGAGGCCTTGGCCCATCCCCTGAGGAGCCTCAGACCTGGGAAGCCCTTCTGGACCCGCCTCTTTGTCCTGCATCAACCTTGGGTGAAACAGCTTTTGCTTCATTGAGGTCAGTTGCAGGAAAACCCAGCTGGGAGCCATCAGCAGTCCTGCCCGCTGCAGGTAAGAGCCCGAATCACTTTCTCCAAGCTTCCAAGTACCAGGGTCCTTGCCAGGGTGATAAATTCTGTAACAGGGAAAAAAGCTCCCACACCAATAGGTGTTCCTTATCCAACTTTATGCTCTGACCCCCTTGGCCCAGCCAGCATCCTCTGATTCCAGTCCCCACTCTCCTGGCTCTGGCCGGGACCTGCAGCTCCTTCAAGACAGAGCCTCCTCCCTCCCTCAGCTGACCCAGCACTTCACCAGTGGGTGAGGTTGCGATTTAGCCCTGGTTACTGGCCCAGTGCAAGAAGAGGAGGTGCAGTATATACTCAGGGTTGGGGAGGGGATAGTACCTGTCTCCTAAGGAAGAGGCATTGTCCCCAAGGAAGGAGGGGCACTAACCTCTGGCCCTGGATGTCTCCCGCTTCTCCGCAGGGGCATCCTCTGTATAGCTGACTCATTAAGGTGGGGAATTCAACCTGCTCTCAGGATCTGCCACGCTGACTTCTCTCTGTTCCTTAACTTCAGGAGGCGAGTTTCTTTACATGCTGCCAAGGAGGCCCTCTGGCTTTTCCACTTTGCCTTCAAGCAGTGATTCTTTACCCCCAGCCGCTGACTGCCTTTCTTCCCTGGACTGACTGCCCCAACAGCCATCCAGACCCCCAGTCCTTACACTTACTCCATCCCTGTACCTCGCAGACACCTGAGATGTTGCACCCACTGCTGATTTATTTATTTCTTCCTTCCTTTCCTCCTTCTTCTTCTTTTTTTTTTTTTTTTTGGTGGAGGCTCACTCTGTCACCCAGGCTGGAGTGCAGTGGCACAATCTCAGTTCACCAACCTCCGCTTCCCAAGTTCAAGTAATTTTCCTGCCTCAGCCTCCCAAGTAGCTGGGATTACAGGTGCCCACCACCATACCCGGCAAATTTTGCACTTTTAGTAGAGACGGGGTTTCACCATGTTGGCCAGGCTTCATGCCCCTTACAGACAGTCAGTGGTTAGGGGAGACATCTTCTTTCAGCCAAGGGCAGTGTTTGGAGAGGGATGGGATGGGGAGGTGCACCACAGCATCCACTACACACCTGTCCCCCCAAGAGGCTTATGCACCCCTGGAAAACAGAGGCTGGGTTGAGAGTGTGGCATCGTGCCACCCACAGAGCAGGTGCCTATCAGCTAGAGGCAGTCTTCCAGTTTTTTGGGGTTTTTTTGTTTTTTTTTTGAGACAAGAGTCTCACTTTGTCGCCCAGGCTGGAGTGCAGTGGTGCGATCTCAGCTCACTGCAACCCCCGCCTCCCAGGTTCAAGTAATTCTCCTGCCTCAGCCTCCTGAGTAGCTGGGATTACAGGCGCATGCCGCCACGCTGGGCTATTTTTTGTATTTTTAGTAGAGACAGGGTTTCACCATGTTGGCCAGGCTAGTCTCAAACTCCTGACCTCAAAGATCCGCCCCCCTCAGCCTCCCAAATTGCTGGGATTATAGGCGTAAGCCACCACGCCAGGCCCAGAGTCTTCTGTTGAGGAGGGTGGCACTTAGGGCTGAGTGGGACCCTGCCTTATTTGGGGCTCAATATCTGCCGTATTAGATAGGCGCTTACCTCAGGAACCTTCCAGACCATTCTGGAATGGAAGCATCAAAGGCAGGGAGGGATTGCCACCTCCTGGACAAAGAAGGGACCTACGGCTCCCCAAGCAATGGAGCCAAACTGCCCAATAGTAAGACTGTGTGAGCCCCACATGTGATTTTAAATGTTCTAGTAGCCACATTTTAAAAAGCCAAAAAAGGCTGGGCACGGTGGTTCATGCCTATAATCCTGGCACTTCGGGAGGCCAAGGTAGGAGGATTGCTTGAGCCCAAGGAGTTCAAGACCAGTCTGGGCAATATAGTGAGACCTTCTCTCTATTTTTTTTTTTAAATAAAAAAATAAAAAACAGGCCAGGCATGGTGGCTCATGCCTGTAATCCCAGCACTTTGGGAGGCTGAGGCAGGTGGATCACCTGAGGTCAGGAGTTTGAGACCAGCCTGACCAACATGGCAAAACCCTGTCTCTACTAAAAATACAAAAAAAGTACCCAGGTGTGGTGGTGAGCATTTGTAATCCCAGCTACTCAGAAGGCTGAGGCACGAGAATCTCTTGAACTTGGGAGGCGGAGGTTGCAGCGAGCCAAGATCCTGCCAGGACACTCCAGCCTGAGCAACAGAGAGAGACTCCATCTCAAAAAAAAAAAAAAAAAAAACAGATCCTGAAGTGGGTGACTGAGGCTGGAGCGCAGAGCACTCCATGCTGGATGCAGAGGGGGAAGGGGGCTTGGAAGGATCAGATCAGTTTATGAAAGGCCACATGCACCTTCTTGGGTGGACCCTGGGGAGCCACAGGAAGATATAAAGCCAAGAATCCAGTGACGATGTTTGCATTTTCAATCACCCTGGGAACAAGGCAACGGATAGATTAGACGGCCTGGGGCCTGGTGAGGGACCTACGGCCGAGGTCTGGGCAAGAGATGGAAATGAATTCCTAACAAAAGCTAACATTATCAGGCCTGCCATCGTGCATTCACTGGGCAAGGCACATTATATTCAGTCGGTCAGTTACAGTCTCCACAGTCCTATGAAGTAGGTATTATTATTATTCCCACCTTACAGAAAGGAAACTGAGGCTTAGAGAGTAAAATAACTTGCCCAAGGTCACATAGTGACCAGTAGCAGCACAAGCTTCAAACCCAGGTCCCTGTGACTCCGGAAGCTCACTCTCAGCCACTGTACCTCCCACCTCCCCACATCTCCATGGATCTGCCCCCCTGGTGGAGCAGCTCTGGACAGGAAGGGTGTGAAAAGGCAGTGGAGGGGCCAAGACCCAGGCTTTGATTGCACGTGGAGCTTAAGAGTGAGGGCTGACCCTCAGGTGGCCAGCTCAGTACCCAGGTAAGTGATACTGCCATCAATCAGGATGAGAACTCTGGGAGAAGAAACTATTTGAGGAAAAGATGATGTGTCTACTTTGTACCTATGGCTGGTCACATCCAGGAAGCACCCACGAGTCTGGAGCTGTGGGAGGTGGCAGTGGATAGGGTGACATATTGTTCTTGAAGCTGGTCCAGCAGATTCACTGTGCCTCGCCCTGTATCTTCAGGAAGGAGGGAAACAGGACGAACCTGGTGATCCTGTGCTGTCACTATTGCTGAAACTTTTCACTGTTGCCCCAGCATAAAGTGTTTTCCCCAGTGGATTGCAACCCACCCTCACAGCAGGAGTCGGAATGGCCAAGGGCCAGCTGGGCTGGGTCCTGACCCTGACTGTACTGCAGAATGACCTTGGGCAAGTCCCACAGTTTTCCCAGGGCACCCGTGCAAGGAGCAGGTGAGGCTCCAGGAACGAGAAGGGCCGTTTTAACTCCAAAAGCCTTGAGCAGCATTCAGCTGGAGCCTCGGAGGCATTTCTTCAGCCAGCCACATGAGGGTGTGGGGGGCTTCCCAAGGCAGCTCGCCTCCCACCCCACCCCCAGCTGAAGTCCCCAGTGCCTAAGGCACCCTAGCACCCCCAAACACCTGCTCCAGGGTGGAAGGAGCTCTTTGGGCCAGGCTGAAATCACTTGCACAGCAATGGAGAGGCCAAGCAGCCTCCCACAGACGGCAGTGTTGGGCCTGAGCATACTTAGAGGTGCCCCAGTGGCTGGTTAAGATAAGGACGAGGCAGGGCCTGCTTCCCTGAGATCAGTTCACTCTGCTGCTGGCTCTGCCGCCTCCTGCACACCACCCACCCCACTTAGCAAGGGGAGAGGCCAGACCAGCTCAGTTTCTGGAAGCACATTTATAAATAAGTGAAATCCTCCCAAGAAATAGCTCTATTCCCCACGAAAGGCTGGGAGATGGGGCCATGATAAGAGAGGGTTTCTTCATTAGGGAATCAAGTTTTTTTCCTCCTTCCTACACCTCAGCAATGATGAAAATAAGAACTAAGCAGCGGCTTCCATCCACGCTTACCCTGTTAGCCAGCCTGAGTGTATTATGGAGACTGTGGCTGGGCCTTGGGGTCTGGGAAGGAGTCAAGCCTCAAACCTTATCCAGAGCATCTTGGGTCTGAGTGAGGTCAATGAAAGACACCATCAGATGGGTAGGAATTTACTGAGTCTCAGTTTCTAAAGCAGCTCAGATGCAGTTGCAACTGGGGGCACTTGAAAGGATTCGGAGCAGCCAAAGAGGGCAGCTCTGTCTCAGCTTCTTCAACTTTTCGGTGTTTGTCGGAAAAAGGATAGGAAACTGACAGAATGGAGGTACAGGTTCTGAGGACTTTGACATCCACTAATATGATAATTTTCTTTTTTTCTTTTTCAAGACGGAGTCTTGCTCTGTCACCCAGGCTGGAGTGCAGTGGCACAATCTCAGCTCACTGCAGCCTCCGCCTCCTGGGTTCAAGCAATTCTCCAGCCTCAGCCTCCTGAGTAGCTGGGATTTCAGGCGCCCGCCACCAAGCCTGGCTAATTTTTGTATATTTAGTAGAGATATGGTTTTGCCATGTTGGCCAGGTCTCAAGCTCCTGACCTCAGGTGATCCACCAGCCTTGGCCTCCCAAAATGCTGGGATTACAGGCGTGAGCCACTGTATGGGCCTAGCCTAATATGACGCATTATTGAGCTCCATCCCTATGCCAGGTACTGTCCTAGGCACCAGGGTTATACACACAAATACGACATGGTCCACATGCTTAAGGGTTTAGTCTAGTGAGGGAGAGATCAGCATGTGAAATCAAGGAGTCTTACCTACAACCTGGCAGTTTCCTGATAATCTATGTGAAGCACTTGGTAGAGTATCTGGCATGAAGTTACAGCTCAATAAGTGATAGCTATTATTAGCCATTATTACAAGAAGCCGCAGAATAAACACAACACGTCTTCCAGGAGTGCCAATATTACTCAATGATTAGAGAGGAAAGGGCATTCGTTTTTACATTAAAACAACAAACATAGGCATACTCTGGAGTACAATGCAAAACTCACTTGAGTTTTTGACAACAAAAACAGATTTGAGGCCGGGTGCGGTGGCTCATGCCTGTAATCCCAACACTTTGGGAGGGCAAGGCAGGTGGATCATTTGAGGTCAGGAGTTTGAGACCAGCCTGGCCAACATGGTAAACCCTGTCTCTACTAAAAATACAAAAGTTAGCCAGGCGTGGTGGCGGACGCCTGTAATCCCAGCTACTCAGGAGGCTGAGGCAAGAAAATTGCTGGAACCTGGGAGACGGAGGTTGCAGTGAGTCAAGATCACGCTACTGCGCTCCAGCATGGGTGACAGAGTGAGACCCTGCCATGAAAAAAAAAGCAGATTTGAGGTCTGCACTGCCTTATACCCCCATGGGACACATAGACACATGGACTCCCCTCTGCAATCAGGAGTTCTTCTGAGGGAAACCTAAAGAAACAGCATAACTAGGAAAGCCCCTGCCCTTGGAGTGGAGAGACTCCTCAGGTTACTGCCTGTTACCTTAAGCACCAGATTCCTTGGGTCCTGTTTCTTCATTGGTAAAATGAGGTTAAAAACCCTCTACATCCAAGATTGTGATAACAGACAAGAGAATGTGCATGGAAGTACCTGGTACAGTGCCTGGTCAATAATATGTGCTTAATAAATGCTATGTTATCTGGGGGCAAGAAAACAGGGCTGAAAGGGTCATGGGAGGCAGGACAGAAGCTGCTATGTTACTGCTGTTTAATCTCCCAGGTCTCTGCAGGAGAGGGAGTAGGGACCTGCGTCCTTACAGCAATGATTCCAGATGGCCATTTGGCATTGTGGTCTGGGATGGGAAGGCCATGATTTGAGAACCCAGCCTTGCCCCTAAATCATATCCTAACTCCTCTTCAGCTGATTCAGCCCATTTGTTCTATATCTTAGTACATAAATTTTCTAAGATTTGGATCCATTGACAACCACCCTGATCCCAATATTACATCAATACTCTATTAGTACTTGGCCTAAGACATCTTAAGTAGTTAGGCTGCCATCTGTTTTTTTTTTCTTTTCCTGAGATGGAGTTTTGCTCTTGTTGCCCATGCTGGAGTTCAATGGCTCAATCTTGGCTCACCACAACCTCCACCTCCCGGGTTCAAGTGATTCTCCTGCCTCAGCCTCCTGAGTAGCTGGGATTACAGGCATGGGCTACCATGCCTGGCTAATTTTGTATTTTTAGTAGAGATGGCATTTCTCCATGTTGGTTAGGCTGGTCTTGAACTCCTGACCTCAGGTGATCTGCCTGCCTCAGCCTCCCAAAGTGCTGGGATTACAGGCGTGAGCCACCGTGCCTGACCTTGTGCATGTTCTTTTAACTTTTCTCTGTTTTTGTTTTGAGACACAGTCTCGCTCTGTCGCCCAGGCTGGAGTGCAGTGGTGTGTTCTTGGCTCACCGTAACCTCCTGCTCCTGGGTTCAAGTGATTCTCCTGCCTCAGCCTCTCGAGTAGCTGGAACTACAGGCATGCGCCACTATGCCTGGCTAATTTTGTGTTTTTAGCAGAGACGGGGTTTCACTATGTTGGCCAGGGTGCTCTTGAACTCCTGACCTCAAATGATCCATCTGCCTTGGCCTCCCAAAGTGCTGGGATTACAGGTATGAGCCACTGCACCCAACCAACTTTTCTATGAATGTAGTTCTGTATCTTCAGGACCCTGTAAACAACCCAAAGAGCTGGGATTCTGCCTTCTTTGAAGAACCTAAATACTGTAATATCAATCCAACTTACTAGTCTTTCGTTGATGATCATGTAGAAAAATGTGGAAACTGATGTTGACTGAGAAAGGTGAGGGTTAGATCTTGTTTTCCTTAACAATCTATTTAAATCTGTCCTCTGAGAATGTATCTAAAACCTTTGAAACTTAGGTGACACGTTAAATTAGAGTTACTTTTCTTTTGAGATGGAGTCTCACTCTGTCACCCAGGCTGGAGAGCAACTAGGCTCACTGCAACCTCCAACCCCCAGGTTCAAGCGGTTCTTGTGTCTCAGCCTCCCAGGTAGCTGGAATTACAGGCGCCTGCCACCTTGCCCAGCTAATTTTGG
This sequence comes from Nomascus leucogenys, assembly GCF_006542625.1. Classification (NCBI taxonomy): domain Eukaryota; kingdom Metazoa; phylum Chordata; class Mammalia; order Primates; family Hylobatidae; genus Nomascus; species Nomascus leucogenys. The sequence continues at coordinate 90,850,675 of NC_044394.1, read as the reverse complement.
ATTTTTAATAGACATGGGGTTTTGCCATGTTGGCCAGGCTAGTTTTGAACTCCTGACCTCAACTGATCCACCCACCTCGGCCTCCCAAAGTGTTGGGATTTCAGGCGCAGTCAAAGTGTTGGGATTTCAGGCGTGAGCCACTGCGCCCGGCCTAGAGTTACTTTTTTTTTTTGAGACAGAGTCTTACTCTGTCGCCCAGGCTGGAGTGCAGCGGCGCGATCTAGGCTCACTGCAACCTCCGCTCCCCAGGTTCAAGTGATTCTCCTGCCTCAGCCTTCCGAGTAGCTGAGATTACAGGCGGCTGCCACTGCGCCCGGCTAATTTTTGTATTTTTAGTAGAGACAGGGTTTCACCATCTTGGCCAGGCTGGTCTTGAACTCCTGACCTCGTGATCCACCCGCCTCGGTCTCCCAAAGTGCTGGGATTACAGGCAAGAGCCACCGCATCCAGCCTTTTTTTTTTTTTTGAGACAGAGTCCTGCTTTGTCACCTAGGCTGGAGTGTAGTGGCATGATCTCGGCTCACTGCAACTTCCGCCTCCCAGATTCAAGCAATTCTCCTGCCTCAGCCTCCCAAGTAGCTGGGACTACAGGTGCATGCCACCATGCCCAGCTAATTTTTGTACTTTTAGTAGAGAAGGGATTTCACCATGTTGGCCAGGGCAGTCTCGAACTCCTGACCTCAGGTGATCCATCTGCTTCTGCCTCCCAAAGTGCTGGGATTAGAGGCATGAGCCACCACACCCCGCCCTAGAGTTACTTTTTATATTTTATTTATTTTTTATTTATTTATTTATTTTTTTGAGACAGGGTCTCTCTCTGTTGCCCAGGGTGGAGTGCAGTGGCGTGATCTGGGCTCACTGCAACCTCAGCCTCCCAGGTTCAAGCGATTTGCCTGCCTCAGCCTCCTGAGTAGCTGGGACTACAGGCACGTGCCACCACGCCCAGCTATTTTTTTTTTTTTTTGTATTTTTAGTAGAGACGGGGTTTCGCCATGTTGGCCAGGATGGTCTCAATCTCTTGACCTCGTGATCCGCCCACCTCAGCCTCCCAAAGTACTGGGATTACAGGTGTGAGCTGCCATGAGCGGCCTACTTTTTATATTTTAAAATGACAATATGGAGCAGACCATAACAGTTCTGCCAGTCTGGAATTTAGTCTAGGCAGGAGGTTTGGAAATAGTACAACAACGGTTAAGCTTATCGAAGGAGCTAAATGCCAGGCACTGTTCTACTTCATTTAATCCTCCCAATTGCCCAATGAGGGGAGTATTGCTATTATCATCCCTATTTCACAGATGAGCAAATTAAGGTGAAAATAAGTTAATCAGTGTGCCTATTTTTATAGATTAATAAGTGGCAGTGCCAAAAATTGGAATCCATGGTCCCCACTCCTAGCTACCTTACTATACTACCTCTTGCCATTCATTCTTGGCTTCAGGGAGCTTTGAATTTATCTACATGGATTTATAGCCAAACCATTGACGCCACTGATCCTTTTGTTACCTTTCTCTGGGCCTCCTTCACCAGCTTCTGGGTCAACTCCTGAGGGGTCATGACCTTCCAAACTGCTTGGAATTCCTAAATACAGTGCATTATACCTATGCTCTATACATATCTATTATAGCCTTATGAGTTGGAGTTGTCTGTTATCTATTTAATGTGTATTTGTTTTGTCTCCCCAACTAGACTGGAAACACCTAGAGGACAGGGACAGTATCCTTCTCTTTCTGCAATGCTCCCAGTGTCTGGGGGCTAGGCTAGGACGCCAAGGGAGCTCATTAAAAGTTGTTGACAGTCTCTCCACCATCCTGTGGCCCACCCCGACCACTCCCCTCTTCCTCGGTGGCCACTCCACTTCCTCCTCCCGGGTCCCCGCCCCTTCTCGCTCCCTTTAGTTGAATCCTCTCTGGCCTCGCCCCTTCTTAGTGGATTCCATCCTGCCCCCGCCCCCCGCGGCATCTTCAGCGTCCCCTAGCGACGAGGCGGTGGCTCCTAGCAACTGCATCCCGGCTCCCTGACGACGGCGCCACGCAGGGACACGTCAGCGCGCCATGGCCCCGCCCCCGGCGCCCGCTGGTCCCGCCTCCCCGCGCCTCGTTCGCCGCCGCTGTCGCCGCCGCCGCCCGAGACTCGCGCAGAGCAGTTATGGCGGATCCCGCAGCCCCCACGCCCGCAGCTCCCGCTCCCGCCCAGGCCCCGGCCCCAGCCCCGGAGGCAGTCCCGGCCCCAGCCGCAGCCCCCGTCCCGGCGCCGGCGCCCGCCTCGGACTCGGCCTCCGGGCCGTCCTCGGACTCCGGCCCAGAAGCCGGCTCGCAGCGCCTGCTGTTTTCTCACGACCTGGTGTCGGGCCGTTACCGTGGCTCCGTGCACTTCGGGCTGGTGCGCCTCATCCACGGCGAGGACTCGGACTCAGAGGGCGAGGAGGAGGGCCGCGGCAGCTCGGGGTGCTCCGAGGCCGGGGGCGCGGGCCACGAGGAGGGCCGGGCCAGTCCGCTGCGCCGCGGCTACGTGCGCGTCCAGTGGTACCCGGAGGGCGTCAAGCAGCATGTGAAGGAGACCAAGGTGCGGCGGGCGGGGGCTGGGCGGCGCGGGCGGCAGGGGGTCGGCGGCCGGGCAGAGGCCAGGGAGGGACGGCGTGCAGGGCCCTGCCCGGAGCGGTGCCACTGCAGTGGCCGAGGCAGGAGGACAGCCCCAGTGGAGGGTACACTCCATGCAAAGTCATTGCAGCAGCCCTGGGCGCACACGCCAGCCGGGCACTGCTGGCCCGGGACCGGGCGGGCCCTGGGCTTCCCGACTTGAGGGGACTTCTAAGCCATGCTATGCTGTGGTGTCGGCCTCGAGATTTAGAGACGTGGACCGACTCCCGTGGGGACTCGGGTTCTGGGGCGCGTTCGGCATTACACCAGTGCGGCGTTTTGCTGACCCCCAAGGAGCTCGGTACTGCATTGTGCATCCAGAAATGAAGGCCGTGCCGGGTCCGTGCAGGGAGGGGTTGTGGGCATTCCAAAACAAAGATAGAGGTGAAAATCCCAGCTGAACCCAAGAAGTTCACTAGCTTACAGGCTGCATTATGGTGAAGCCACCCAGCCTCTTTTTGTTTTACCCTGCTGCCTCATTTTAATTGCTGCAGGGAACTTTGTGAGTAAAATCATTAGCAATCAGAGCCCCGGTATGAATAGTACTTGGGCGGGGTGGGGGGGGGTGGATTCTGACAGCTGCGACCGGGATTGATGACTCCTAAGTGCATGTGGACTCCTTGAAAAAAATATTCCAGAACGCTGGGGTAGAGGGGAGTCACCAGTTTGGAAACCTGAAGGGTTTTTCTTGACCTGAAGCTGTTAAGCAGACATCTGACTCCCGTATGGTTTTGGGGGAGATGCTAGTGAGTATAGCAGTTTTACAAAACAAAGAGGCTTGTCATCATAAACTCGAAACCTTGAACCTGGGTTGGTTTGGTGGCTTGTTTTCCAGAATGTGAATTCCTATCAGTAATTGACACACACACACACACACACACACACCCATGTATCTCACACCCCTTCTTCCTCTCCTACTTCCCCTCCCCTTCAAGAAAACATTTCTAAGCAGGAATCAGGCCTACGCTGTTTTAGGTCCTTGGGAGGTTGAGAGGTCTGATTTCAGGGGAGGGCACTTTGGAAGTTGATCTGGGTTTCTCACACAGTGGGAGACAAAGACTACAGAGGAACGGGGTTTCATGCCAAACTACAAAGGGGGTTCTGTAACAGTGGCTTGAGAAAGAAAAAGGCCCCACTCCAGAGAAGAGCCCGTGATCCATTTCCTAGAGGCAGAAGTGACTGCTGATACCAGCAGGGTCTTTTTGTTGGGGATGCACATACATCCACAGGCACAAATCCACACACAGGACCCTGCTTCCCCTCAGAGAAATGTGAATCAGGCAACAGCTCTGAGACTTGGAAGGAAAATTATCAGTCCATTTAGAAGAGTATTTGGAAAATATTACTTTTGTGCAATAGAATGCTGGTTAAAAATTACCCAGTATTGTGTCAGGAAAAGAGGGTTATTGCTGTATACTGTGTGACACCAGATGATTGCTGGTGTCTTTCTGTGAGTTTTTAAGAATGTTTTTCACCACCCATCTACTTGAGAGGTTCGTGACTTTTGGAACCCAAATCATTTGACTGCAGCATCCTCTGTGCTGTGGCCTCCTGCCCTAGGACTTAGGGAGGCAGGCCCAGCTCACTACTGGGAGCCGCCATGTTTATCAGTTGTTGTTCCCGTCCGTCTTGACTTTGGTAGTTAACTTGGTTTACAGTTATGCTCCGTCTGCCTCCTGCACTATGTGTAATTATACAGAGTTTGACTTGAAATACCTATTTTGGAGTTAAATCGAAAACAACGGCCGGGCGTGGTAGCTCATGCCTGTAATCCCAGCACTTTGGGTGGCCGAGGCAGGCGGATCATCTGAGGTTAGGAGTTCGAGACCAGCCTGACCAACATGGAGAAACCCCGTCTGTACTAAAAATACAAAATTAGCCGGGCTTGGTGGCGCATGCCTGTAATCCGAGCTACTCGGTAGGCTGAGGCAGGAGAATTGCTTGAACCAGGGAGGCGGAGGTTGCGGTGAGCTGAGATGGCACCATTGCACTCCAACCTGGGCAACAAGATTAAACTCTGTCTCAAAAGAAAAGAAAAAAAAAACAACAACAACTTTGAGGCACCACTTTGGATAGATTTTGCAGCTGGCCTCCTGTGACTTGCTTTGAATTTGTTGAAATCCGTTTTGTGGCTCCATGGTGGTATTTTGTCATTGTAGCATCTGGGTTTAGCAAAAGCCAAGGGACGCAGGAATTCCAAGGAAGTGGTGGAATGGGATGCCCATTTATGGGTGGCAAGATATAGTTCTTTTAGGATGTAGAATAGGTTTGTTTTGGAGGGTGGAGTTTATACCTGATAGGTAGCTCTGTTACCATGAGCTATAGATACAGGTGACTGATTAGCTGAATGTCTCCTGGTCTGTTACTGACCACCAAGCAGGGTGGTAGGGTGGGTCCTGGGACCTTGCAGAACTGTGGCTTAGGATGATTTTTCTTCTTACCTCCTGCTCCTTATAAATTCCATCAAGGTGCTAGTATGCCGTAAAGGAAAGACCATTAGACCAAGTTTGACTAATCTAGTTATGAGATTTGAGAACCCAATTATTGATAAAATAATGTAGTGGCAGATTTTTTTTTTAAGTTACTGGTTTATTATTTTTGAGATGGGGTCTCACTGTTACTCAGGTGGCCTTGAATTCCTGGTCTCACACAATCCTCCTGCCTCAGCCTCCCAGGTAGCTGAGACTACAGTAGTGATGGTTTTGAGAAACTTATTTTTTATTTATCTATTTTTTTGAGACGGAGTTTCACTCTTGTTGCCCAGGCTGGAGTGCAATGGCGCCAGCTCGGCTCACCGCAACCGCTGCCTCCCGGGTTCAGGTGATTCTCCTACCTCAGCGTCCCCAGTAGCTGGGATTACAGGCATACGCCACCACACCCGGCTAATTTTTTGTATTTTTAGTAGAGATGGGGTTTCTCCATGGTGGTCAGGCTGGTCTCGAACTCCTGACCTCAGGTGATCCGCCCGCCTCGGCCTCCCAAAGTGCTGGGATTACAGGCGCGAGCCACCGCACCCGCCCGAAAGTTATTTTTTTTAATAAGCTGCTACCTATTGAAAATTTTTTTGTGTGAGTTTCTTTTTTAAACAGAGTCTCTCTCTGTCACCCAGGCTGGAGTGCAGTGGCACGATCTCGGCTCATTACAACCTCAACTTCCCGGGTTCAAGTGATTCTTGTGCTTCAGCCTCCCGCATAGCTGGGATTACGGGCATGTGCCATTACACCCAGCTAATTTTTGTATTTTTAGTAGAGACGGCAGTTTGCCATTTTGGCCAGGCGGGTCTTGAACTTCTGGCCTCAAGTGATTCATCCACCTCGGCCTCCCAAAGTGCTGGAATTACAGGCATAAGCCACAGCGCCTCACCCCTATTGAAATTTTTTAATAGTATCTATTTAATGTGGAGTGTTTCATAGGGTGTGGCGTATTTTTGTAGTTTTCTCTGTCAATTGGAGGGCAATGAGTAAAGGCTTAATCTTAGTCTCAAGTTTTTAGTGAACAAATTTACAAAGAGAGATGAAGAGACTGGGCAGCAAGTCATGTCCTTTCCCTGCTGCCTGCATGAAAATAGCAACAGAAATAAAGTAAGTTCTTCCATGAAGCTATGGAATTTATTGTCGTGTTCCTGAGGCTTCCAGCCACCAAAATTAAGCTTCTTAAGGACTCAAAAGGAGCTAGTGGCCAGTGCCTCTTACATGCTCCTTCCTTTCTCCAGTCTTCTGACCTCTTCAGCGAGGTAGCCACTTGAAACCCTGTCCATCTGGCCACGGATCTCCTTAGAGGAGGCTTGCCCCTTCCCCATCACCAGTCATCCTTTGGATAAAATTTTGTAATAAAGCCAAATGCCAGCAGCCACTTAAACCATCATGAGCACTGGCTAGATGTGGTGGGTCCTTCTGGTCTCCACCTGTCATGGTTGGGCAGACCGGCCCCCTGCGAGGTAAGGGAGCAGGACTGCTGTCTGTCAGTTCAAGTTCAGCCTTCGTTTCGGAGGCAAAGCGTTTATGCTTTAGCTTTCTTGTGCTTTTTCATCTCTTTTGCATTGTCTTTAAGTTGCCATGACATTCAGGGTTTCACCAGGTTTGAGATATAGTGCCTCTAAATTAGGGCTGTCTATGATCACCCTGCTTTTATGAAGCTGTGTTTGTGAAACATCCCTGATGACAGGTCCCTCGGGAATTGGCTTTGCAGTTTATTTTTGGCTCCTACGCTGGCCAGCATTTCCATGGGGAAAGCTATTTAGGTGTAGCATCATGGCACGTGAAGTTTGTCTCACTTGTCTGGGTGCTGGGCCCATTAAAAGCAATTGTTCTTAGTGATGTAATATGAAGAAGTTATATAAGGTTAACCAAGATACAGGACTAAGTGAATCTAAATTGCATTTTATTCAGATAGGATCACAGCACTTGTAGACTCTTAACAGCTGTTCTGTGATTTTATTCTTTGTCCCTTGATTTTCCCCCTTCTAGCCCTCGGGCCTCAATGCCCTGATGGTGCTTCTGTCTGGCTGCTGCCTGACTCAAGGGCACTTTCCCCAGATGAGGGGTGTGTGTTGTATTGTGATTGGAAGCCAAAACCCTTGGGTGCTCTTCCTGGCTGTCTCCTACTCTGAATGACCTTGACCAAGTCACTGCCTCATTTTCTCCCTCTGCAATGAAATAAGAGGTCTGTCTTCCTAACCCCTGATATGAGCCTGCACAGATGGAATAACCAGAAGTGTAGTTGGGTCGAGCCTAGGATGGCCACTTGGTTATTAGCAGACAGCATTCTGATGTCTGTCAGAGAGAGCCAGCCCTGCGCCTTCAGGAGATCACTTCCATGAGAAAGAGGGTGATGGCTGCACCAAAGCGGCACCTTGGGAAGCAAAAAGTGCATGAGGCAGGTTGTGGGGAAGGGGGTTGTTTCACGGGCGTAGGAATTCCTAATGGCTCGTGTTGCTAGTGACCAGATGGATTATAGGTTTGACTTTATTAAACCTCTTCTAGAAATACTCGTGAACTTCCTACCTCTGTTACTTTATAAGAAATTCAGTAATGCACATTTAAAGTAACCCTGGCCATCCTCCAGGAGGGGGATGGAATGAGTCTATATGTATGTATGTATGTTTCCAGAGTCTGAAAGGTCTCTTTTGAAATTCCCAAGACTGGTAATGAGATTATAAATTACAAAGATGATAGAGTATTGCTTTATATTTTACGGTCATAAGAGCAGTCATGATACAGGATACTGTTACTGTGTGCCAGGCACTCTTAGTGCTTCAGATGTTTTACTTAACACTCAGAACAGCCCTGTGGTGCTATTATTAGCCCCATAGTCCAGAGAAGGAAGCGGAGGAACAGAGAGGTTAAGTAAATTGCCCAGTGTCACACTTCTAAGTGGAGGAATCTGAATACAAATTGAACTAAATGTATTTTGTTCTCACCTGAGAATACTTAAGTTCAGGATTCATAGATCATTACTATACGTGACCGAGTGCCCTGATCCAACATGAATCACAAGCCCTGTAGTTGGCATTAATCAACTCCTCTTTAAACAGTTGAAAGTCTTAGTGTAATAGGAGGTACTACAAGTGAGGAGGGAGGAAGGCGCAGGATGTTGGGATGGGTGGAAGTTGTGCCAGTGGGCAGGCAGGAGGGAGGGAATGATGGCTAGGGAGCAGGATGGGAGGAACACTGCATTCGCACTGGCGGTGTGTTTCTGTAGATTCCACACTTTTCATTCCCTGACCCCTCAGTCATTCTCAAAATAACTGTCAAAAACACATTGCATTTCTAGAGAACCTTTGACTGCCCCTCAATGTTGAATGAAGCAACCTCTGTAGTCTGATTCATTCCAACACTGAACTACAGTTCAGTTTGATTCGCCAACTCCACCTCCTAGAGCAAAACAAGTGTGCAGACACTCCACGTAACTGGCGTTTCTGTGTTGTCTCAGCAGTGGTCAGCATTAGGAGCTCCAACTTGACCTCCTGTCCGCTCTGCTGCTGTCATCCTCTGGCTGGGAATGCTGAGTCATGAGACAGGCTCAGGAAGGATTCCTTGGAGAGGCTGAGTTCCGCCTCAATTTCAGTTTCTGTTCCCTTCAGTTTCCGTGTGTTTTTGCTTTAGGATATTAGAGGCCTCTTTGCACCTTCCCCATCTCTACTTCACTTTTATCCCTGTTTCTCTCTGTTTTGTTTGTTGTTGTTGTTGTTGTTTTTTCATTTTCCTGTTATACTAAGGGAACGTTTTCTCTTTTTTACTACTTAACCCACCATTGGGCCTCATGGAATCCAATGGAACCTGTTCGGAGCCAGCACTTTTTAAAAGGGCGCAATTGTCATGTGTAACATGAATTGCCAGCACAACAGTCCTGGGCACGTGATCAGTGTCAGCTGCCCCTGGTGGTCGGTCCCCTCAGTTGGAGTCAGGGTGGTTTTCTGTGACATGTGGGTTTTCACCCAGGAGGACGTGATCTGTGCTCCTATTCTGATGGAAGCTTTTGGAGTTTCCTTGTCCAAGGCTTAGCCTGCTTCTGGATGGCGATGGGGAGCTGCTGACTTAAAATGACATTCGAAAGGGGGAAAGTTACAATCAGGAACGTCTATAATGGGCTTTCCAGTTTACAAGAGGTTATCACTTATCTCACTTAATAGGATCTCGGTATTTTTAACTGTAGCTCCTTCCTGAGGCTCCACTTGCCCATGAATGGGTGCCAGTCCTGGAGAAGGTCATGGTCTAAATGCTGCCCATCCACATTTGCAGCTCTTACTGAGCAGGAGTGCCCGTTTGGAATTGCTTCAGCTTCTGACATTCCAGCCAGCCGCGGGGGAACTCTGTCAGGAGCCACTTGACGTGTGCGGTTACAGCCAGGGAAGAGCAACATGCTTATTGCAATTTGTTGTAGTTGAGAATAAAATTGAATTATGTTACTGGATAACCCTCTGGATTTATCTACTCCAAGTTATTTGCCCTTGTTTCAATCGTTAGCTATACTCTGTGTTTGAAGATTTAATGTCCTTCAACCCAGGCTGACTGTATTGGATGGATCCTTGGGTCAGCTTTGTCCAGGTCACCCCTAGACACAGGTGGGCTGTGTTCTCCTGAAGCAATATTGTGAAAAGCAAATTTTTATGGTTTAAACATTGCAGTCAATTGACATACCACTCAGAAGTATTCAGTGGGCAATAAGGATTGGAATGAATGTCCTTTTTGGGTTTAATCTGGTTCTTTGCTTGGGGGATTTTGAGTTGGTTTGCATTTTTAGAGAGGCCACAGCAATATTTAATATTCTGCAGCTAAGTCAAAGGATTAAGACATTTTTCAGGTCACTTTTGGTTTAAATCGATAGCATAACTATACCTGGGAAACAGTCTGACTATGATAATTGAAAGTAAAAAAAAAATTAAGATACTGAGTCATGCCTGAAAAAAGAAAAAAAAAAGGCAGTCAGTCCTACCCAACAATGAGATGAATATTCCCAGCTAGCACTGACAGAGAGATTTCCTGCAGGCACCCTTAAAAAGAGAGGCCTTCATTTGCATCCTGCAACAGAGCTGGTCTTTTCACACTCAGCAGCTCTGATGATGTTCTTCCTCCTCCTTTTAATTCTGGTCCTTTTTGTGGGAGCTCCCTCTGGAGAAGGGCAGTTGAAGATAGATACCTTGACCGGCGGATTCAGCGGACTGTGTGTGTGGTCACCCCTAGTGCAGGTGGGAAGTGTAGACACACAAATACGTCTCCAGGGACTCTGGGAGCATCAGGGCTTGACATATGCAGCGCTGAAAGCATCCCGGTATTCATGTGCTCTGACTGTTTTATTACTTGAGGGATTCTGAGGGCCCTGAAGCTTGATGACATCATCTTCAAGCCAAGGAAGAAAGCATCTCTCTGGTCCCCCAGTGTGCTTTTGGGTCATCCCAGCACTGTACTGGGGGAAATGGATGTCTGCCTCCATTTCCTCATGACCTGATCTCCCCTTCAGTGATTTTCTGTCTGACCTCTCACACCACTGAGCGTGACGGCTCCCCTGAAGGTCACAAATGACTAGTGAATTTCCGATCCCTGCATTTGCTGACAATTTCTCAGTCCTTGTCCTCGATCCGTCAGCCCTATGCTCTGTCACCCCGGCTGGAATGCAGTGACGTGATCACACCTTACTGCAGCCTCCACCTCCTGGGCTCAAGCAATGCTCCCACCTCAGCGTCCTGTGCAGCTGGAACTACACACTCGGCTTTTAAAAATGTTTTTGTAGAAACAGGGTCTCACCATGATATTGGCCAGGCTGGTCTCGAACTCCTGACCCCAAGTGATCCTCCCACCTCAGCTTCCCAAAGTGTTGGGATTACAGGCGTGAGCCATGGTGCCTAGCCGACCACACCCTCTTTTTTTTGTTTCGTTTTGTTTTGTTTTGTTTGTGAGACGGAGTCTCACTCTGTCCCCCAGGCTGGAGTGCAGTGGTACAACCTCGGCTCACTGCAACCTCTGCTTTCTGGGTTCTAGCGATTCTCCTGCCTCAGCCTCCCAAGTAGCTGGGATTACAGGCTTCCGCCACCACGTCCGGCTAATATTTGTCTTTTTAGCCGAGACGGGGTTTCACCATATTGGTCAGGCTGGTCTCGAACTCCTGACCTCAGGTGATCCAGTCACCTCAGCCTCCCAAAATGCTGGGATTACAGGCATGAGCTACCACGCCCGGCCGACCATGCCCTCTTAACGGTATTTCCTTCCTTGGGGTTCTATTTTACCAGACTATACCAAATGTTTCTCTTTTTTGCCTTTTGTCTTCTTCCTCTTACCTGTAGATGTGCAGCTTTTCCAAAGACCTCTCTTTTCTTCATCTCTTCCTCCCCAGTTTTTTGGAGTGACCTCCCTGCCTGTAGCTGCATCTGGTACCTGTATTTAGATGACTTCCGCATTGACATCACATGCCCAGCTGCTTACTTGATAGCTCCATTGTGCCATGTAGACTTTGTGGGTGTAAAATCTTGTGATTGTGACTGCCCTTCCCATCCCCAAGTCTGTGGACTTAAAAAAAAAAAAAAAATGTTCTGACTGGGCACCGTGGCTCACGCCTGTAATCCCAGCATTTTGGGAGGTGGAGGTGGGTGGATCACTTGAGGTCAGGAATTCGAGACCAGCTTGGCCAACATAGTGAAACCCCATCTCTACTAAAAATACAAAAATTAGCCAGGCATGGTGGTGGGTGCCTGTGATCCCAGCTACTCGGGAGGCTGAGGCAGGAGAATTGCTTGAACCCAGGAGGCAGAGGTTGCAGTGAGCCGAGATCGTGCCCCGGCACTCCAGCCTGGGCGACAGAGCGAGACTCTTTCTCGAGGAAAAAATATATGTATATATTCCCCAACTTTTTTTGTTTCTGGTTCTGAACCCAAGACCCAACTTTTTAATAGGAAAAAATATTGACCATACCAAAATGTTGAAAGCCAGTAATTGCTAACTCCCAACCATTATGAGTCAGCAGTTGTTAACATCCTGCCATATTTGTCTTATCTGTATGCTTATGTAAATATATTTCCTCCTGAGTTATGTCTGGTACTAACTCCTGCTAAGTTAGTGGCAGACATGATAGCACTTCACCTCTAAATACCTAAGCTTGAATCTTCTAAAAATTAGAGCATTTGGAGGCTGGGCGCGGTGGCTCACGCTTGTAATCCCAGCACTTTGGGAGGCCGAGGCGGGCGGATCACGAGGTCAGGAGATCGAGACCACGGTGAAACCCCGTCTCTACTAAAAATACAAAAAAATTAGCCGGGCGTGGTGGCGGGCGCCTGTAGTCCAGCTACTCAGAGAGGCTGAGGCAGGAGAATGGCGTGAACCCGGGAGGCGGAGCTTGCAGTGAGCCGAGATCGCGCCACTGCACTCCAGCCTGGGCGACAGAGCGAGACTCTGTCTCAAAAAAAAAAAAAAAAAAAGAGAGCATTTGGGGTCATTTTTAATTTACCTTCTTTGGCCCTCATTCTAACTTGTCATCAGTTCTTTGAGAGGCCTCTTGCATCCTGTGCCTGCATTTCCTTTTCACAACCCTGGTTTGCTCTCTGCTTGCCTCGTGCCTGCACTGTGTAGCCTTCTCCCTGGTCTCCCTGCCTCTAGTCCCTCCTTCAGCCAGTGAACAGCGCTGCCGCCAACTGACCTCCAAAGGGCTGACCTCCCAAGTGATCGCCTGGATTGTGTCAGGACCCAGCCTCTGATCATGCCTTGGTTGTCATTCAGGGCCCCTCACCTACGCTTCCTGCTCTGTCTCCTGCCTCTTCAGTTGACTCCAGCCAATCTGACTGCTTTTCCCCAACTCACTTGTCCTGTTCCCTTCCTCTCATGCCCCATGGCACAGCCACATTCTCTCCTGGATGGGAAGCTCCTTGAGAAACAGAGACAGCAAGTCCTAAGGCTTGTGTGCTATCACGCACATGCAGATTCTTGGGAAACATCTTCATGAATGACCAAAGTTTGCTCCCTCCCACTTACTACAAATAGTATTCTTAGTCTTCTTCCAGATGCCCTGCGGTCTGTGCTGGAGCTGTATGGGCCCCTTACTAGACCACTCCGTCTCCCACCCCCCGTACTAGGTATGTTGACCGTGTACAGTAATTTATTGCCCAAGTTGGGTTTTTTCGAGAGTACTATGAATAATTACTCCAGGACTGGGACACGCGCATCCTACTACTAGAATACACCATATTGTAGTTACTACTTTGGCAGCTTCCGTCGCGGGCTCCCCAGGCAGACTACGTGCATTGTGGACTAGGCTAGAGCTAGCTAGAGGTGGTGTCACCTGTGGTCGAAATGAAACTGCTTCTGGCTGCATTTCCTCTGTAAGCACCCCACCGAAAGCACATGACAAATGGCAGATTCCACACACGTGGGTTTCCTGAATGGTTATCAGCACCGAGTCCTCACCTTAGGAGGATGGCTAAGTATGAACGAGGCTTTCTGTTGGAGAAAGAATGCCCCACCCGACTGCAGATGAACCAGGAACGCAGCTTAGGCTATGCACTCTGCCTGCACCAAGACCCTTGGGGGCGGGGCCTGGAGTTGCAGTGGCTACGCCAGGCCTATTACTTTGAAGGAGTCAGGAACCATCTACTGAAAGTAGATATAAGCACCCCTGTTTATCAGTGGAGGGGGAGGGGGAAGTGAAGAGAGCATGAATAAATGGATTCTAGTCCAGCACTTTTCCAAGGTGAATGCCGCATGCCATCACCTAGGGTCTCCTAATGCAAATTGTCCTAATTCCATTGGGCTGAAGAATCTGCGTGTCTAACAAACTCCCAGTGACATTGACGCTGCTGGCTGGGACTGTCCTTTGAATTGCACTGATATGGGCCCTTCCAAACCTCGTTGATGTCAATGGGTTCAGTTTTAGTACGTCTTTGGTTTGAGACCTTTTCTCTCCCCTCTGCTTATTCTTCTAGTGCCAGTGTTAACATACAGGGAATTGTCCAAAGGTGGGCTGCAGGAGGGGCAGGAAAGGGATGAGGCGGCCTCATCATCCACCAGTGCTTTAGTGTTAGAAAGGCGTGCCTCTTTCTCCCTCCCCATTGCTTGCTGGTGGTTATTATTAATGCACTGCCGTTGCTACGAAGTTTCATTTGATTTCATTTCATTTTAGGATGCAAATATGATAGTTGCTGTGAGTATAACACACCCAATCCAAGAGGAGAATGATTATTCAGCATTTTAATGAAGTTGCTGTCTTTTATCCAGCCAGTGTCAATGGATTCCTGCTATGAGCCAGGCAATGTTAACTCACACTTTACCTGTGTCATCTCACTTCCCATAAAGTGGCCAGTGCCCCATTTTAGAGAAGGAAAGACTGAAACCCAGAGAAAGCTTATAACTCACCAAGGCCACATAGCAAGTGAGAGGCCAACCCAAATTCTAACTTAGGCCAGTTTGTGCTGCCCGAGTGCAAGTTCACTTCACTGACTACACGGGTGCTCCCTGCACTGGGCTGGGTGCTGTGGGGAGAGAGACACCCCCACACAGGCCCTGCCCTCTAGATTAGGGGCCAGCAGAACTTTCTGTAAAGGGCCAGATGATAAATGTCCTAGTGTTGCAGGCTATACTGTCTCCTTCACAACGACTCAGCTTTGCCATTATAGCACAAAAGCATTCAGAGGCAGTAAGCAAATGAATGGGCATGGCCATATTCCAATAAAATTTTATTTTTAAGAAACAGACAGTAGGCTGGACATGACCTGCAGGCTGTAGTTTTCCCACCTCTGCTCTAGAAGGATCCTGAAAAATAGAGATACAATGTGAGCCACAGCTGAAAAAAGTAAATAGAGGCCAGGCATGGTGGCTCACGCCTATAATCCCAGCACTTTGGGAGGCCAAGCCAGGCGGATCACTTGAGGCCAGGAGTTCGAGACCAGCCTGGGCAACATGGTGAAACCCCATCTCTTCAAAAAGTACAGAAATTATCTGAGCGTGGCAGCTTACGCCTGTAGTCCCAACTACGCAGGAGGCTGAGGTGAGAGGATCGCTTGAGTCCTGGAGGTCAAGGCAACAGTGGGCTGTGATCGTGCCACCCATTGCCCTTAAGCCTAGGCAACAGAGCAAGACCCTGTCTCAAAAAAAAGAAAGAGGCAGATGAAATTAATTTTAATATATTTTACTTAACCCAATGTATTCAAAATATTATATCAACATATAACTCATATGAGAAGTACTAATGAGAGACTGTGCGTTCTTTTTACCATAGTGGCTACTGGATTGGGTAGCACTGCTTCAGAAACTTAGATAGGAGAGGGAACCATCGCTCTGATCCCCTACGCAGCTTTTTTCCCTCATAGCACCTAGCATTACCTGAGAGTATACTACTTCATGTGCTGTTTACTGTGCCCAGCCAGAAGATAAGAGAAGCACAGAAGCATCTCTGTCACTGCTATATCCTCAGTGACTGGCCCAAAGTAGGTGCTAGGAGAGATTTGTTTAGTGAGCACTTTGGGAAATGGCAGATTGCACACATGTGAATGAGTCGAATTAGTGAATGAATGACTGATGCACGTAAGGGAGCGAGAGCCTAGTTCCACCTGCAGGACACAGTTGAGATGCTGAGGGATGTGGTGGGGAGCATTAGGAGATGCTGTCATAGAGGTGGCTTTAGAGTTCACTCTTGAAAGATAAGAGCTTGGAATAGCAGCAATGGAGGGCAAGGCGTCCTGGGCAGGAAGTCCAGTGCGCATAAAGGCAAGAGAGGCAGGAAGTTCACTTCAGTGGTTTCAGACTTAGGCCTCAGAACTCCTTTAACTTAAAAATTATTGAGGACCCCAATAATTTTTTAGCTTTGTGAGCTTTTACTTATGTGGGTTGTTTCTGTTAACATCTACCATTTAAGAAAACAAACTTCTAGGAGTTCGAGACCAGCCTGGCCAACATATGAAAAATACAACAGACAAACCAACCAACCAACCCAGCGACAACAAAGCAGGTCTACCCTGGAGTCATACTCTAATTTTTTCTATTTTCCTCCCTTTCTGATCCTTTGTCCCACTTTCTTTTTCTTCCTCTTCCTTCTCCTTCTTCTTTGTCAAATAGAGGATTGAGTTGTTGTCACTGAACAAAAAAAAAAAAAAAAAGAAAGAAAACAAACTTAAAAACCAAGAATACCTGGGCATACATTCTATTAGCCATCAGAGCAGTGATGTCATCACACATCATGTAGCCTCTGGAAAATTCCACTACAGACTTTGGAGAGGATGAGAGGAAAAAAGGCAAATAACGTCTTGGTCTTGTTATAGAAAATTTTTGACTTTGGACCTCCTGAAAGAGTTTCAGGGATCCCTGGGCCATATTTTGAGGACCACTGAGCTAGAGGTGGGGTGGAAGAAGTCAGGTGAGAGAGTTGCTGGCAGGCAAGGCTGGACAGGACTGTAAATAATGATAACAGCAAAGGTTTGTTGGCACCTGCCGCGTTCTATGCACAGTCACTGGAGAACTCCGTGAAGTAGGTGTTCTTACTTCACAGATGAGGAGAGGTTAAGGCAGTGAGCAGAAAGGCTTGGGCTAAAGCCGGGCAAGCGCCCCCACACCACGCCATTAGCTGCCCCTGGAAAGGCTACTGGTGTCATGCTTGCTGTGTGTGTGCAGGTCTTTGACTGACTCAGGAGTTGGGATTTGTTTTTTACATAAAGAGGACTCATCAGAGTTTACAATGGGTGATTTGGCGGCAGTTTACAAGGTGGAATGTGGGGAGCTAGGAAGCCTGGAGGCCAGTTAGGAGGATTTTATGGGGCAGATGAGTTGTGTCCTCTGTGCCCTCAGTGTGCGTGGCGTCACCTATGCATGCATGGCGTGGAGTGCTAGAGGTGCTGACTTTTCACACAAAATGACCCATAAGTGTGAACAAACATCTTCATTCCGTATTCAGTGGAAGAAGCAGTGATCTGTTCCAGTGCAAGAGGAAATGCTGGTTATGCTGGTCTTACTGATGGATTTAAGGGATTTTTCAAGGATAGTTTTAATGATGTTCAATTTGACTTAGTACCTAACCCCCCAGTAAAATCTGAAATCTGTCGAACCTAAGAGAACAATAATAAAGCTTTCAATTATTAGAGTAGTGAGGTAGAGAGGAAGGTGAGGTGGTTGGAGAAGGTTTCTCAGATGGGGTGCAAAGGTGTGAAGGACGTTTGAAGAATAACAGGTAAAGCACGTGTTTCACAGCCTTGGCACGCACAGCTGAGCCGGGGTGCATTGGGGGAGGTGGGAGACAGAGCAGGAGTAGGGACATTAGTGTGCCAGGGCTTTGAGGTGATCAGAAGAGCGACGAGGAGCCTTTAAGTTTTTCTTTTTTAATTGTAGTAAAATATGTATAACAAAATTTACCATTTTAACCATTTTTAAATAAACAGTTCAGTGGCATTAAGTACATTCCCATTGTTGTGCACCCATCCCCACCATCCACCCCCAGAACTTTTCATCACTCCCCACTGAAACTCTGTCTCAATTAAATAATAACTCCTCAAACCATTAAGTTTTATAGCTTTTAGAAAAACCTTTTCTAAAAGCAGTGGATGTAGACATGTGGTCACCTACAAAAAGGCAGTAAGAAGAGGGAAGCATGGCAGAGACCCAAGCTTCTCATGAGCATGGCCAGGTGGCTGGTCCTGCCAGTAATAGCAGTGTGGACAGAGGAGTGTGGAGGGAGATTCCGTTTTGAACACATTGCGAATTAGATGCCTGGAAGCATCCAGGCAACGAGAGACACCTCCCTTCGAAGCGTGTATTTAGCCTGTCCCCCATCTTCCTTTAATTCTTACTGCTGTCCTATTTCATGCCCTCATAATTGCAGTTTCTAAACAAACATTTTTTAGATTTATAGAACAGTTTCAAAGATCATACAGAAAGTCCTCGTATCTCCTTCACCCAGTTTTCCCTAATGTTCACATCTTACATATCATGATATATATTTGTCAAAAGTAAAAAAATTAACATTGAGCCAGACACAGTGGCATGTGCCTGTAATCCAAGCTACTCAGGAGGTTGAGGCCAGAGGGAGGGTCGCTTGGGTCCAGGAGTTTGAGGCCAGCCTGGGCAATATAGTGAGACCGCATCTCGCAAAAAAAGATATTAACATCAGCCACATACTATTATCTAAACCATACACTTTTATTTGGATTAGTTTTCTCTTCCAGGATCCAATCCAGGATACTACATTGCATTTAACATAATTGCCTTTTTTTTTTTTTTTTTTTTTTTGAGACGGAGTCTCGCTCTGTCGCCCAGGCTGGAGTGCAGTGGCGCGATCTTGGCTCACTGCAAGCTCTGCCTCCCAGGTTCATGCCATTCTCCTGCCTCAGCCTCCTAAGTAGCTGGGACTGCAGGTGCCCGCAACCACGCCCGGCTAATTTTTTGTATTTTTAGTAGAGACGGGGTTTCACCATGTTAGCCAGGATGGTCTTGATCTGACCTCATGATCTGCCTGCCTTGGCCTCCCAAAGTGCTGGGATTACCAGCGTGAGCCACCGTGCCCGGCCGCCTTTATTTTTTTTTTTTAAAGATGGAGTCTCACTTTGTTGCCCAGGCTGGAGTACAGTGGCGCGATCTCAGCTCACTGTAACTTCTGCCTCCCAGGTTCAGGCGATTCTCCTGCCTCAGCCTCCTGAGTAGCTAAGATTATGGGTGCCCACCACCATGCCAGCTAATTGTTTTTTGTGCGTTTTTTGTTTGTTTGTTTGTTTTGTTCGCATTTTTAGTAGAAACAAGGTTTCACCATGTTGGCGAGGCTGGTCTGGAACTCCTGACCTCAAGTGATCTGCCCACCTTGACCTCCCAAAGGCATGAGCCACTGCACCCAGCCTAGCATAATTGCCTTTTAAATGTTGAAATAAATGCTCCTCATTGATCTTTCACTAATCCCCATTTTATACTCTGTCCTAAGAGGAGTTACCTTTTTTGAATTTTGTTCAGAAGGAGGGTGCTGGCCAGTGGCTTTTGATGTCAGGGCAAGGGGTCAAGTAGGATGCTTTGTAAAGAGAGGCAGTTTGGGAGTTGTGAGGAACCTTGCATGGCACTTTTGAGTAGTGAGGTGGTGGCTGGACACCAGAGCAGCAGCAGGCGAAGGAGAGCGTGCAGGGCAGGGGCCTGGAGGCATCGTCTAGGCTCTCGGGGGTTCAGGGTCCGGCAAGGAGGGAAAGTCCCAGGTTTAATAGTCTGTTCTTCAGTCTCTGACAATCCAGCACCAAAGAAAAATTGCTGGAGTCATTCTCTTATTTGCCTTAGATTTATAGCTTTATTCCTGATTGGTCTATTAATAAAGTTATTTATATACTCAATACAAAAATGCAAGGACATAGGAAAGGTGGGTTAAAAAAAAGTCACCCATAATTCTACCACTCAGGGAAAACTTCTCTTTATTATTTCAGTGGATGGCTGTTCTAGTCTTTTATTTTTTTATTTGTGTGTTTGTTTATTTATTTATTTATTTATTTATTTTTGAGATGGAGTTTTGCTCTTGTTGCCCAGGCTAGAGTGCAATGGCGTTAGCTCACTGTAACCTCCGCCTCCTGGGTTCGAGCAATTCTCCTGCCTCAGCCTCCTGAGTAGCTGGGATTACAGGTGCACACCGCCATGCCTGGCTAATGTTTTGTATTTTAGTAGAGACAGGCTTTCGCCATGTTGCCCAGGCTGGTCTCGAACTCCTGAGCTCAGGCGATCTGCCCACCTCGGCCTCCCAAAGTGCTAGGATTACAGGCGTGAGCCACCGCACCGGGCCTAACGATGATGAGAATTTGATGTGACATCTGCAGGATCCCCAGCTAGTCAGCAGCATCTAGAGGGCTAGAACTCTGGCCAGCTGACTGGGCCTTTTGCAAACTGTTTTCTGTCCCCTCTGTGCCAGGGTGTCCCTGAGCTTTGCAGGACAGGCTGGTCTGTTGTGCCTTCAGCTCAGGGAATGTGGCTCCCGAGCATAGGGCTGGACTGAGAGGCGTTAGGTGAGCCAGAGAAGGCCTCAGACACAGGGCTTAGAGAGGGCATGTAGACCTGTGATTGCTTAGTGTCCATGACTAGAAAAGACAGAATCTTGTAGAGTTACTGGGGATTGCATGAGATCACCTTCGAGAGGGCTCAGCACAGCACCTGACCAGTGGTCACTGCTGCTGGGGGATAGTTTAGCTCTGCCTCTGTTTCCCTATTGTTTGGAAGCCCATGCAGTAAACATGGGGGGAATATTGCGAATTAGCTTGTCTGCCTCATAAGGCCAACTTGAAAACTAAATCTTAATCTTTGTGTGTGTGTGTGTGTGTGTATGTGTGTGTGTGTATCTATATATTTAAACAGATAATATATGCAAATATCACAACATTCAAAAGGTTTAAACAAACATGTAGTGAAATGTTTGTCTCCCTCCTACCATTTCCACTCTCCAGGGATAGCCACCGTGACCAAATTCTATGTGTGTGAGTATACCTTTTTCATATTTTAGCTTTTTACATAAATAGTAGCTTTCTGTACAACTGCTCTGTATTTGGCAGGTCAGAGCTTTGGATTCAGACAAACCTGGATCTGGATCCTGACCTTCCCGTTTGCTTCGTGGTGACTCACAGCTGGCTTGGTGCATCTCATCCCCTAGTGCCTTGCCAGATGCGTCACCTCCCCTTTCCTCTCCTCATTGTTGTCCTTTGTGCCAGGCTGTTGGGCTGAATCCAGCCTAGTGTGCCACTGCAGGGAGAGCCCAGCCCTGCCATTTTGAGGATAGTGTAGGAATCCATGATCCCTGGGTGGGCGCGCCTGAGCTCCTCTATTAGGGCAGGGTTTTCTCAGTAGCCAGAGGTACCACCGATGGAGGTGGAAGGACTATAACAGAGGTATTTGACCCAAAAGACTTTTGTGAGGGCAGAGACAAAGTTTTGTTTTTTGTTTTGTTTTATTTTGTTTTGTTTTTTAACACTTAAGTGAAAAAGCATTTCCAGAACATCCCAGGTGCCTTTCAACTTCACTCCTGACCTTTGCGCTGTCGGAATTGCTTAGCTTGTGTTAGCAGTGTGGGACCACACTCTGAGCTCCTTGCAGAAGCGAAGGCAAGACTCTAAAAGGACCCTCCACAACCCAAAAGCAAACCACAGCCATATAAGGTGGGTTCTGTTGCCTTTCCCCAGGACAAGGAGTCACCCTAATTCGTGCTTGGAATCCCTTTTTCTTCATGTGATTCCTGTGAGACATGTCTCAGGTAACACAGTTCATGGCAGGACTGTTGGCGTCTCCTTTACAGTTTCCAGGAAGACAAATGTGCCCTGTGATTTCCAGGGTAGGACTGTGTTTCCTACACGTTGGGGTTTCCTTCCTCTCTGTTTCTCCCGTAGACCCTTGCCCCTCACACTTTCCTTTTCTGTGCTGGGAACATCAGAATAGGAAGGAGTTTTCAGCCACTGTGTGCTCATCGCAAGCGGGGTCTTCATCTGCACCTCTGAGATAGGACTGTGTGCGGGTTTCCATGTATGTCTAGGTCTATAGTGGTAGGACTGGAAGGGATCCTCGGGGTCATTTCACTGGAGCCCCTTATTTTATAGTCGGGCCTGGAGAGGCTAAGTGGTTAAGTAAGATTGATGGAAGCCACAGACAAAGAAAATAGACTTCTTTCTTAGGAAAGAAAAGTCCCTAGGAAGACACTCATCGAATTTCTAAGAGTAGAAGATGTTAGGAGGGCTGGTTTTTGTCTTCTGGTGAGTATAGTTTGAGACAAGTTCTGGTATTTGACTTGAAAAATAGAATTGATAACACAGGATTTACAGGAAACACTGTAGCTGGGCCTGTAGGCGCGCACCGCCATGCCTGGCTAATTTTCATTTCTTTTTAAGTTTTTTGTAGCGTCACCATCTCACTATGTTGCCCAGGCTGGTCTCAAACTCCTGTCCTCAAGCGATCCTCCTACCTTGGCCTCCCGAAGTGCTGGGATTACAGGCCACCGCACTGGCCGAAACCCCATGTCTCTCTCTCTTTTTTTTTTTTTTCTGAGATGGAATCTCGCTCTGTCACCCAGGCTGGAATGCAGTGGTGCGATACTCACACCGCCTCCTGGGTTCAAGCGATCGAGACCCCATCTCTTAAAAAAAAAAAAAAAAAGGTTTATTGAGACAATTCACATACCATAAAATTCACCCTTTTAAAGTGTGCAGTTCAAGTGGTTTTTAGTATACTCAAACAGTTGTACGGTCATTACCGCTATCTAATTTTAGAACATTTTCATCACCCTAAAAAGAAACCTCAGGCCGGGCGCAGTGGCTCATGCCTGTAATCCTAGCACTTTGGGAGGCCGAGGCGGGCGGATCACGAGGTCAGGAGATCGAGACCATCCTGGCTAACACGGTGAAACCCTGTCTCTACTAAAAATACAAAAAATTAGCCGGGCGTGGTGATGGGCGCCTGTAGTCCCAGCCACTCAGGAGGCTGAGGCAGAAGAATGGTGTGAACCCAGGAAGTGGAGCTTGCAGTGAGCCGAGATCGTGCCACTGGACTCCAGTCTGGGCAACAGAGCCAGACTCCATCTCAAAAAAAAAAAAAAAAAAAAAAGGAACCTCATACCCGTTAGTAGTCATACCATATTTCCCTGCACCCCTCCCAACTCCTGGAAGTCATGTTCTGTCTCTGTGGGTTTGCCTATTTTGGACATTTCATATAAATGGAATCATACTAGATGTGGCCTTCGTGACTGATTTATTTTATTTAACATGATGTTTTCGAGGTTCATCCATGTTGTAGCATGTATCAGTACTTCATTTGTTTTTATTGTCAAATAATATTCTATCATATGGATAGATCACATTTTGTGTATCCATTCATTAGTTGATGGACATTTGTTGTTGTGTCATTTTCACCTTCTGGCTATTCTGAATAATGCTGCTATGAGTATTCAAGTCCACGTTTTTGTGTGAACGTATATTTTCAATTCTCTTGGGTATTACACCCAGGAGAGGAGTTGTTGGGTCGTATGGTAGGTAAATCCACGTTTAGCATTTTGAGCAACTGACAAACTGCTTTCTGAAGCGACTACACCATTTTACGTATCCACCAGCGATGCTGGTGGGTTCCAGTTTCTCCACATGCTCACCAACACTTGTGACTGTCACTTGTGGGCATGCATGGGTATTGCATTGTGATTTGGCGTGCATTCCTAGTGATGAGTGATGCTGAGCATCTTTTCATGTGCTTATTGGCCATGTGTATATCTTCTTTGGATAAATGTTTATTCAAATAAGTCCTGTGCTTATTTTTGAACTGAGTTTTCTGTTGGTCTGCTTATTACACCCTGCATTTGGATCTTCCCTCTCTCCCATGGAGTCTGGCAGGTGGGCCACCTCTTGTGGCAGGTGCCTGTCATTGTCATTGGGATCTGTGCTAGCCATTTTGCATTATGTTGGGATTTAACCCCCTTTCCTATTTAAGTATGCTTAAGACCCTTAGAAACTGAAAGGGCTTTAAGTCCTAAGTCTTTCCAGGAACAGAATTGTAATTGTTTTAAATCTGGGGCTCCACAAGCATCCTAGGATGAGAAAGGGGTTGCTAAATAGGTTTTCTTGGACAGTGGGCAAGCTTTCAAATATTTACCAGTCACATGTACCGTGGCATGCTGGGTATAAGCCTTTCTAAGGCGGAGACCATACAATCTATTTCTTTTGAGTGTCTCTTATAGTACAATTATAGTACTTTTTATGCAGTGGGATGATGAAATATTTGTTGATTGACAGGAACGTACTTTGGTAACTGAGTCCTTTCCATAGCAGTTTGATGGGTCTAAGACATGGTTGTGCTGAAATGTGTGTGTCTGGTGTGTGTGCCTGGCGATAGGGGGCCTTGAGTTTCCAAAGGCTCTTGGCTGCTGCTGCCTCACAGATTCTCCATGCTGTGTGGCTGTCTGCTGAGGGGCACATGTGCTGCTATTTATGTTTGGTGACTTTCTCAGTGATTGTTTTTAGTTGAGCCTTTTAAGAATGTAATCTAATTTTGTGAGTGTGTAAAGTGTTGATTTATCCATGCCTGCTGCATGACACTGACAGTGAGTGTCTTCCACCCTAAGCCTGGATCAGTTCTGACTGTCATGGTTAGATCACAGCAATCCATGGGACTTAAAATTTCTTTAACATTTGAAACAAAAAGCCGTTTGTAGGAGCGGATGTGTGGCCCTTTCAGGTGTCTGGGGGAGTTTCTAATGGAGCTTTTCTTTTTAAAATTTTTTATTCTTAATTTTACTTTTTCATAGAGATGGAGTCTTGGCCTTGTTGCCCAGGCTGGTCCCAAACTCCTGGTTTCAAGCAGTCCTCCCACCTAGGCTTCCCAACTCCTGGGATTACAGGTGTGAGCCACAGTGTCTGGCCCTAATAGTTACTCTTTGTTTTCCCTACCCGCTATTTCACATCTCAGAATAGCAACACGAGGAGAGTCCATCAAAATGAATTGGTGAGTAGGTGAATGTCTGAACTAAGGAAAGCTAATTTTTGAATTTGTGATTTCCTGGGTTTTGTTGACTTTTTTTTTGAGACAGAGCGCCCTGTCTCCCAGGCTGGAGTGCAGTGGCGCGATCTCGGCTCACTGCAACCTCCGCCTCCTGGATTCAAGCAATTCTCCTGCCTCAGCCTCCCAAGTAGCTGGGATTACAGGCATGCACCACCATGCCCAGCTAATTTTTTTTTTGTATTTTTAGTAGAGGCGGGGTTTCACCATGTTGGCCAGGCTGCTCTTGAACTCCTGACTGCAAGTGATCCACCCGCCTCAGCCTCCCAAAGTGCTGGGATTACAGGCAGGAGCCACCGTGCCCAGCTTTTGTTGACTTATTACTTCTCCTTCATCTTCAGATCTAGTTGTATATAAGTACTTTGCAAAACAAAGATTAAAAACCTCTGGTTGCCTCTTTTCTGGCTGGAACCATGGAGGGTGTCGAAGAGAAGAAGCAGCTTCCTGTTGTGCCAGAAACCCTTAGGAAAAAGCAAAGGAATTTCACAGAACTAAAGATCAAGTGCCTGAGTACGAAGTTTGCCCAAAAGATGCTTCAAAAGGCAGGGAGGAAACTTATGCATGAAGAAGCGAAGCACTGTCACAAGGAATCTAGGCAGATGTACAGAACTGAAATGTGAAAGGCTAGGATGGCAAGAAAAGCTGGCAACTTCTTTGTGCCTGCAGAACCCGAATTGGCATTTGTCATCAGGATCAGAGGTATCAGTGGTGTGAGCCCAAAGGGCCAAAAGATGTTGCAGCTTCTTTGCCTTTGTCAGATCTTTAATGGAACCTTTGTGAAGTTCAGCAAACCTTCAGTTAACATGCTGAGGTTTGTAGAACCATGTATTACAAGGGGGAACCCAAATCTGAAATCAGTAAATGAACTAATCTGCAAGCATGGCTATGGCAAAATCAATAAGAAGCGAATTGCTTTGACAGATAACACTTTGATTGATCAGTCTCATGGTAAATATGGCATCATCTGCATGGAGGATCTGATTCATTAGCTCTATACTGTTGGAAAATGCTTCAAAGAAGCAAACAACTTCCTGGGGCCCTTCAAGTTATCCTCTCCACAAAGTGGAATGAAGAAAAAGACCACCCATTTTGTACAAGGTGGAGTTGCTGCCAACAGGGAGGCCCAGATCCACAGCCTTCTTGGAAGAATGAACTGCGGTGTCTACCATGATTATTTTTCTAATCTGGTCAGTTAATAAATAGTACCTGCTCTCAAATTGAAAAAAAAAAAAAAAAACTTTGGTTAGCATACTTTAGGTAAACACGGTAGATTGAACATATTCATTTAAATCTACTTCCCCTAGAAACTCTGCTAAAATAACAGGAAAATAATTGTTTTTAAATGTATAAACCCACAAAGACACAGAATGGGAGAGAAAACAATAACAGACAAAAGATCTCCAATTTCTAGAAGGTGGAAGGTGAACAGAAGACTGAGCAGAGCAGTGGCTGAAATGTGCGGAAAAACACCAAGGAAAAGCACTTTAGAAAGCATCAGGAATTGGAGGCACCTGGTGGCACTCAAGGTGGGAATAAGGTTTGGGCCTAAAAGCAGAGGGATTATGATTAGTTGACAGTCTGTATAGGGAGGAATTAAACTTCCCAAGTCATCTCTTTGAATTCTGCAAACCAGAAAATACTCAATCCCCTTTGCTAGCGAGTGAGAGAGCAGAGGCTTATGCACCAGATTGAGGTACCTTGGGCAGAGCAAGGGGCAGGGTATCGCTGGACTGAAAGAGGGATTCATGAACGTCTGCACACTAAAAGAGCAAATCCCAGCCATGCCCCTGCCTGCTCCTGGAGTGCTGAGGCCAGGCATGAGGCATGGCATTGGATTCCAGTCTGGAAAAAATGAGCATGTCAGCAACAAGAACTTCCATTGCCAGTATGTAGTGGCTCCTCACAGCAGTGGCCAGCTTTCTACTCCATCTAATGTGGTCCTCACCTGTCCAGAGCCTTGCTCATGTTCACAAGGTTTCCATGATCTTTTTTTCACCTCAACTTTTTTAACTTTTTTTTTTTTTGAGACAGAGTCTCACTCTGTCACCCAGACTGGAGTGCAGTGGCGTAATCTTGGCTCACTGCAACCTCTGCCTCCCAGGCTGAAGCACTCCTGCCACCTCAGCCTCCCAAGTAGCTGGGATTACAGCCATGCGCCACCACTCCCGGCTAATTTGTGTATTTTTTGTCAAGATGGGGTTTTGCCATGTTGCCTAGGCAGGTTTCAAACTCCTGAGCTCAAGTGATCTGCCCACCTCAGCCTCACAAAGTGCTGGGATTATAGGCATGAGCCACCATGCCCAGCCTAACTTTTTATTTTGGAATAATTCTAGATTCATAGGAAGTTGCAAACATAGTAGAGGGCTGGCTGGATGCGGTGGCTCATGCCTGTAATCCCAGCACTTTGGGAGGCTGAGGCGGGCAGACCACGAGGTCAGGAGTTCGAGACCAGCCTGGCCAACATGGTTAAACCCCGTCTCTACTAAAAATACAAAAATTAGCCGGGCATGGTGGCGTGCACCTGTAATCCCAGCTACTCGGGAGGCTAAGGCAGGAGAATTGCTTGAACCCAGGAGGCAGAGGCTGCAGTGAACCAAGATCGTGCCACTGCACTCCAGCCTGGGTGACAGAGCAAGACTCCATCTCAAAAAAAAAAAAAAAAAAAAAAATAGTAGAGGGGTCCCCTCTACCCTTCATGCAGTTTCCCTTGATGGTCATGTCTTATATAATCACAGACAATATCAAAATCAGGGAATTGACATGGGTACACAGTATGTGCATACAGTTCCACACCCTTATCACATGTGTGGATTCATGTAACCACATGTAACAGCAATCAAGATACACAACTCTTCCGTCACCACAAAGATCTCTTATTGCCTCACTTTTAAATAGGAATGGATGCCAAGAATAACTGGATATATTCAGAAAGCTTCCAGCATGGAAGGTAGAGGCCAGAGAAAGCAAAGAGAAAAATGTATCTCCGAGGAATCAGAGCTGATTCAGGCAGGAGAAAGCATTCAAGCACATGGCGAATATACTCAGAAAAAAGAGCCAATATTTTATCCATGAAATAAAAAGTTACTATAAAAATCAGAACAAGAAAGAGTTCTTGGAAATTAAAACCATTACTTTTTCTTTGAAGTTGACGAAGGCTCCCAGGAAACAGATTAAAAACGTCTGACATCTAGGAAGTCTATAAAGAGAGAAAGGGAAAATTAAGGACCATAATGTATCAGAGAAACAAGAATTGTTTCAGAATGGACAGTCATAAGTTTCAAAAATGGCAAATGGAAAATGTCCTGTGGCACATTGTGTGATTCCAGAGCACTGGGCATAAAGCTTCCACAGAGCAAAAACAGGTCACATACAAAAGACTGGGAATGAAGATGGATTGGATTTTTCGACCTCATTGGAAGCCAGAAGACAATGGGGTGGATTTCCTGTTTCAGTGACATGGTAGATCGAGCTAAAGTAGAACCGCCCCCATTACAATCACTTAAAATGCTATATAAGCTATAACCAGAGAATAAGAAAGAAAAACAGAGAACCGAAAGCAAAGCAGGAATATAAAGCCAGAGCAGAGTAGGCAGCTCTGGGGAGGGGCAGGGTGGGTTCAGTGGACCCTGAAATCAACCCTAACAATAATAGAGGTTTGGATTTGCATGAACATGTAAAGCATGGAGTTGAAACAGAAATCCCCTCAAAAGAGCCATTCCCAGGTAAAAGGGATGCAAGCAAATTTCCCCCATGGGATCAGAGAACGGTCAAGGGAGCTGATCATTGCCCCACACTCTGGATCGTGTTGGAGGAAGTCCTCTGTGAACAGTGGAAAACATCCAAGTTCAAAGTCTGTGTTTATAACATCCACATGTTGCAGGAATGCCCGAGCTGGCACCAGACCAGCCAGCAGACCAACTATACCCCTGAAGCTTCTTCTTGCAGAGCAAAGGCAGAGCTTTTCTAGAGTGACCCTTGCACAGTACAGGCCTCTTGGAATCCTAGGATGCCCACAGATGATGAGCTTGTTCTAGGAAGTTACCAAGCATGTAGAAATTAGAACGTGAGTCAGCGATCACAACAAACACAAGATTCTCAACATGAGAATTCAAATAATAGAAGAGATTATAATAGAAATGTCTAAAGTGATTGAAGGGCTAAAAGAAGAAATAGATGTCAAAGGAAAGAATAAGACAGAATACATCTTAAAAGGGATTATTTTTTAAAGAATCAAGTAAAGCCTCTAGAATGAAAACATTGAGTTAAAACCCCAGTGGAAATGTTAAACAGCAAATAGCATAAATTCTCAAGAGAGAATTATGGGAGCTGGAAAATAGATCTGCAGAAGTTAGTTAGAATTCCGCACAGAGATAAAAGATGCTTGTGAGGAAGAGACGTTACAAACATGGAGGGTGGTATGAGAGGGCCCAGTGGGAAAAATAGCATCCTAAAGGCAGCTTGAGAAGAAAGGCAGATTACTCCCCAGGTTCAACAGTGAAACTCAGCAAATGCCAAGTAGCAACAGTAGAGGCCATAAGGAAGTAAAATCTTCAGTGTACTAAGGAAAATCAGTTGTTGGCTTAGTTTTCAGCAACCAGCTTAAATTATCGTTCAATAATGGGAACAAATAAGGACATTTTCACAGAAAAAAAAAAAAGTTGTACTTACTAAGAGACCTTCACTGTACTTCAGGAAGAAGGAAGTAAGGAGAAAGGAGAGATACGGACAGTAATGGTATCCAGAGGCTTTGGGAAGTGCAGGTAAATCTGAATAAGCATTTGCTTATGAAAGTGATCATCACTAATTTGAAGAGGATTAAAAACCAAAATCCCAACAAAAAATGGAAATCAGTGAGGGGGTGATTTGAATGAACACACTCTTAAGTTCTTTGAACTGTTTGGGAAGTGTAGGAGGGATATTGATTGACTTCAAACTTTCTGAGTCAAGTAGACATGTTCCAATTTTAAGGGTAACCACTAAAAGAATAGAAATAGTGTTTAAAGCTTTCAAACTCACAGAGGGGAAAAATACGGAATTTTAAAACTAGGTCATTTGTCTAGAAGAAAGAGAGCAAAGAAAAAATATGGTAGCCAGGAAGTCCTAAAGGTAGTAGAAATAAATCCACATGGATTACAATGAAAGTAAACAGATTATATGTGCCAGTTAAGACAGGTTCTCAGACTGGAAGACAGCAGAGCAAATCCTGCAACATTCTGAGAGAATTCCGTATCCAGCCCAACTACGTCAAGTAGAGTAGGAAAACGTTCTTTTGGCTGGGCATGGTGGTTCACGCCTGTAATCCCAGCACTTTGGGAAGCCAAGACAGGAGGATCGCTTGAGCCCTGTTCGAGACCAGCCTGGGAAACATGGCAAAACCCCGTCTCTACAAAAAAAATACAAAAATTAGCCAAGCGTGGTGTTGTGCATCTGTAGTCCCAGCTACTCAGGAGGCTGAAGTAAGAGGATCACTTGAGCCCAGGAGGTTGAGGCTGCAGGGAGCCATGATCACACCACTGCACTCCAGCCTAGGTGACAGAGTGAGACCCTCCTTTTAGGCATTTAAGGGCTGGAAAAAAAGTGCCTCCTGTGAACCTCTTGTGGGGAGGAGATAGAAGGAGTGGTTCTTCACCAAAACCAGGGACTTTTCCCAGGATCCAGGAAACAGGATCTGACACAGGTGAGCAGCAGAGGAAAGTCTGAGTTAGAGAGACAGGATGGAATTCTGCAAGAGGGAGAGAGATCGACAAGAAAAAGAGACAAAGCCCAAAGATACCTGATCGATAATTTGTAGGTAATTTGAAGATGTTTAGAAAAGTTAAGGATAGGCCGGGCGCGGTGGCTCACGCTTGTAATCCCAGCACTTTGGGAGGCCGAGGCGGGCGGATCACGAGGTCAGGAGCTCGAGACCACGGTGAAACCCTGTCTCTACGAAAAATACAAAAAATTAGCCGGGCGTGGTGGCGGGCGCCTGTAGTCCCAGCTACTCGGAGAGGCTGAGGCAGGAGAATGGCGTGAACCCGAGAGGCGGAGCTTGCAGTGAGCCGAGATTGCGCCACTGCACTCCAGCCTGGGCGACAGAGCGAGACTCCGTCTCAAAAAAAAAAAAAAAAAAAAAAAGTTAAGGATAGGTATTTGACAAAAGTATCAATATGTACATAGTAGCGTGAGGACACAGAGCACCACGTGGTTCAGCTATGAGCTCTGTTTCCTCCATCGTAACACATTTATATTTTTCAATTAATGCAGTGGAACTTTTGAAAAGATGGAGTACAGGCAAAGGGCTTCAGTGGGGAGAGTAAGAGTTAGGTCATCAGGTACCGAAACAGGACGTCAATAGATAATGTCTATAATAAGTTAGGAATTAGGCTGCAAGCATGTTGTTTTATATATATAGAGGTAAATATTCAAACAGCTAAGAAGTTAGAAAGTATTTGCTTCAAAAGAGCACAGTTGAGAGAGTAAGACGGGGGAACTGCCTTTTTTTGTTAAGCCTTTTACTACTGTGTTTTTTTTTTAACTTAGGCATGCATTGTTTTGATACAATTAAGCTAAACTATTATTTTAAAAAATACAATATGAGCCAAGTAGGTCATTTAAAATTTTTTAGTGACCACATTTTTTTCTTTTTTTTTTTTCGTCAAAAGGAACTTGAAAGTGGCCACATTTTAAAAACGTTAAAAGAAGCAGGTGAACCGGGCGCCGTTGCTCACGCCTGTAATCCCAACACTTTGGGAGGCGGAGACGGGTGGATCACAAGGTCAGGAGATCGAGACCATCCTGGCTAACATGGTGAAACCCCGTCTCTACTAAAAATACAAAAAAATTAGCTGGGTGTGGTGGCAGGCACCTGTAGTCCCAGCTACTTGGGAGGCTGAGGCAGGAGAATGGCATGAACCTGGGAGGCGGAGCTTGCAGTGAGCTGGGATCGGGCCACTGCACTCCAGCCTGGGTGACAGGACGAGGGCGAGACTCCGTCTCAAAAAAATGAAAAAAAAAAAAAAAAAAAAAAAAAAAAAAAAAACAGGTGAAATTAATTTTGGAGGTGGAGGTGGATGGGGTCTTGCTCTGTTGCCCAGGCTTGAGTGCAGTGGCTCGATCATAGCTCATTGTAACCTCAAACTCCTGGCTTAAGGGATCCTGCTGCCATTTTTTTATGTAGAGATAGGGTCTTACTCTGTTGCCCAGGCTGGTCTTGAACTCCTGGCCTCAAGCAATCCTCCAACCTTGGCTTCCCAGAGTGCTGGAATTACAGACATGAGCCACCTCACTCAGCCAGAAATTAATTTTAATGTTTTATTTAACCCAGTGTATATCCAAGATACCATTTCAGGATGTAACGAATATAAAAAATACTAGTGGGCTGGGCGCGGTGGCTCACGCCTATAATCCCAGCACTTTGGGAGGCCAAGGCGGGCGGGTCACGTGAGGTCAGGAGTTCAAGACCAGCCTGGCCAACATGGTGAAACCCTGTCTCTACAAAAATACAAAAAATTAGCAGAGTGTGATGGCTCACACTTGTAATCCCAGCTACTCGGGAGGCTGAGACAGGAGAATCGCTTGAACCTGGGAGACAGAGGTTGCAGTGAGCCTAGATCGTGCCGTTGCACTCCAGCCTGGGCAACAAGAGTGAAATTCTGTCTCAAAAAAAAAAAAAAAAGGGCCGGGCGTGGTGGCTCACGCCTATAATCCCAGCACTTTGGGAGGCCGAGACAGGCAGATCACAAGGTCAGGAGATGGAGACCATCCTGGCTAACGTGGTGAAACCCCGTCTCTACTAAAAATACAAAAAAATTAGCTGGGCGTGGTGGCTGGCGGGGGCCTGCAGTCCCAGCTACTCGGGAGGCTGAGGCAGGAGAATGGCGTGAACTTGGGAGGTGGAGCTTGCAGTGAGCCGAGATTGCGCCGCTGCACTTCAGCCTGGGTGACAGAGTGAGACTCCATCTCAAACAAAACAAAACAAAACAAAAACAGAGAACCCAACCTGGAAGTAGCTGAGAGCCTCCTGGTGTGAAGAGAGGAGGTCTCCTCTCCTGTGTTCTGGTTCCTTTGCGGACACTGTGCCGTAGGCCACCTCTATCAATTATGTCCCCGGCCTGAATCTTCAGGCTCTCCCTTGGCAGCTTCCTGCCTGACCCTATTTCTTTCTTTCTTTCTTATTTATTTATTTATTTATTTATTTATTTATTTATTTTGAGACGGAGTCTCCCTCTGTCACCCAGGCTGGAGTGCAGTGGCGTGATCTCGGCTCACTGCAAGCTCCGCCTCCCAGGTTCAAGCGATTCTCCTGCCTCAGCCTCCCTAGTAGCTGGGATTACAGGCGCCTGCCACCATGCCCGGCTAATTTTTATATTTTTAGTAGAGACGGGGTTTCACCATGTTGGGCAGATGGTCTCGATCTTCTGACCTCATGATCCCGCCACCTCGGCCTCCCAAAGTGCTGGAATTACAGGTGTGAGCCACCACACCCTGCCCTCATTTTTATTTTTACTATATTTATTTTTTAGAGATAGAGTCTTACTCTGTCACCCAGGCTGGAGTGCATTGGCACGATCAGGGCTCACTGTAGCGTCGAATTCGTGGGCTTAAGCAATCCTCCCACCTCAGCCTCTTGAGTAGCTGGGGCTCCAGGTGCGCACCACCGTGCCCAGCTTGACCCCATTTTTAATGTCTTGAAAAGAGACCCTTCCTCAGCCCACATCCACCCTCTCACCTACCTCTTCCCCCTTTTCCTGCTCTTCAGCTGTAGTTCCTGAATGAGCTCCACGCTGTAATTCCTATTTCCTGCATTGCCAGATGTTCTCCAGGCCCCGCCATTGGGGATTCTGCCCATGCCACCCATTGGGACCACTGAGCCCAGGTCAGCAGGGACACTTCCCCGTGGCACCAGATCTCTCAGCAGCATCAGGCATTGCTAGCCACTCCTTTCTTGACACCTGTTCCCAATTCCCATGGCCTTTCTTTCAGCTGTCTCTAGTGACTCCTCAGAGGCACCCTTCTGTGTTCCAGGCACTTGCTGGGGTGCACTGGTGCCCATTGCCTGCCCTTGCGCGGTTCACATTCTAACCCCCATGGGGCACACAGACTGCGGGTGTGGGAACAGTAAGTGCTGTGAAGAAAAAGCAGGTGGATAGAGAATGAGGAGGAGCAATTCCAGACAGCGTGGCCAGAAAAGCCCTTCTGAGGAGGTGACATCTGAGCAGAAACTTGGGTGCAGCTATCTGGGGGAACATGGGAGCCATGGCTGTTCCCCATGATGGCCACACCTCCCCCAGCCTGGTGTGCCTCGACACCATTGCGGATGGAACCTCCGTCCTGCTCGGACACCTGCAGGACTGTCTCTTGTTCCAGATGTTTCATTGGCATCTGGCACAGCATCTGCTGTTATTCATTTTGCTGAATGAGTGAGGGAACAACTGAATGGATGGTCTACAGCGTATGATGAATGGGAGGAAGAGGCCACTGGGGGCCCAGACCTTATGACAGAGCAGGTTGTGTCCCTGTGAAGCCCTTCCTGGAGGAGAGATGGGACTTCAGCTCAGCCTGGGAAAAGCCAGGTTAAGGTGAGCCGCCCTTTGCCCACGCCTCTCCCCGTGTTGTTCATTTAGGTCGTGCTTCTGCACATCATCTTCCCTTTCAGGACCACTCAGGCTGTGGATGAGTGGAGTGACTGAAATAGTTGGGAGCCATTGAGGAAAGCTGGAGAGAGAGAGGCCACGAGAACTAGCATTTTGGGCTTACGTAGCACACATCCCATTACTTACCACACATAGAGGTCTCAAAAACATCACCACAGGCCTGCCTGACCCTCCTGTGGCTTGGTTGGTTGTCCCTTAAAGGAAGACACAGCAGAGCCTATGAGACATCTCCATCTTCCCATTTTCCTGCACCTGGGATTTGTGGTCCTTGAGCACACTGGATGCAGATCCATTGGAGAGGGGATGGGTCTTCAGATGCAATCTGATGGCATCTTCTTGTCTTTTCCAGACTCCTGGCCAGCGACTTATTGACTTCCTCTTGGGACCCAGGGACTGAGGGAAATAGAGCCAGCCAGGATGGGAGAAATGGGAAGCATGTGGCATTTACTCCATGAAAGAAAGGCCACAAGCCCTTCTCAGCCAGCAGTCCCAAGGCATCAGTTACCAGTTGTAATGGATCTCAAATGGTGCTAATTACTGCATCCCTGGGAAAATAGAAAATAGTCACTCAAGGCCGGGTGTGGTGGCTCATGCCTGTAATCCTAGCACTTTGGGAGGCCGAGGTGGGCGGATCACCTGAGGTCGGAAGTTCAAGACCAGCCTGACCGACATGGAGAAACCCCGTCCCTACTAAAAATACAAAATTAGTTGGGCGTGGTGGCGCATGCCTGTAACCCCAGCTACTCGGGAGGCTGAGGCAGGACAAGTGCTTGAACTGGGGAGGCAGAGGCTGTGGTGAGCCGAGATCGCACCATTGCACTCCAGCCTGGGCAACACGAGCGAAACTCCGTCTCAAAAAAAAAAAAAAGACAAAATAGTCACTCAAATTATGTTCCATGTTCTGGTGGCTTTAATGTGGGTGACTCCAGTGTTTCAGTGTCCGGGAAGAATGGTGACCATGTGGTGTCAGCCATGAGTGCTGACAGCAGGCTGTCACTTCTTTCTGCAGTATTTCCCTACAGTTGGGCTCAGCTATAGGGAGCTCACTGTAGCTGTGAGTTTCCCATTTCCTGTCAGAGGAGCAAGGGCCTGTTGGAGCGAAGTCTGCAGTACTGATGGACTGCACCCACTTAGCAAATGGGTGGTGCTGAGTCCTGTTCACTTTCCCATCCATGCCTTTTACCAGGAACTCAGCCCAAATTCATGCTGCTATGTGTTTATTTTTGTTGGAAATCTTGGCTCAGAAGGCAGGCTACCTGATCCTGTCCTGACCTAATTGCAGGGATGTGGGGGGCGCTGAAGAAAGGGAGGGCTCCTACTGTCAAGGTTAGCATTTGGGAGTCTAGGGGGGTGAGTGACAAGCCCGTCCCTGCCGACCCACTGGGGTCAGCCTGTCTCTGGGGCTTTCTGTGGCCACAGACATCAACAGTGTGTGGCAGGCCAACTTTGAATGCTGGCAGGACCAACACCTAGTGGTGCAAGACCCCAGCTTGCACTCGATCCCAGGGGTCTTGTGTCTCTTCCTCCTTGGCTTCCCATGCCTTTATCAAGCTCCTGCTTCTCTGTGAAAAAGAAATGCCTGCAGCACCCCAGCCCAGTTTGTCTGGGAAAGATGTAGTTACAGAGTTGTAAGGAGTGGAGAATCAGCATTGTTTTGACACAGTCATTCCAGGGTGGGTCATGAAACCTGCCAGTGCCTCTGGTGTAGGTTCTCCTGGCCTGCATGTGGGGTTGCTTGGCGGTGTGTTTGGGTAAAGATGTGGGCGAGTCTGTAACATTTCTGGCCACTGGGATTGATCTGAAATCACAGGTATTAGGAAGACAAAACGATGCAGGAAGCCAGGACCACTATGGGAAGATAGGCCCCCCTGCACTTCCATAGCCCCCTGCACTTCCATAGCCCCCTGCTCCTCCATAGCCCCCTGCTCCCACTTCAGTGGGAACCTGGCCCCTGGAGAAAGAACTGGCCTTGGATCAGGGCTCTTGTGTGTTATTTTTACTGCCTTTTCCTACCATATTTGCATTTTTAAAAATAGCACTGCTGAGTGGCTCCTTTTCAACATGAGTCTGCCTAGGAAAGTACGGTGCATTTGCAGAGTGTGGCTGTTGATTAGCAGCCAAGGCTTGGCATTTGGGAGTGTGGCGCAAAGGGGGCCACTGCTGTGCTGGGTAGGGGTGAGGCTCCGGATCATGAGCTGCGGCAGAAGTGAGGCAGCAGCTTTCTGCTGCCCCAAGGTTATGTCATGCTTCTGTGCATTCGCAGTTGCAGGGAGGTGATGAAAGAGGGGCAGGGAGCGGCCGGGCGCGGTGGCTCACGCTTGTAATCCCAGCACTTTGGGAGGCTGAGGCAGGCGGATCATGAAGTCAGGAGATCGAGACCACGGTGAAACCCCGTCTCTACTAAAAATACAAAAAATTAGCTGGGCATGGTGGCGGGCGCCTGTAGTCCCAGCTACTCGGAGAGGCTGAGGCAGGAGAATGGCGTGAACCCGGGAGGCGGAGCTTGCAGTGAGCCGAGATCGCGCCACTGCACTCCAGCTTGGGCGACAGAGCGAGACTCCGTCTCAAAAAAAAAAGGGGGGGGCAGGGAGCACCAGGGTCCCGAGGGCCATGGCCAAGGAATGGGGCCAAGCGGGCATGCCTCCTTCTGCTGGCATGCTTCTTTCTCAGACACTGAGGTTTCCATGTGGGTAGAGCCACACTTTCACACCAGCTCACTCCCTTCTAGTCACAGTTCTGAGCATCGGGTTCTCAGGGCCACAGCATGGCCTTCCTGCCTGGAAGTCTTCAAGGTGGCGAAACCATGTCCCCCAGGTTCCCAAGGATGCGTGCTGGCGGGATCTGCTCTTTGCCACTGTGACAGCAGCTGGCCCGGGGCCTTGTTCTTGTCAGCATGGAAACCGGCCCAGGCTGGGATCTGGACCACCTGAGCAGAGGTGGGTCAGAGTTGGGGCCATATCAGTTTGAGGACCTGGTGCCTCTGTGTCTTTCCCAAGGGCTGTACCACAGGAAGGGTGTGTCAGGGAGTGCTGAAGGGTGGGCATCAGTCAACTCTCGCTTTCTTAGTTGTTTTCAGTCACCTTGCTTTTACGCCTTGATCCCTGGATTTCACTTAAAATGTTTTTTCTGTTTTTTTCTTCATTACACCCCCATATCAGCAGTAAACTTAAAAACATTTTTTAAAATTAAAAACAAATATTCCTAAGTAGTCAGAGTATATTTTGTTTTAGGAGAAAGGGATTTTTTTTTTTTTTTTTTTTTTTGAGATAGGGTCTTACTCTGTCATCCAGGCCAGAGTGCAGTGGTGGGATCGTGGCTCACTGCAGCCTTGACCCCCTGGGCTCAAGTGATCCTCTCACCAGAGTCCCCCCAAGTAGCTGGGACCATGAGCATGAGCCACCAGGCCTGGCTAATTAAAAAAAAAAAAAAATTCTGTAGAGATAGGGTCTCACTAGGTTGCCCAAGCTGGTTCTCGAACTCCTCGGCTTAAGCGATTCTCAAAGCTCAGCCTCTCAAAGTACTGGTATTACAGCATGAGTCACCGTGGCAGTCAGAAGTTGAACTGTTTTAACTATCAGATTCACCTAGGGAACATTAATCTCTCTACCCAGAGATTCATTCAATGGGTTTGGGTTGAAAAATCAAATCCGTGTTTTTCAAGCTGATAAACAACTGCCTTAAAATCTGTTCCGGCCGGGCGCGGTGGCTCACGCCTGTAATCCCAGCACTTTGGGGAGGCCGACGCGGGTGGATCAGAAGGTCAGGAGATCGAGACCATCCTGGCTAACACAGTGAAACCCCATCTCTACTAAAAATACAAAAAATTAGCCGGGCATGGTGGCGGGTGCTTGTAGTCCCAGCTACTCAGGAGGCTGAGGCAGGAGAATGGTGTGAACCCAGGAGGTGGAGCTTGCAGTGAGCCGAGATCGCGCCACCGCACTCCAGCCTGGGTGACACAGCGAGACTCCATCTCAAAAAAAAAAAAAAAATCTGTTCCACCTTCCAAGGGACCTGTGGAGGCTGCTCCATTTTCTACCGCTTCATAGTCTTTTGCTTTCAGCACTGCTGCATTGAATATCTAGACTTCCTCCAACTGTTGGCTTCCACCATTTGCCCTTCAGAGACCAGCACAGGGTGCAGACAGCCAAATGGCGCCTCGCAGTTGCTGGTTCTAAGGCATGGCTCCTGGAAGAGGGTGTCCTATAGTCCAAGTACAGTTTGGTCTGTTACTTTCAGGAATTGTGTACCTCCTTCAGGACTGTGATAAAATGAGTTTCTGCCTGAGGCCTGGAGAGCCCTCCAGGAGGCTGTGGGCTCCTAGAAGAGGGAAGTTTTATGCCTAATTGTACAGAAAAAATTATCAGAAGGCTGGGGTTCCAGGTCTCACATGTTGGTGTCTGTTCTCTATTGTCCCTTCTTCAGGGCGCCCCAGGGCAGTGTGGGGCAGCTATCCCAGACCCCAGGGAGGGACTGGGTGTAGGCCCACTCCATGCGTCCCAGCTCTGTGACCTCCCCCTGTGCCTTCCTCCTGAGGTGGTGAAGAGCATTGCCCACTTCTCCACCTCCACTTCTCCCAAGCACAACAGCAGCAAGCAGCTCATCTGAGTGCAGTGAGCCAGGACTCAGATACTAGCGGAAACAGCACCATCATGGAGACTGGGAGGAGTTTCTGCCCAGTTCTGCAGGTGCAGTGAGACATTCATCTCTTCATCCAGATGTCTCTTTGCGGACGTCTGATGCGTCCACGCAGCATCAAACACCTGCTCCTCTTCCCTTCCTCCTGTCTCGCCTGGGCCTGCGATAGCTGTTTCCTGCCCCTGGACATGCTCAGCATTCTTTCCTCCTGCAGTCGAAGGCCCTTCGTGGTGCTCTCTGCCAGGTGGTTTTAGTAATGGCCTCTAAAGACCCAGCTCAGTTCAGCCCCCAGTGCACTCTCATTTGGCCTCCATCCATGTCCTCTTATCACTGGGGGTGGGTGTGTCCACACTCATAAAAAGGAGGGGGGTAGAGAATTTTGACCATATTAACAAGGAGGTGGTTAATACTCTAAGATTTCCTGTTGGTTCTCTTCAGGTAGCTCTCTTGGTGTATCTAAAATCTCCTCACTTTAATAATGCATCTAAATCCTGATGTGCCCATACATGAAATTTTGCGTTATGTTCTCTTTGTCAATGTTACTGTCTTCTCCACGGAAGAGGCCCTCGTCTAGGAACCTGCCCTGGTGCCCCAGCCATGGGGGCCTCCTTGGGCCATGCTGCCCAGGGATGTTGTTGCCTTTTGGCTGTCCTGCTCTGACGGTCAATGGGGATGCCCACATGTGAAGAGCAGAAGCCTGCCCCTGAGTCAGGAAGAGGTGCCGGGCAGGTGGAAATCAGGGCCCCAGGAGGCGTTTAGGGGACAAGCTCTGGAGCCATAGCTGGAAGGGCCTGGAGCTCATTCAGCTCAGTGTTGCCCAACCCCCTGATGAGGCATCTGGTGCCCAGAGAGGTGACATGACTGCAGCACACACAGCTGGGGAGTGGCAACTCTGTGGCCCCTGCAGGACCTGCTCCCTGTGCCCCGAAGCTTATATTCCACATCTCTGTCCCCTGCAGCATGTAGCCTCCATGTGACCAGCCGCAGCTTTGTCTCACTGCACCTGCAGAATTGGGCAGAAACTCCTCCCAGTCTCCATGATGGTGCTGTTCTAGTTAGTATTTGAGTCCTGGCTCACTGTCCTGAGATGAGCTGCTTGTTGCTGTTGTGCCTTGGGAGAGATGGAGATGGAAAGGTGGGCAGTTGAGGGTCTTAGGACCTAATGATCCAGCCAAGAAGTGACATTTTGGTCAACTCCCACTCTCCAGGCCAGCTGGCGTCCCAGCGATGCCAGCATCCCGGGATGGCATTCATTTCATCTGCCTTGAAATAGTAACTGCAGGTGTTTGAGAAGCACGGGGAGGTTGGTGTGGGCTCAGGGAGGTTGTGTCTCTTCCACGTGCAGTCTGTCATGGCTGAGAGCAGGCCCTGCCCCACTTCTTGGACACAGCCCCTCCAGGGCTTCTCTTCTCCTGGGGAGCATAGCTACAGGGAAACACCGCTGTTTCCCCCAAACTAGAATTTTCCCAGAAGCAGTTCAGAGGGATGCAGTCTCTTTTAGCTGTTTCTCTGGGGGTGTGCATCAGAATCATTTGGGGAACTTTTTCATATGATTCCCAGACAGCAGGTCTGGGATGGGGCCTGAGAGTCTGCGTTTCCAGCAAGCTCAGGGAAGATGCTGGGCTGCCAGTCCAGGGCCACGCTTCATATATATATATGCATACATACATACATATATATACATACATACATACATACATACATACATACATACATACAGAATCTCGCTCTGTTGCCCAAGCTGGAGTGCAGTGGCATGATCTCAGCTCACTCAACCTCTGCCTCCTGGGTTCAAGCAATTCTCCTGCCTCAGCCTCCTAAGTAGCTGGGATTACAGGTGTGCACCACCATGCCCAGCTAATTTTTGTATTTTTAGTAGAGACAGCGTTTCACCATGTTGGCCAGGCAGGTCTCCAACTCCTGCCCTCAAGTGATCCAACTGCTTTGCCCTCTCAAAGTGCTGGGATTACAGGTGTGAGCCACCTCGCCAGGCCCAGGGCCACACTTGAATGGCAACATGGTTCCAGTTGGTCCAGGGGTAGCAAGGGCCATGCTTGGGGACCAGACAGGTCAAATGAGGAAGGGCAGGTGAGCAAAACAAAGGCTCTGGAGTCCTGGCACTTGGGTGACCTTAGGCAGCTCACTTACCTCTCCAAGCCACCCAGTCTCCTGTGGAATGAGAGCAAGAGTGGTGCCTCCTTCGTGGGGGTCATAGGGTTGGAAGAGGCAGTGCACATGGGGTTCTTTCCTGGCAGGCTCTTTCAGGATCAGTTTGTGTGATTAGTAGCCTGGGTCCTCATTCCGTGAACTAACATGGCATCAGACACTGAGGGGTGTTGAGGCTGTGAACTTGCTCTGTGCCTGGTCAACTGGCCGACTCCCTTGTTCTCAGGGATGCCCGGCAGCCAGGCATCTGAAATGGAGCAGTCCAGGGCCGCTGGTTAGGCAGTGATATCCCAGTCAGGCCTGACAACAGAACATGAAATCATGCTGATCACTTTTCTGCCTTTTACTTATACTTTTGAGGAAGTAGGCTGCCTTCTCCTAAAGATGCCCATCTGTCTCCTCCCTTCAAATGCAGGAGCCCTGGGCTGTTCTTGTCTTTTTTTAAGCCAGGTTGACAAGCCCAGAGCCAAGACAAGGGGTGCAGGGCTGGGCTCCTCGGCTCCCAGCTCTTGCTGCCAAGTGCACATATTGCATATCAAACACCGCAGCATCTGCAGAGACCAGCCCGCTGGCCCCCTGCCAGGCCAAGCCCCGCAGTCCTTCCCCCTCACTTAGCAGGCAGTTGGACTCAGTCCCCTTTCTCTGTCCCTCGGGCAGGCTGTGCCTCCAGGCCATTCCAGCAAGCTGGCGAGCTGCAGCTGAGTTTCCAGGCGGTGATGCAGCAGCACTGTATTGCCCGGCCTGAGAGTCTGCGTTGTGAGATCAGAGAGGGTGTCAGGGGTGAGGGTGTGGGAGCTGTCCCTGGTGTGCAGTTCCCCTGCAACCCCGGTCCTCCTGCCTTCCCCCGCTGCCATCCAGAAACAGGACTCAGTTTCTGGTCTCCCCACCCAGCTTAGTGCACTATTTAGTTGTGTATAACTGTTTTCAGGTGTAATTTCATCTTCTCTCCCTTATCTCAGTGTAAGTTCTAGAAAGCTAATTCCCATTCTTAATTATATATTTGTATTCTTGTCTTGTCCTAAGTCTATAGAAAACACTCAAAAACTATTGAATCAGTTGACCTCAGTCTTAGCACAGCTTCTCTGTTGAATGGCTTCTGTAGCTCATGATTGACAGAATTTTCCAGCTAGGGGCACCAACATTTCTTTTACTTCTAGCCATTTCTGGAGGTTCTGACTCCCCTCCCCCAGGCATGTGAGCCCCCTGGCCGTTTGTGCTTTGCTGGTAAAACCTTCTGTCCTCAGGTGGGCAGTGAGCTGATTGCCGGGTTATCAGGGCTCAGCGACATGATGGTCAACTGCTCTGAGAAAGTCCTTACACTGGCACCAGCCGGAATTACTGACCAGTCACATCCTCAAGTCCAGTCCAAACTGGAAACTCGGGCTTAGGAAGAAGCTGGAAGAGGAGTCCAGCTCCAACAGGAGGCCCCATTTTCTGCCTCTCCTAGTTTTACTGTTTGAGCCAATTTAGTAACATTTTAAGTCAGGTCAGAAAGTTAAAG
Source organism: Nomascus leucogenys (assembly GCF_006542625.1). Lineage (NCBI taxonomy): Eukaryota > Metazoa > Chordata > Mammalia > Primates > Hylobatidae > Nomascus > Nomascus leucogenys. The sequence continues at coordinate 90,808,161 of NC_044394.1, read as the reverse complement.
TTCCTCACCCTAAAAGTGCCTGAGTGTGACTGTGTGGGTCTTGGGTTTGTGTTGGTTTGCGTGTTTTTTGGTTCCAAGACCAGCTTCTGATGAGACGGATGTCCTCCCTCTGACGTAATTGCCCTGAAGCCTGGCCAGAAAGGACTGAGAGTTGGCGCAGGTGCTGGGCAGAGAATTCAGTAGAGTGGAGATTCTCCAGCTTCTCAGCAGTCACTCACAGTAAAATACACGTTTTATATCATGACCCAGGACACATACATGTTATATATGCAACTGAAAGGGTTTTTTCAAAATATTTTAACCGCAGTTACTTTTTGCCAACCTAATAGTACTTATTCTTATCACATGTGTATTAATGCACTAACATTTTTTTTCCAGTGTTGATCATGACCCACTAAATTGGTTCTGTAACCCACTAATGGGTCACAACACATGGTTTGAAAAAAAGTGCTGCTTTGGGAAATATGCCATTCTAAGATTTCCGCAGCTTTTTCAGAAATCCACACTGGGGTAAACTTTCCAATCTGGTGTAAGTAGCTTCTCAGGCCATTAAGCTGCATTAACATTGGGGGGTGGGGATGAATGTCACTGGCCCTTGCTTCCTCCACCCCATCCCTACATCAGATTCTTGCAAAATCTTTTTTTTTTTTTTTTTTTTTGAGACGGAGTCTCGGTCTGTCGCCCAGGCTGAAGTGCAGTGGCTCGGTCTCGGCTCACTGCAAGCTCCACCTCCCGGGTTCATGCCATTCTCCTGCCTCCGCCTCCAGAGTAGCTGGGACTGCAGGCACCCACCACCACGCCCGGCAAATTTTTTGTGTGTTTTTAGTAGAAATGGGGTTTCCCCGTGTTAGCCAGGATGGTCTCGATCTCCTGACCTCGTGATCCGCCCGCCTCGGCCTCCCAAAGTGCTGCGATTACAGACATGAGCCACTGCGCCCGGCCGATTCTTGCAAAATCTTTAAAGACCATATGTGTACCTTATTTTATGTTTGTATTCTTGTCTAGCCTTGAATATATAGGAATCACTAAAAAAGTGGGATCCTAGGCCTCAGCAAGGTTTCCTGCTTCCACCCCTCCAAAACTGAGTTGGGCTGTTTTGTTTTGTTTTGTTTTGTTTTGTTTTGTTTTGTTTTTGAGACAGAGTCTCGCCCTGTCTTCCGATCACCCAGGCTGGAGTGCAGTGGCGCGATCTCAGCTCACTGCAACCTCCGCCTCCCGGGTTCAAACGATTCTCCTGTCTCAGCCTCCCAAGTAGTTGGGATTACAGGTGCCCACCACCAAGCCCAGCTAATTTTTGTATTTTTAGTAGAGACAGGGTTTCACCATGTTGGCCAGCCTGGTCTCGAACTCCTGACCTCGTGATCCACCTGCCTCAGCCTCCCAAAGCACTGGGATTACAGGCGTGAGCCACTGTGCCCGGCCGAGTTAGGTTTCTTAGTCTGAAAAATATCTGTATGTGCACTAACACACGTGCCCCCCTGTCTTCAACTATAGTGGCGCCACACCTGTGCTGGCAGTGGAGTGGGCACACGGCAGTGTGGAGCTAGACCCTTCAAGCTCAGGGACAACTGAAGAGCCAGAGAGGCCTCAACTGGGACAGGAGGGGAGGGAGAGAGGCTGGTTAGGAGCCCCTGAGGTCCCCAGCACAATTGGAAGCTCTGTCTTTCCCATACCCCCAATTGGCCACTGTCAATTTCACTCTTTTTCTATACACCGAGGACTCAGACCCAGCTCAGACTACAAGAGATGGTGGGTCAGGGAGAAGGTGGAGGAGTGGCGTTTCTCAGATTGTTTTTACTCTTTGGGAAGTATCAAGTTGGAATTTAGAAATTTCCAGTGCTGGTCTAACCTCATCTTCCTTTTAGGAATCTGGTCTTTGAGTCCTGGCCTAGGTCAACAGCTTCAGTCCTGCGTGTGGCTGCTGGACCTTCAGAGGTCTAGGGTCTGGCTCAGTCCTACAAAGGGAAAGCCTCACTCTTTGAACACAAATCCAAGTCAGGAGCCATTGCAAGCTGACCTGTTGTCTACACACTCACAGGGACCTAGTGTGGGGCTGGCCGTCTGCTTGTCCTTCAGGTCCTAGGCTGTCTGTGAAGCCTCAGCGGGCGCTTGGCATGATGCTGGACCTTTTCTGTTTGAGACTACTCCAAGCTGTAAGCTGAAAACCTAGTATTAGGGCCAGGCACAGTGGCTCGCGCCTGTAATCCCAGCACTTTGGGAGGCTGAGGTAAGAGGATCAGTTGAGTTCAGGAGTTCAAGAACAGCCTGGGCAACATGGTGAAACCCAGTCTCTACAAAAAAATAAAATTAGCTGGGTGGTGGCATGCGCCTGTAGTCCCAGCTACTCAGGAGGCTGAGGCAGGAGGATTACTTGAGCCCAGGTGGTTGAGGCTGCAGTGAACCCTGCTTGCGCCACTGCCCTCCAACCTGGGTGACAAGAGTGAGACCCTGTCTCAAGAAAAAAAAAAAACTGGTATTGATTACATCACTAACCTCCGGAAGCGGTGGGGTTGTTTTTTCCTCCGGGATTGAAAGAGAGCACACATGTCTCCTCCTGTTTGGCCTTCCCTGGTGTCTGACACCTGGAGATGACTGTGGCATGGCTAGTGGCTTCCAGCCTTGAGCTGTAAGTGCTTAGGCTCCATGCAGGCCCCTCCTTTTGGACTTCCTCCAGCTCCCCTTTTTGAACTGGGAGCCCCTTTAGTGTTCAGATGCTGGTGCTAGCGGCCAGGCACAAAGCCGCCTTTTCCCTTGGAGCAAGGGCATGGCCTCCGGGGAGCAGCCCAGCCTTTAGGAGCCACCCACTCCTACAAGGACATGACATTCAAAATCACTTGAAAGTAGCTTCTTGTCTGGGTGTAGTGGCTCACACCTGTAATCCCAACACTTTGGTGGCAGGAGGATTGCTTGAGCCCAGGAATTTGAGACCAGCCTGGGTAACATGGCAAAACCCTTTCTCTACAAAAAATACAAAAAGTAGCCAAGCATGGTGCCATACGTCTGTAGTCCCAGCTACTCAGGAGACAGGTAGGAGTATTACCTGGGAGGTGGAGCCATGATTACACTCCAGCCTGGGCGACAGAGTGAAACCCTATCCTTCCCACGCACCCCTCCCCCACGACACCAAAAAAAAGTAGCTTCTTTATTTAGCTTCTTTGTATTTTCAACATGTTAATCAGCCTCAGTTTGTGTTTTCTATTCCTGGATCACTTTTTTTTTTTTTTTTTTTTGAGAAGGAGTCTCGCTCTGTCGCCCAGGCTGGAGTGCAGTGGCGCAATCACGGCTCACTGCAAGCTCCGCCTCCCGGGTTCACGCCATTCCCCTGCCTCAGCCTCTCCGAGTAGCTGGGACTACAGGCGCCCGCCACCACGCCCAGCTAATTTTTTGTATTTTTAGTAGAGACGGGGTTTCACCGTGGTCTCGATCTCCTGACCTCGTGATCCGCCCGCCTCGGCCTCCCAAAGTGCTGGGATTACAAGCGTGAGCCACCGCGCCCGGCCTCCTGGATCACTTTATACAATGAATTTGGATTCCACCTGGTCAGTCAAGGTCAATGTTATGAATGAGAGTCTGGACCAGGAGCTGCAGGACGAGGTAGTTGCTTTTGCTGTGTTGTCAGGGGTCAACCTCAAGATTGCAGCTCAGAGAAGCAGCATGTGCCTTGGGAGTCAGGCAGCCGTGGAGGAGAGTGCTTCTGGCAGGAGAGGCCCCCAGTGAGCTTCCCTGGCTCCTGAATGCCTGCTCTGAGTGTCTCCCAGCAGAGCTTCGGGGAGCTCAAATGGGGCAGAACAGAAGTGCCCAGCCTCCTGCCATGTTGCCCTCTGCCCTGGCATTGTCCCTCACCCCTCACTTAACCATTTGATTGCTTTCCTACTTGATGCATCCAGAGGCTGGTCCGCAGACCCACCTTCTCCGCCATTGTTCGGGTCTCAGCACCTGCGTCTGCAGAGCACCTTCAGGGCTTCTCAGCTGTGGCACTGCGGGTGCGTTGGCCACGCCATTCTTTGCTGAGGGATGTCCCGTGCATTGTAAGATGTTCAGCATTGTGGCCTCTGCCCGCTAGATAGCAGAACCCCCACCACCCTTTATGACCACCGAAAGTGTCTCCAGACATTGCCAAATGTCCTTTGAGGAGCAAAATTACCCCTGGGTGAGAATCACTGGGCTAACCGGCCTCCGTGCCCCCTCTCTCAGCACATTCCCTGCCCAAAAATCAGGTGATCTTTTGGATATCACCATCAGGCAGGGCTCTGAGTGGAGGCCTTCAGGGGCTTCCATCTTGCACAGGATAGAATCTCAAGCCCTCCCTGTGGCTCTCTAAGGCCTGAATAACTGGGCATCATGCCTTCTGCCTTCTCGAAGCCCTGCCGGCATGTGCCGGTCACGCCGCCCAGCACCTTGACAGCTACTCCTCCCTGCTTGGTAAGCTCACTCCCCATCTCATCCCAATCTCAGGTTCAGCATCACCTCGGAGGGGCCTTTCCTGACCACGCATTTAAAAGTGCTCACTGTGCTCTCCCTCTGCTGGCCCCCATGTGGCCTAGTTTTTCTTCGTGGCACTTAGTACCACCTTCTGTGCGTCTGTCTGTCTACGTCCGTCCCCCTTGCAGGAGAATGGGCGCTTAGCACGTGCCAGAATCCCTCTCCTCGGAGGGCAGCTGTGTTGTTTGCTGCTCCTGTTTCCAGAGGAGGCACAGAGGATGTCGGTCCTGGGTTCCACTGGGCAACCCCACTGTCATGTCACATGTGTGCAAAGTAGTGTGTGTTTGCTGGGGGCGGTGGCTCACGCCTGTAATCCCAGCACTTTGGGAGGCTGAGGAGGGTGGATCATGAGGTCAGGAGTTGGAGACCAGCCTGACCAACATGGTGAAACTCCATCTCTACTAGAAATACAAAAATTAGCCAGGCATGGCCGCGCATGCCTGTAATCCCACTACTCAGGAGGCTGAGGCAGGAGAATCGCTTAAACTCCAGAGGCGGAGCTTGCGGTGAGCCGAGGTCGTGCCACTGCACTCCAACCTGGGTGACAAAGCGAGACTCTGTCTCAAAAAAAAAGTAGTGTGTGTTCATTTTAAACCAGCTACTACCCCTTCTGGCTTAGAGACACTGTTAGCATTTTGGCATCTTGTCTTGTCCTTTTTCTGTTCAGAAACCTCTGATAGTTACAGCTCTCTAAGAAATACACAATAGGCTGGGCGTGGTGGCTCACGCCTGTAATCCCGGCACTTTGGGAGGCCGAGGCGGGCAGATCACGAGGTCAGGAGATCGAGAGCATCGTGGCTAACATGGTGAAACCCCGTCTCTACTAAAAATACAAAAAATTAGCCCGGCGGGGTGGTGGGCGCCTGTAGTCCCAGCTACTCGGGAGGCTGAGTCAGGAGAATGGGGTGAACCCGGGAGGCGGAGCTTGCAGTGAGCAGAGATCGCGCCACTGCACTCCAGCCTGGGCGAGAGAGTGAGATTCCATCTCAAAAAAAAAAGAAATGTTAGACAATAAATAGCTCACCAACTCTGAGGTTGTTTAGAATTTCAGAGCCCATGAGGACAGTTGAAATCTCTTCACCCCCAACCCCAGATCCCCTCATAGTAATAATTTTTTTTAAAACTACAAGCAGGGCACCCCTTAACAGTAGGGATTGGGTTTATTCCAAGGTTTAGTTTTGTTCACAAATCTGGTGTTTTCCCAGAGTGGGCACAGTGCCCTCTAGTGTTCACCTGCCAGGCCGGCTGGCACCTGTCATTTGCTCTTTGGAGGTAGAAAGGGAAGTGGAGGGCAAACTGCGCCCAGCAGGCATCCGCAGTCAGTGGCCACCACTGCTGCCTTCCACTTGCCTCAGAAATGAAGAGAGTTTTTATTTCTTTCATAAGCAGAAGAATCACTGTCTTTAAATGTGTAGACCTGCCAGAAGTCTTTTCCTGTCTCTGTAGCTCTGGGGAGAGATGAGTTTTTTATGTGGTTAAGAGAGTGGACTCTTGGCCAGGCGCAGTGGCTCACGCCTGTAATCCTAGCACTTTGGGAGGCCAAGGTGGGTGGAACATCTGAGGTCAGGAGTTCAAGACCAGCCTGGCCAACATGGTGAAACCCGGTCTCTACTCAAAATACAAAAAAAGTTAGCCGAGCCTGGTGGCATGCGCCTGTAATCTCAGCTACTCGGGAGGCTGAGACAGGACAATCGCTTGAACCCAGGTGGCGGAGGTTGCAGTGAGCCGAGATTGCGCCACTGCACTCCAGCCTGGGCAACAAAGAGCGAAACTCTGTCTTTAAAAAAAAAAAAAAAAAAGAGAATGGACTCTGGAGCCAAACTGCCTGAGTTCAGGTCCCAGCTCCACTACTTGTGACATTGAATGATTTGCTTATTTTCTCTTGGTCTCAGTTTGCATATCTGCAAAATGAGCATGGCAGTGATGTGCTTCATGGGTTGTGGAGCACCTCATGGGCGAAGGCAGTGAAGCGCTTGGAGAACTTTCTGCCAGGTAGGAAGCACCTGGTTAGCATGAGGGGAAAAACTCCAGAGCTCTTGCGTTCGCCAGGAGCACGGTGATTCCTTCCTGACCGGGGCACTGAAAGGCTTTGTGAAGCAGGTTGTGCACACAGGGGCAGGGAGAGGAGAGCATTTGGAAGGAACTGTTCAGTGGAGTGGCTCACAGATAGGAGGGTATGGGCTTATTTGGAGAAAGCCAGTGCCCAGTATGGGTGGGGTACAGGAAGTTAGGAAGGAAAGTCACAAGAGCCTCCCAAGTTATCCTAAGTCCTTCCAGATGCCGTTGTCTCGGGTTCTAATTCCCAGTGGAAGGGAGTGTAGCCACCATGTTACCATCCCCCAGCCCCTTGTCGCTCCCACTCTGCTCCCAGCACCATCAGGGCTTTGGAGAAATGTAACACCTTGTCACAGAAAGGTCAGAAGAGCTCCTGGAGGCAGCGTGCTGGTGGGGTGGAGCTGCTCTTGTCTGGAGGCCCTACGGGAAGAATGGCTTTTGCTGCCAGCCTCCCTCTCCCTGGGAGCACTGGGCACTGCCTGCCCTGCCAGCCTCTGGCCTTGCCATGATGCCAGCTTTCGCCAGCTGTTTTCTTCTGCTTCAGCCTCAGAGTTGACACCTCGGTTTCCCCTGCACTCCCAAGGGTGCTGTTAGGCTGAACAGGGTGTCCCATCAGTGACTGCACTGACTTAGGTCTGTGTCTGCGCTGTTCTCGCCTCCTTTCCTGGCGGCTGTCTCAGGGACCCCCAAGTGGTGGAGGCAGCCCTCCCGCCACACATGGTGCAGTCCCCCTTGCATTGGATTCTCCTGTCCTGCAGCTTCTGGCTTCTCTGGGAGCAATTGTGGCTTTTTGAAGTCTAAAATGGGAGCAGGGGATTAAGGTAGGGTGGGGCAGCGCAAAAAATGCTATGTCTCAGAGTGGAGATTTGGGCACAGAGGGTTACAGCACAGGATGTTCTTTGATTTAGAAAAGTGGCACTGTCACGCCAGCATGACCCTCCAGCCTTCTGGGGTCTTGGAGCAGAGATAAGGAGAGCCTGACCTTTCAGGGGTCTTCACCCTGCAGCTCACAGGGCCAGTGATCACAGCTGCCGGCCTTGCTGAGCACCTACTCTGTGCCATGCACCATGTGCCACCTGTGGTCCGCTGCCTTGGTGACTCCACCTCAGCCATGCCGAGACGGCTGCCCTCATCTCTCCTTCCACATGTTGGCAGGAGTGGTTTGCCTGACGTTCCTGTGTCTGATTTGAGAACCCTGTGTTTAAGGACTGGGCTTGTTGTCATTTGAAACTTGGGCTCATACCTGGATGCAGTGGCTCACGCCTGTAATCCCAGCACTTTGGGAGGCCGAGGCGGGCAGATCACGAGGTCAGGAGTTCGAGACCAGCCTGGCCAACCTGGTGAAGCCCCATCTCTACTAAAAATACAAAAATTAGCTGGGTGTGGTGGCACGTGCCTGCAGTCCCACCTGCTCAGGAGGCGGAGACGGGAGAATTGCTTGAACCCGGTAGGTGAAGGTTGCAGTGAGCTGAGACTGTGCCATTGCACTCCAGTCTGGGCAACACAGCGAGACTCCATCTCAAAAAAAAAAAAACAAAAAAAAACTTGGGCTTATGAGTTCCCATGGGACTCTCTGTACTGCTGGTTGGTGGTAGGGTCCATTGCTTTTCTTTCCTTTTTTTGTGAGTCACGTTATTCTACTAGCAGAGTTTGTTTTAGCTGTCATTGCCAGCATTTAAGTGACCTTGAGCCAGTATCTTCCTTGTTCAGCAACCCAGTTCTCCTTTCTTGGTGGTGACCTCTCAGTGCCGCCAGGTCAAGAGAGGCCACTACAGAGGAGTGTCTGGTTGGCTATTTGAGGAAACAGCTCTCCAGCCATGTGGTTTGGGGTCTCGGAGGTGGACACACACAGTGACCCGTCCATGATTATGACTCAGTGAAGAACCATAGAGGAGCTGCCCCAAGTTTGAGGAACCGGCTAAAAAAGACGCAGGCTGGCCTGGTGGGAGCATCACCTGCCTGGGCTTTTGGGAGATGGAGCAGCAGGAGGCAGCGGCCACTGCCAGCTGTGTGTAAAGGGACAATCAGATGCTCGTGCAGTTGGCGGGCTCCAAGAGCCAACCATCCTGAGGGTTACTTAGCAGCCTGCAGGGCTCCAAGTGCAGCAGATAAGGTGCAGGCCGCAGCTGGTCAGGAGGATAACCCAGATTAGAACGTGGTGTCCGGTGATAGCCAGGCTTCGGGGTGACCCACCGCAGGCCGGTGTCCTGCTCCTCCCCCAGCCCACTCTCCCTCAGCACTGATCAGCTAGGGCAGGCACTTGCAGAGGGCAGAAAAAAGATGGAACACAAAGCAAATGTTTTGCTCTCTGTAGAGTAGGCTGTTAAAGCCTGTATTAAAGTGCAGCCTTATGTGATCTGTCATTGAGCCGCACTGTTCAGTATGAGGAGTGCTACCTCCGGCGAGCCGAGTGCCTCTGGTGGGCAAGACGGTGACCACAGGAGCCCCAGGAGGCCTGCGGGCGCGACGCGCTCCGCCTGTGGCTCTGGGTGCTGGTCGAAGGTGTGTGCGGTCTGTGAAGATGCTGCTAGCCAAACGCTTAGGATTTGTGCACTCAGCAGTGTGGATGTGACACTTCAGAAGAAGTTGGAAGAAAACTGTATTCTGTGGTGGCTTCAGAGCCCATTCTCTCACACCTGTATTTTCTTTTACAGCTGAAACTAGAGGACCGTTCTGTGGTGCCCCGAGACGTTGTCCGGCACATGCGATCCACTGTGAGTCCTGCATCCCCACCCCGGCCCCAGGCCTGGGGGCAGCCACCTTAGGGACTTGAGCCTGCCCACCTCGCACTCTGTATGTGGGAGAGCTGGCCGGCTCTGCAGGGGGTGCGCTGGGGTTGCCTGGGCTGGGTCTCCCGTGGTGACCAGAGCTGCTGCACCACAGGACTCGCATGTCTCCTCCCTCCCCCAGGACAGTCAGTGCGGCACGGTGATCGACGTCAACATCGACTGTGCCGTCAAGCTTATCGGCACCAACTGCATCATCTATCCCGTCAACAGCAAGGACCTGCAGCACATCTGGGTGAGCCAGCCCTGTCTTCTTATCATCCTGTCTGGGCCCTCTGGTTCTCTCGGTGGCACGACCTCTGGCCTACAGCCTCCTCCGTGCTCTTGCCAAGCACAGCCTTCCTGGGTCAGAAGGTGGAGCACAGCAACCAGCTGGCTCCTGTAGCCTTGTTTTCGCTGCTTTCAAGTAAGCCATTTAGACGTGAGGTCAGGACGTGCCCTTCCCCATCCCCAGCATAGGCTGCCGGTGTGGTTATCTTTAAATGTTTTCCTTTCTTCTCTAGTATTTCTTTAAAAAAAAATTATTGGAAATAATTTATTTTTTTAATGATTTCAAACTTACCAAAAGTTGTAAATTCCTGTGTCCCTCTCATCCAGGTTCCTCAGCTGTTAAGATTTCACTTTGTTTGCTCCATCACCTTCCCTCCCTCCTTCTGCCTGAGATCCCCCTCCAGTCTTTTTTCTTCCCAAAACATTTGAGAGCAAGCTACAGATGTGATGCCTTGTCACCCACCCCTGAATACACACACCTCTTGTGTATTTTCCAAAAATAAGGACAGCCTCCTGTGTAACCACCATATAACCCCCAGATTGGGAAATCGACGTTGATAATTACTGTCCAGTCCGCAGACCACATGCAGTTGTCCCAACACTACTCTTTTCTTCTTTGCGGATCCAGGACCCAATTCAGGAACACATCTTGCATTGAGTTGTCATCTCTTCATTTTCTCTCCAGTCTGGAATCGTTTCCCAGCCTTTCTTTGTCTTCCATGCCCTGAACAGTGATACATTCAGTAATTTGACCCTCAGCCTGGGTCTTTCTGGTGTTGCCTCATGCCCACGTGTTCTTGGCAGGCCCACCAGAGAGCTCTGCCCTGGTTCATGGTACTCCATAGCCAAAGTGCTAGGGTTGTTCACTTTTACCCCTGGTCATGTTGGTGTCCACCAGGTCTCTCCACCATAAACTCACCATTTACCCCCTTTAAGTGATTGTATTTTGTGGGAACGTAGTCCCAGATTATGTCTATAACCTGTCATTTGTCAGACTGAAATCCACCAGCTTTGGCCTCCATTCACAGTTCCGCCTGCACCAGCCATTGCTCTGATGTTGCTAAATGGTGGTTTTATGACTCCCTTGTTCCCCCTCATTTCTTTTAGCTGGCATTCTGCTCTGTAGAAGAGCTTTATCTTCTGCCCTATTTATGTATTCTTTTTTTTTATCAGTATGGACTTAGAGATTTCTGTTTTATTCATTGGTTATAATTAATTACTACTATTATCTGTTCTGTTGCTTAGATGGTCCCAGATTTAGCCAGTGGGAACCCCTTCAAGCTGGCTTTCATATCCTTCTCACATGGCCCTTTCTGTTGGTTTTTTAAGCACTTTCTTTCTTTCTGGCATGAGATGTGCCAGGCTCATCTTGTACTTTTTGTGATCCAGCCCCAGAATCAACCATTTCTCTAAAAAGCCTCATTGCTTTCAGAGAATGGTATTTTTAAAACCCGAGATCTGGATGCTAGGTGTGCTAATTGCTACTTGGCTCTTTGGGACACACTAGGAAATACACATTTATTACATGGATACACACATCTAAATATGTCACTACCTGCTCTATGTGTATATTAAAATATACGAGTTCAGGCAGAGTTCACGGGCACAGTGGCTCACCCCTGTAATCCCAACACTTTGAGAGGCTGAGGCAGATGGATCACTTGAGCTCAAGAGTTTAAGACCAGCCTGGGCAACATGGCGAAACTCCATCTCAACCAAGAAAATACGAAAAAATTGGCCAGGCCGGGCGCGGTGGCTCACGCTTGTAATCCCAGCACTTTGGGAGGCCGAGGCAGGCGGATCACGAGCTCAGGAGATCGAGACCACGGTGAAACCCTGTCTCTACTAAAAATACAAAAAAATTAGCCGGGCATGTTGGTGGGCGCCTGTAGTCCCAGCTACTCGGAGAGGCTGAGGCAGGAGAATGGCGTGAACCCAGGAGGCGGAGCTTGCAGTGAGCCGAGATTGCGCCACTGCACTCCAGCCTGGGCGACAGCGAGACTCCGTCTCAAAAAATAAAAATTGGCCAGGCACAGTGATGCATGCCTGTAGTCCCAGCTACTCAGAAGACTGAGGTGGGAGAGTCGTTTGAGCCCAAAGATGGAGGTTGCATTAAGCCAAGATCACACCATTGCACTCCAGCCTGGGCAATAGAGCAAGACCCTGTCTCTAGAAAAAAAATAATAAAGTAAAATAAAATATATGAGTTCATCCTGATACATCCGCTTCCACCTAAACGCCTCAGACTCCTCTTCCTTCTCCTCCTTCCTGCTCCCTTTCTGTTAGTAAACACGTGGGCACCTTCTCCAACAATGAGGGGCTTGGCTCTCGATATCCTTGATGTGTTAACGTATTTATTCAGAGCACTGTCCATATAGCCACCCCCCAATGGTGTGGCTGCCTCCTCTGCCTGCCACCTCTACAGCCTCCTTGCCAGGTGTCCTGTGTCCATGGATGTCCCGTGTCCATGGATGCCATCAGGCCTCTCTGCCCCTGCATCACCCACCCCGTTCCTTCCAGGCAGCCCCACCACCACCACCACTTCCTCCTCACTGGGAAGAGCAGCTGGGATGCAGCCTAGAACTTGTAGGGAGGGCCTGCTGCAGCAGCTGTTTAGGGCTAGTAGCCAACCGGTCCAGTCAATGAGCTGTCTAGATCCTCCCCCATCCTGTCTTCGGTGGGAAATAGCGGAATCTGTGCCCTGGACATGAACGTTGTCTGCTGTGTCTCACTGCCCCTGCCCCCTTGGTCTGCAGCCCTTCATGTATGGGGACTACATTGCCTATGACTGCTGGCTGGGGAAGGTCTACGACTTGAAGAACCAGATCATCCTGAAGCTATCCAACGGCGCCAGGTAGGGTCTCACCACCAGAGGGCCATCGGCTCGGGGAAGGACAGCCTCTTGGAAAGAGGGGAGGAGGAGGGTGTTTCCTCCTGGGGACAGTGATGACAGGTTTGATCAAGGGCGGTGACAGATGTTGCAGGCATCCAGGGCCTAACCCTGTACTGTTCTCCTTATCTGCCGTGGCCTAATTCTGTTGCTCAGTTTCTGATGTGTCCTGGCATAGGAAGAAACGTCTTCATTGAGGATATCTGCTAGAGGCTGATGCTTTACTTGAGGCACTGTGATGGTGCTGAGCAAGCACTCCAGTGGCACTTGGGGTCTTGTTCATTGTGGGAGAGCTTCTTGTACTACCTCGGGCTGAGTTGATGGTAGAAGACATATTGTGCTATTTAGGGCACGTGGGCGCATTGGCATCTCAGAATCACAACTTTTTGGTACTCACTGTGTCCCCTCGTGGAGACCAAACCTCTGTTCTCTGTTTTAGGTGCTCCATGAACACGGAAGATGGCGCCAAGCTCTACGACGTCTGCCCGCACGTCAGCGACTCGGTAGTGTGCCCCATCCAGGCCGGCACCCTTCTCTGATTGCTCAGTCCTCTGGAAGGAGGACTTCTTAGCAAAGAGCTTGTAGCTGGACCCAGCTAAACAGAGTGGTTTCCTAGAAAAGGGGCGGGTGCGCGCCAGAGGGTCTAAAAGTTTGGGTATAGGCAGAAAGTATTAGAACTTTTTTTTTTTTTTTTTTTTTTGAGACAGAGTCTCACTCTGTCGCCCAGGCGGGAGTGCAGTGGTGCGATCTCGGCTCACTGCAACCTCCGCCTCCCGGGTTCAAGCGATTCTTCGGCCTCAGCCTCCCGAGTAGCTGGGATTACAGGCATGTGCCACCACGCCCGTCTAATTTTTGTATTTTTAGTGGAGATGAGGTTTCACCATGTTGGCCAGGCTGGTCTCGAACTCTTGACCTCGGATGATCTGCCCACAGCCTCCCAAAGTGCTGGGATTACAGGCGTGAGCCACCGCGCCCGGCAGTATTAGAACTTTTATTTGCATTTTTGTTAGCTTTTTTTTCTCATCCTTTAAGGTTCCACTTTGTCTCTCTCAGTACAGGATGATGCATTAGTTGGCAATAGTACATGGACACGCACAGCAAACAAGTAGATATACAGGGGGCGCGTGAGCAAACAGGTTTCAGGACCACTGCTCTCTGGAGTCTTATTCCTCAGAGTTTGAGCCCTTGACCAAGGAGCATGGAATGAATCACCTATGTTTGAACAAGGGTGCCAGATGACTTCTACGGACCCGGGGTTTGGGAAGTGCTGATCTAGAGCCACAGTACTTGTTTTAGGGTGTGTGGGGCCTGTGTGTGAGTGGGCTTCTGCAGGTGGGCAGCCAGCAGGCACAGGCGTGGAGAGCACGGTCACCCAAGGAGACACGGCTCACGGGGACTTTCCTCTGGCCCCACATCCTGCAGGGTCTCTTCTTCGATGATTCCTACGGCTTCTACCCAGGCCAGGTGCTCATTGGCCCTGCCAAGATCTTCTCCAGCGTCCAGTGGCTGTCAGGTGTCAAGCCCGTGCTCAGCACCAAGAGCAAGTTCCGAGTGGTGGTGGAAGAGGTGGGTCCGGGCCCAGGGGCAGGAGACGGAGTCCTTGACCTTCACACCCTGGAGCTGAGCTGCTGCCCCTTTCCTGCCCGCTCTGAGGGTTGAGCCCTGCTCTTCGGCATCTGGACCCTGTTGATCTCAAAGGGCTTTGAGAGTAAAGGGAACCCAGGCTCTGGTCATAGTGACCAAAAGACAGATTGTCCCCCAGCCCAGCCTGTACAGGCCGAGCAAGGTGGGAGGGTGGCAAGTGGCAGTTCCAGGGGCCCCTGGCTGGTATGAGCAGTGACACTGGCCCTGGGCATTGGGTGGGGGCCGTGGTTACAGTTGGGGCCTGCTCCGATGTGTCTGTACTTGGTGCTGCACTAGGAAGATCAGTTTCCTGCTCTGGAGGTCGAGTGGGCTTTGGGCAGCTGGCTGAAGAGAGTGCTGTCAGAGCCTGCCCTGACTGGCGTGTCCCACCTGCCATCCCCAGGTGCAGGTTGTAGAGTTGAAAGTTACATGGATTACCAAGAGTTTCTGTCCAGGGGGCACAGACAGCGTCAGCCCCCCACCCTCTGTCATCACCCAGGAAAACCTAGGCAGGTAAGCATGCCCTTACTGCCAGCAACCCAGGGGCACACGTGGGACAGGACTCTGGGCCCTGGTCACATGCCTGGGGAGGCTTAAGAACGCTGCTGGCCTCCCAGGAGTCCAGCCCAGCTCACCCCTGCTTCTTCCCCAACCAGGGTGAAGCGTCTCGGATGCTTTGACCATGCTCAGCGGCAGCTTGGGGAGCGCTGTCTGTATGTCTTCCCAGCCAAGGTAGAGCCAGCCAAGATTGCCTGGGAATGTCCAGAAAAAAACTGCGCCCAGGGGGAGGGCTCTATGGCCAAGAAGGTATGTCCTTGGGGTTGGGGGTTGGTGGGCATTTGAGGAACTGGCCTTGAGCCATTTCCATGGCCAAGAAGGACAGTCTGTGCTTTAGGCCTTGGGGGGCAGCCCTGATGACCCTTGCCGGCTACTCAGGTGTATGCAGCTGTCGTCCCCCCAGCCTGAGATGCCTAGGACCAGGCCTGCCCAGGTGCACCTCACAGCCCTGTCCTCTCTGCTCCGCCCTTGCAGGTGAAGCGCCTGTTGAAGAAGCAGGTTGTGCGGATCATGTCGTGCTCCCCAGACACCCAGTGTTCCCGGGACCATTCCATGGAAGACCCAGACAAGAAGGGGGAATCCAAAGCCAAGAGTGAAGCGGAGTCCGCCAGCCCCGAGGAGACGCCCGATGGCTCTGCCAGTCCAGTAGAGATGCAGGACGAGGGTGCAGAGGAGCTCCACGAGGCAGGAGAGCAGCTGCCCCCATTCCTGCTAAAAGAAGGCAGAGATGACAGGCTGCACTCTGCAGAGCAGGACGCAGATGATGAGGCTGCTGACGACACAGACGACACCAGCTCGGTGACCTCCTCTGCCAGCTCCACCACTTCCTCCCAGAGCGGCAGCGGCACAAGTCGCAAAAAGAGCATCCCCTTGTCCATCAAGAACTTAAAGCGCAAACATAAGAGGAAGAAGAATAAAATCACTCGAGACTTCAAGCCAGGGGACAGGTAAACTCAGAGTTGTGCTCCTCCCCAACGGCGTCAGCGTGAAGCCAGGCAGAGTGCACGTCCCCTCAGTGTGCACGCTTGCGCTCGCGCACACACCTCTGCATGCCTTGTAGTGGCTCAGGGGCGCCCATCCGAGACAACGTAGGTGCCTGGGGTAGGCCCTGGTGGAAAGCAGAGACTGAGGAGCGGTGCAGGGGGTGGGATGGTGGTGGCCTTAAGCTTGGCCTTCTGGAGCCATATTTGCCTGAGCTCTCCCAAGTGGATCCTGTTCTCAGAGAATGCATGGCCTTGGAACCTGGGTGAGCTTCCTGTGCACCAGAGACTCATCCTGCCAACCTGGGATTCAGAGTTTCAGGTTACCAAGCCCACAGGGACAGGGAGGGACAGAAAGACTCTCTGCCCTTTCCGCGGAGGGGGTGGGGTTTGCATGGCCTGCTGACTGGCCTGCACCCGCAGGGTGGCAGTGGAGGTGGTGACCACGATGACCTCAGCTGACGTGATGTGGCAGGATGGCTCCGTGGAATGCAACATCCGCTCCAACGACCTCTTCCCTGTGCACCACCTGGACAACAACGAGTTCTGCCCTGGAGACTTCGTGGTAGATAAGCGAGGTAGTGCCAGCTCTGGAAGGGCAGCCAGCAGGGTGGTCGCCAATGAGGGCCTGGGTTGGGGCTTGTGGAGAATGGGCAGTGGATCTGGGGTCAGAGCTAAAATGAGGTCCAGAAGGGGACTGCCCTCCTGAAGGGGTCTCACCACTTCCAAGATGGGGGAAGGTCAGGGTTCTGCACTCTGCACTGGCTTGAAATGTGGGCTCCTTAGCTGGGATCCCTCAGCTAGTCACCTCCCTTCCTCTGGTTCCCTAGTCCAGAGCTGTCCAGACCCTGCTGTCTATGGTGTGGTACAGTCTGGGGACCACATCGGCCGTACCTGCATGGTGAAGTGGTTCAAGCTGCGGCCGAGTGGGGACGACGTGGAGGTGTGTGCAGCCCCTACTGCTTTCTTCAGGTGGGCTCTGGGGTTGGGTGTAGGACCCCTAGCTCATGACAACCTGTCCTATGCCACAGCTGATTGGAGAAGAGGAAGATGTGAGTGTTTACGACATTGCTGACCACCCTGACTTTAGGTTCCGTACAACTGACATCGTCATCCGAATCGGCAACACTGAGGATGGGGCTCCTCACAAGGAGGATGAGGTACGCCTTCAAATTCAAGGTCTGGATGGCTGCTCACTGCCCTGTGCACCAGCTGCAGTCCCTGATGCTGCCACCAGGTGGCTCTAGGAGATAAGACCTGAAGGTCCTCTGGGCTCAGTGTCCCCAGGAGGGCAGCTGCCCCAAAGTCAAGCTGCCGCTCAGCCCTAGCAGCTGCAGAAGGACTTGTTTCCCCGCCTCCCTTCTGGGGTCAGGCTCCTTGAGCTGCCGCTGGTTACATTGACCAGAGGAGCTAAGTTCCTTGTCACAAGCCAGGCGGGCATGATGTCAGTCACTGCAGAGCACAGGAGGGGCTGGGGAGCTGGAGCTTGAGCTGGGCCCCCTGACTTTGTCCCCTTTGCCCAGCAGCCATCGGTGGGCCAGGTGGCCCGTGTGGACGTCAGCAGCAAGGTGGAGGTGGTGTGGGCTGACAACTCAAAGACCATCATCCTGCCCCAGGTGAGGCTCTGGCAGGACCCCCCTGCTGGGCTTGTGACTATGGCAGCTTGGGCTGGAGCCACAGTCCTGTAGCCAGAAGATGGGCTCTCAGGTCTTCCTGGTGAGGTCTCGCGAAAGCGTGAGGGGAAAGGCAGGCATTCCACACAGCCCTTGGTGCAGGCCTGCAGTTGGCCCACCAGCCTCGCTTCTCCCAGCAGTCTCTTCACATCCATCGCTGGGTGCATGTAGACTTTC
Source organism: Nomascus leucogenys (assembly GCF_006542625.1). Taxonomy (NCBI): domain Eukaryota; kingdom Metazoa; phylum Chordata; class Mammalia; order Primates; family Hylobatidae; genus Nomascus; species Nomascus leucogenys. The sequence goes on along the minus strand of NC_044394.1, from coordinate 90,790,667 downwards.
ACAAACCTCCAGGATTTTCCTGGATTGTCAGCTCACTATGCTACGAAGAATGCAAGTTCCCTCCTAAAAGGAGATGGAGACTTTCCTACCACCCTTTCTAGAAAGCTCTAACAGAGAAGGAGAGAAAGGAGAGAGCTGGCCTAGTTCTAGCCCCAGCTGCTGGGTCCTGAGCAGAAGGGCTACACGGGCTCTCCTTCCCTCGCCTCCTGGTTGGAGCCACACAGCCCAGCTCTCCTCTCCTGGTCCACACGGGGCGGGAGTGGGGGCGGGAATGGCTTGCCCCATCACCTTAATGGCCATTCCAGGGAAGGCAGCAGGGTGTGTCGGCCCTTCCACATGTCCCCTTCTGTCATATCTTCCCAGCTCCCAGTGCAGCCCCAGTGCAGCCTCCTTGGCTGCATCATCAGCTGACCCTGCACTTTTCAGGTGTGGGACTGGGCCTGCCAAGGTCCCCTACCGCCTTGGACAGATGCTGACCAAGTGCACAGAGCAGGAGGGGAGGCTGGAACAGACCACTGGCTGGGGCTTTGGGTCCAGCTGGGGGGTGGGACAGGTGAAGGGCCTCTCCCAGAGACCTAGGGACTGCAAAAGCCAGAGCAGAGGGCAGGGAAAGAGTGGAATGAGGTTGCCAAGGCCTCATGAGCCCAGTCCCCATCAGCTGTGTGGATCAGGGATCCCCAGAGCTCCTCCTTAGTGGTGGGGAGGTGACTTCCTGTCTGCTTACCCTGGCACTTCCCTTCTGCCCCCAGCACTTGTACAACATCGAGTCTGAGATTGAGGAGTCAGACTACGATTCGGTAGAAGGCAGCACCAGCGGGGCATCCTCGGATGAATGGGAAGATGATAGTGACAGCTGGGAGACGGACAATGGGCTGGTGGAGGACGAGCACCCCAAGATAGAGGAGCCCCCCGTCCCACCTCTGGAGCAGCCGGTGGCCCCTGAGGAGGACAAGGGAGTGGTGATCAGTGAAGAGGCAGCCACAGCTGCCGTCCAGGGGGCTGTGGCCATGGCCGCCCCCATGGCCGGGCTGATGGAGAAGGCTGGCAAGGACGGGCCACCCAAGAGCTTCCGGGAGTTGAAAGAGGCCATCAAGATCCTGGAGAGCCTCAAGAACATGACCGTGGAGCAGCTGCTGACGGGTTCGCCCACCTCTCCGACTGTGGAGCCTGAGAAGCCAACTCGGGAGAAGAAGTTTCTGGATGACATCAAGAAGCTACAGGAAAACCTCAAGAAGACCCTGGACAATGTGGCCATTGCAGAGGAGGAGAAGATGGAGGCAGTGCCCGATGTAGAGCGCAAGGAGGACAAGCCCGAGGGGCAGTCACCTGTGAAGGCCGAGTGGCCCAGCGAGACCCCGGTGCTCTGCCAGCAGTGTGGCGGCAAACCTGGCGTCACCTTCACCAGTGCCAAGGGCGAGGTCTTCTCTGTACTGGAGTTTGCACCCTGTGAGTCAGCCCTTGCCCGGTCTTCGCCTTGCCCCGCCTTCTCGGGGCTCCTGTTTGTGTCACCAGATCTGGGTGCAGGGTGGTTAGTCCCCTCGCCGGACCCCAGCTACTGCCCCAGGGCAAACCATTTCCCTGTGTGGTCACAGTGCTGAGGCCAGCAGCGGCGAGTGGGAAGTCTGTGGGTGTGCTCACCTGTCCAGCCAGGTTTGCAGATGGAGCTCCAGGCCCTCTCCATGAGGGACTGACTGTTCTCTTTCCCCCTCTAGCAAATCATTCTTTTAAGAAAATTGAGTTCCAGCCTCCAGAAGCCAAGAAGTTCTTCAGCACAGTGCGGAAGGAGATGGCGCTGCTGGCTACCTCACTGCCTGAGGGCATCATGGTCAAGACTTTTGAAGATAGAATGGCAAGTAGGCTTGGCATGGGCAGGTGCAGATGTGCTGTGTGGGCACCCAGTGCCCAAGAGGCCACCAGCCTTGGGTCCCCAAACCTCCGGGGCTGACTGGCACCTGCGAGGACACTCACCCACCCACCTTTTACAGGGGCGGTCACAGGCTCAGTCAGGTGAGGGCTGACTCAGCCGTGTGTCCAGGCCAGATGTTTCTTTCTTTCCTCCCTCCTTTAAAAAATTACTTTGAGGCCGGGCGCGGTGGATCACGAGGTCAGGAGATCGAGACCATCCTGGCTAACATGGTGAAACCCTGTCTCCACTAAAAAAAAAAATACAAAAAATTCTCTGGGCATGGTGGTGGGTGCCTGTAGTCCCAGCTGCACTGGAGGCTGAGGCAGGAGAATGGCGTGAACCTGGGAGGCGGAGCTTGCAGCGAGCCGAGATCGTGTCACTGCACTCCAGCCTGGGCAACAGAGCGAGACTCCGTCTCAAAAAAAAAATTACTTTGAAATAAGCCGGGTACGGTGGCTCACGACCGTAATCCCAGCACTTTGGGAAGCCGAGGCAGGTGGATCACCTGAGGTCAGAAGTTTGAGACCAGCCTGACCAACCTGGTGAAACCCTGTCTCTCCTAAAAATACAAAAATTAGCCAGATGTGGTGGCGGGTGCCTGTAATCCCAGCTACTCAGGAGACTGAGGCAGGAGAATCGATTGAACCCAGGAGGCAGAGGTTGCAGTGAGCCAAGATTGCGCCACTGCACTCCAACCTGGGCAACAGAGCAACACTTCATCTCAAAAAAAAAAAAAAAAAAATTACTTTGAAATTAATTATATTATGATTACTTCTCAAGCCTACTTTTCTTTTTGAAAAATTAGAACATTACAGATCCTTTGAGTGGAAATGGAAGAGCTAAAGTTGCCTTTGACCAGACCTCACTTCCCTTTCTCCCCGAATCGTAGGCCTCTTCCCACACCCAGAGGATTGTTGGAAGTTTAGTGGGTCTCCTTCCAAACGGATGACCTTTTTTTTTATACTTTTACATTTTTTATACACTAAAAAAATATTTTTGCATTCTCATATATCACCATAAGTACATAGTATTTTGTATGATTTGTTTACACACAGAGTATGTCATTGTACACATCATCTCTAATTTGGTTAAGACCAACCTGTGTTGATTCATAATGATCTAGTTTCTTCCTTTTTACCTGCAAAATAGGATGACAGCATGTGGCCACACCACATTCCATTTTCCCACCCCTCTGTTCGTGGACGGGGCCTAGTGTCTCTGAGTCACGTTTACTGAGGCAGCGTTGAGTGCCTCCTGCAGGAACAGGCGAGCCCGTTTGCCTGCCACCTTGTTTACTCCACAATCCCTTACTGGGCCTGTGCATCGAGCCAAGCACCATGCTAGACTCTGAATCTGAGTCTGAGGCCCCAGTTCTGGCCCTGTCCTGGAAGGAAGGGAGTAAAGAAAAGAAAGAGCAGGGATCCTGAGAGCAGCCAAGCGGGGCGCTGTTGAGATGGGCCCGGAATAGCCACAACCCTGGAACAGGGCTAGGCGGAGTCCTAAGGCCCAATGCTGCTTGAGATCCTTAATAACGCTTTTGGTTTTCTTGGGTTGTAGGAAAATTCCTTTAGAAAATTCTAGCCTGTCTCAGCTCTGCTGAGGGAAGACGGGAACGGTATTTTTTGTTTTGTTCTGTTTTCCCCACATCTCACTTAGGAGAAGAAAAGTAGTGCATTCTCTGGAGGCTCCCAGGGTGGCACCGATAAGAGCACGTGCAGAGGTTCCCTCGCCCCAGCTGGCACTCTGCCCTCCCTGCTTCTCGGCTCATCACTGACCTTACCCATTGCCCTGTCAGTTGAGATCCCACACACAGGCGTGTGTGCACACATGCACGCAAATAGATGCACAGATTCTAGATGTCTGTGGAGCGGTGGTCTCCCAACCTCCCCCATGGAGTTCAAACCCTCACTGTCAGCTTCTGGTTGTGAGACCATCCCCCCTTCCCCAGGCCTCACCAGCCTGGAACTGCCTTTCAGCTTGAAACTGCTTGTACTACTTGCCTTGTTGGGGAATAAGGGTTGGAGCAGGTGTTTAGAGGAATCGTTTTGTTTTGTTTTTAAAAGACAAGGTTGGCCGGGCGCAGTGGCTCACGCCTGTAATCCCAGCACTTTGGGAGGCCAAGGTGGGTGGATCACAAGGTCAGGAGTTCGATACCAGTCTGACCAACATGGTGAAACCCCGTCTCTATTAAAATACAAAAAATTAGCCGGGCGTGGTGGCGTGCGCCTGTAATCCCAGATACTCGGGAGGCTGAGGCAGAGAATCGCTTGAACCCAGGAGGCGGAGGTTGCAGTGAGCCAAGATCACGCCATTGCACTCCAGCCTGGGTGACAGAGCTATACTCCATCTCAAAAATATATATAAACAAAAAAATAAGAGACAGGGTCTCACTCTGTTGCCCAGGCTGGAGTGCAGTGGTGTGATCATAGCTCACTGCAGCCTCAACCTCCTGGAGTCAAGTGATCCTCCCATCTAAGCTTCTTGAGTAGCCTGGACTACAGGTAGGCACCACCATGCCCAGCTAATTTTTTATTTTTTGTAGAGATAGGGTCTCACTGTGTTGCCCAGGTTGGTTTTGAACTCCTGGCCTCAAGCAGTCCTCCCACCTTGGCCTCCCAAAAGTGCTGGGATTACAGGTGTGAGCCATCACGTCTGGCTGAGAAATACAATCTTTTTTTTTTTTTTTTTTTTTTTTTGAGATAGAGTCTCACTGTCATCCAGGCTGGAGTTCAATGGCACAATCTCGGCTCACTGCAACCTCCGCCTCTGGGTTGAAGCAATTCTCCCACCTCAGCCTCCCAAGTAGCTGGGACTGCAGGCATGCGCCACCATGCCTGGCTAATTTTTGTATTTTTAGTGGAGACGGGGTTTCACCACGTTGGCCAGACTGCTCTTGAACTCCTGACCTCAAGTGATCCACCCGTCTCGGCCTCCCAAAGTGCTGGGATTACAGGCACAAGCCCCCGTGCCCACCCGGAATACAGTCTTAAAGTAATGATTTATGAAGAAAAACACCTGATAAGATAAAAACTCATTTCGAGTATTTCTCTTAGCCAGGGTTCAACGATTCCAGGCAAGGGCCAGGCACAGTGACTGCTCAGGGCTGTAAACCCAGCACTTTGGGAGGCCGAGGCAGGTGGATCACTTGAGCCCAGGAGTTCGAGACCAGCCTAGGCAACATAGTAAAACCCTGTCTCTACACAAAATAAAAACATCATCTGGGCGCGGCGGCCCACACTGTCGTGCCAGCTACCTGGGAGGCTGCAGTGAGCCAGTATCACACTGGTGTACTCCTGCCTGGGGGACAGAGCAAGACCCTGTCTCAAAAAAAAAAAAAAAAAAAAAAAAAAGGTTCCAGGCTGTTCTGCAGAGAGAGATTTGTCCTTAGCTTCTCCACTGTTGGTGGCATCTGGAGTCCCAGGTGCTGCTCTTCCTGCGTGATCTGCACAGTGTCCTGGGAAAGAGCAGGTGCAGATGCAGATGCCACATGTAGGACACCCCCTTCCACCCCTGCCAACCTTGGCCTCCCTCCCTCCCTACCTAGGACCTCTTCTCAGCTCTCATCAAGGGCCCCACTCGAACCCCCTACGAGGATGGCCTCTACTTGTTTGACATCCAGCTCCCCAACATCTACCCAGCCGTGCCCCCCCACTTCTGCTACCTCTCCCAATGCAGTGGCCGCCTGAACCCCAACCTGTATGACAATGGGAAGGTGTGTGTCAGCCTCCTGGGCACCTGGATTGGAAAGGTGAGTATAGGGCCAGGCCCTCAGCCAAGAAGGAGGAAGAGCCAGTGGTGGATAGGGGCCTGGGGAACAGAATTGATGGTGCCCTGTGTGTTTCAGGGGACAGAGAGGTGGACGAGCAAGTCCAGCCTTCTCCAGGTGCTCATCTCCATCCAAGGTACGGTTGGGCTGAAGCGGGGGTGCGGACAAGGGAGGGCTGGTGGAGGGAAGTGACTCTGATAGTCCCCCTGGCAGGTGGAGGGTAGGCCTGCGTGGTGGGCCTCTCTCACCCACTGAGGGAAGGTGTCCCTCCCCCACAGGTCTGATCCTGGTAAATGAACCATACTACAACGAAGCCGGCTTCGACAGTGACCGGGGCCTACAGGAAGGCTATGAAAACAGTCGCTGTTACAATGAGATGGCGCTGATCCGCGTGGTGCAGTCCATGACCCAGCTGGTGCGGCGGCCCCCCGAGGTCTTTGAGCAGGAGATCAGGCAACACTTTAGCACTGGTGGCTGGCGGCTGGTGAACCGCATCGAGTCCTGGCTGGAAACCCATGCCCTGCTGGAGAAGGCCCAGGCGCTGCCCAATGGGGTCCCCAAGTCCAGCAACTCGCCAGAGCCCCCAGCTGTAGCCGAGCTCTCAGACTCCGGCCAACAAGAACCTGAGGATGGTGGGCCAGCCCCAGGAGAGGCCTCCCAGGGCTCAGACTCAGAGGGCGGTGCCCAGGGCCCGGCCTCAGCTAGCAGGGACCACACAGACCAGACTTCGGAGACCGCACCAGACGCATCGGTGCCACCCAGTGTGAAACCAAAGAAGCGGAGAAAGAGCTACCGGAGCTTCTTACCTGAGAAGAGTGGCTACCCTGACATCGGCTTCCCCCTCTTCCCACTTTCCAAGGGTTTCATCAAGAGCATCCGGGGTGTCCTGACGCAGTTCCGGGCTGCCCTGCTAGAGGCAGGCATGCCGGAGTGCACAGAGGACAAGTAGCTGCCAGGCGCAGAGGAAGGAGCATCGCCGTGGGAGAGGTCAGCCGCCGCCTGCTCACTCCCCCCCCCCGGAATCACCCCTCTTCCCGTGTCCCTCTGTCCCCACTGCAAACCCCTCACTGCCCTCTTCTCCCCAAGGTGAGTTTGATGCTGAAGTGCAAGAAGTGTGTTGAGATGCCGCCGTTTCTATTCTGAAGCGAGCTTTCAACAGGCGGGTCCCCTGTGGCAAAATCGGAACCCCATTGCCGATTTTCCATTTGTCACCCCAGCAGAATGTCCGGCACTTGCTCCCTTGCTGTCCCTTCTCAGGTCAGAGGCGGGTGTTCCAGGGCCTGCCACGGGGCTCTCTGGGCCGGTTCCCTGCAGACCCGCAGGAGAGCACATGTGCCTTGCATGAAGTGTGGGTTGCGCCAACAATTCCCCTGGTCCCTTTCAACCTGTTTAGTTCAACTTGAGCCTCCCTGTGTCCCAGACCCTCCTGCTGCCACCGCCACCAGGTCCTCCCTAGTCCCCCAGTGTCAACACTATCCCTTGGGAGTTGTAGCTGCTATCACTGACTCCCGGCTATACGTGGCCCCTCCACCACATTATAGCCCTCAGGCCTGTTGAACTTGCTCTCTAAGAGAGGTTGGGACCAGGCTAGGTTCAGGGTGACGCCCAGGAGAGGTGGTGGCCTTCACACATGCACATGGAGTTGAGGACCAGGGAGCTGCGAGGAAAGCAACAGCTATAGGTGCCTTGCTCTTCTGTCAGAGGCTGCTGGGGGCAGGAGCAGCTGCACAAGGCCAGGGCAAGTGCTAGGGCCCTTCCCCCATCACATGGTCACACTGGGACAGGCGTGCAGCTCACTGAACTCCAAGCGAGCCAGCCCTCTCTTGGACCAGAAGGCCTACTGTCAGCCCTTCACTTACAAACCGCAGGCTCAATCCAGAAGGGGACGGCCGGCAGGGGCTCTCCTAGTGCCCAGAGACAGGCCCAGAGGTTTACAAGTTTTCTAAGCTTTTGATAATGTGAAGCTCCAGGCCGAGAGGATGCTGTTGAGCACATTGCAGCTATGTAATTTTTGGTGTATGTATGTAATATTTAAGGTTGGAAAAAAAACTCAAAAGCAAAGATACTTACTCTTATTAGAAAAAAAAGACAAAAAAAAAAGCCAAAGCATGATGCGTCTTGTCAGCCTTAAGTGGGCTCCACACCTGTGCTGTGCTGTGACCGCCCAGCCAGCAGAGCTGCGGGAGGACGGAGCCGGACCACACACCGTGGCATTTGGAACCGAGTCAGTATCTTGTTTGAGAAACACCCGGAGTGACTGGTGGGGCTGTGCTTCCCAGTGCATTGTACATGTGGAGATGTGAATGCCTACTGCTTACAATATCTGTATAAAGTGCTGTGTGATTAAACTTTTTTTTACTTGCATTTTTTTTTTTTGGCTCATTAACAAGACAAGGTGACACCATTAAACCTCCCTCTGCCATTCATCTGGGCTCCGTTGCCTTTGTGCCCCTCACACACACCCTTCCTGGGGAAGGAAAGACCTTGTTGCCAGGGAAGGCATGTGGCAGTGGGTCCTGGCTTTCCTGGCCAGGTGGGGGCCACTGCGAACAGCACCCGCCCACGCTGCCCTCCGCCTGCCAGATCTGCTTGCATGCCTTCTGTATTTTCTGTCCTGGAGCAGTCCTCTGGCCTCTCCCTGGCTGCTGGTGTGCTCCTCAAGAGCCAGCTTAGAGCAGCCTTCTAGCAGCTGTAGTCTCCAGAGACCTACAACTGACCAGTTCAGCTCCTTCCAGATTCTGGGAGAGCCGACGTCATAGCACCTGGCAGTGGATAGGTGCCACAACTCCTGGACCCTAAGCCAAAATGGTTGCCCAGTTTAGGAGACTTGCATGGATCCTTCCCTGCCACATTCTTTCCACTCCTGCCTGGCACTCCTCCACAAGGACAAGTGGGGAAAAGAAGCAGCTGAGGGAGGTTGGGGGAACCCTAGAGCCCTAGACCATTGTGGGGGATGACAGACTCCTTTTAAAAAGGTAAGATACCAGGTGTGGTGGCTCATGACTGTAATCCCAGCACTTTTAGGAGGCCGAGGCGGGCAGATCACTCGAGGTCAGGGGTTTGAGATCAGCCTGGCCAACATGGTGAAACCCCATCTCTACGAAAAATACAAAAATTAGCTGGGCGTAGTGGCATGCACCTGTAATCCCAGCTACTCAGGAGGCTGAGCACAAGAATCACTTGAACCCGGGAGGTAGAGGTTGCAGTGAGCAAAAAAAAAAAAGGCAAGATACTGCCATTTTTTACTTCTGAAGTCTCCTGCTCCTTGCCAATTTTTATTTTTATATTTTTTGCGGGGGCGGGGGGCAGTGTTTTTATTGTTTTTGTTTTTGAGACATTCTCAATCTGTCACCCAGGCTGGAGTGCAATGGCGTGATCTTGGCTCACTACAGCCTCAACCTCCTGGGCTCAAGCGATTCTCCTGCCTCAGCCTCCCGAGTAGCTGGGACTACAGTTGTCCGCCACCACACCCTGCTAATGTTTGTATATTTTGTAGAGATGAGATTTCACCATGTTGCCCAGGCTGGTCTCAAACTCCTGGGCTCAAGTGATCCACCCACCTCAGCCTCGCAAAGTGCTGGGATTACAGGTGTGAGCCACCGTGCCTGGCACATCAGTTTTCTAATGCCCTTAACTCAGATATTTTCCCTTTCCTGCTAAATCCACATGGGGCTCTGATGAGATTTGCTGGGACTAGCTGGTTGTGTGGCCCTGGCTGAGACATGCCAGCTCCGAGCTGCATCCTGTGTGTGGTCAGGCAGCTGGCTGAGCTCTGAGGCTGCTTCAGGTTGGAGCTGCTATAATTCTCAGGGTGGTAGGGGCCCCCCACCATTAGGCTGAACCAGCTCTGGTCCTGAGTCCCCTACCAGAATGACTTATGCCTCAAGCCAGTAAAATCCATTGCCCATCCCAGGGGGCACTATTGGCCATCATTAACATTAAATTCTATAGTCCTGGCCAGAGCGAGAACCCATTGTCTCCCCAGTCACCAGGACAGGACCAGCAGGCTGGGGATGTCACTTTATTTGGATTTGGTTGGTGGGGTGGGGGTCTCAGAACAAACTAGAAGGCCTTACATAGGCAGCTGGGCCCAGCCAGCTGGGCTCCTGACCCAGGACCTCGTTCTGGCCTGTCCCCCCAAAGCACAGCCTCCACCTTCTCACCCTTCTCCAGAGCAGTCTCCTCCACCCCACAGGAGCTGTGGACAGGCCCTGCAGCCCTGGGGAAGGAGGAAGGATCCTGCAAGTAGACACTAAGGCACAGCGCGGCCCAGGGGTCATAAGGGCTCTTCTGGAGGTGGCGTCTGCTGGGGCTTCCAGCTGGGTGGGGGATCCACGCAACCACTGACCATCCAGAAGTAGTTTGGGTGCACCTGGCCCTGCACGGCCTCGCTAACCATCAATTCCCCATCCACTGCAAACACACCTCTCCCATCCTTGGGCTCCAAGCGGAAGGCGACCACGGGGACATATACCAAGTAGGGGCATTCATACTCCATATGCCTGCCCTTCTCCATGGCCAGGAAGAGGCGCAGCAGCATGGCCCGAGACACTCCGGCTCGCACGTAGAACAGATGCATGACACCAGCTGCACAGCGGCCCATGGGTGCAGCAAACATCTCACTGCCCAGGTGTGAGTGCAGCAGCGCCAGGACTAGTACAAAGTCCTGGTCAGGCACCACTGTCCAGTGAGAGGGCACTGGCTCCTCCAGTGGCACAAGGTGTGCATCTACGGGGCCCTGCTGGACCACAACGGGGGAGGCAGGTGTCTTAGAGCCGACTCTTCCTACAGGGAGGTAGGCCAGTCGGCCGCGGTAGGTGCGCAGGGCTGCCAGACGCAGGAAGGTGCCCAGAGTGAAGCGCATCTCCCCCAGACGCCGATACTTCTCACTCTCTAGGTCCACATCAGCAATGAAGCCCCAGGCCAGGCTGAGCACAGAGAAGAGGCGCAGCCCCGAAGCCGTGCGCAGAGACAGCAGGTTCATGGGTGACAGTAGCCGGCGGCACAGCAACAGCGTGCAGTTGGTCAGGAGGTCTTCATTGGTGACCTGCTCATAGCTACAGGGGGAAACAGTCAGATGAGGCAGGACAGGCGCCCCCATGTATCCCCCGCTTCCTCCTCCCGGGGAGTGGGAGCTGGCAAAGCGCCATGTGGTCCCTGGGGAGTTGGCAGGACTGGTAGGTGACAGATGGAGCAAATGGAAGCAGTCAGCTGGGGTCACCAGGAGAGGGCCCCAGGACTAAGGGAGAAGGGGAAATGGAAATGATCTCGGCCTATGGGAACTTAGACAAGAAAACCCCGCAGTAGAGGGGCACAGACAGGAAACAGGCCCACTCTGGCCCTGGGCTCTCACCCAGCATAATGGTTCAAGGAAGCTGCCAGCGCGTTGCCAGAGCCTGCTGGGAGGCTACACAGGGGCTTCCGGATGGCGGTCTCCCAGTCAGACCGCTCCATGAGCCCGTTCACCACCTGTTGAAGCACACGTGGCCTCAGTCTGGGACGCACCGCGCCAAGCCCCAGGCCAAGCCGTGCGGTGCGGTCCTCACCTCGTGCATCAGCCCGTCTCCAGACATGACCACCAGAGCGTCCCAGCGGCCCAGCTCCTCCGACCGCACCAGCTCCCGCGCATGGTTCCGCCGCTCTGCAGGGAGACCGGCAGCTATCAGGACTGGGGGTCCCCTGACGGGATGCTCCCGAAACCCCCTCCGAGAGGTACTCACCAGTGAGCATCAGCGTGAAGGAGATTTCAGCCTCAGCCAAAAGGGGCTGCACGTGACTCCGGAAGAGCTGCAGGGCCTTGCCCTTGCCGCCGCGCGGGTTCAGCAGCACCAGCACGCGGCAGGGCCGCGGGAGCACGCCCCAGGGGCCGCCCGCTGAGAAAACAAACCCGAAGAGGCCACGTCCGCAACCGACCACTAGGGGGCTACGGGTAACAATAGGGGCACTAGTGTGGGAACGTGGTGCCCGCCACACCCGGGTAATTGACCCTGGCCAGAGGAGCGGCCTCTGCTGGGAGCCCTGGGGTGGGGAGGCGGCGCCCCTGCCACCCCCTTCCTTGGCTCAGATTCGGCCGGCTTCTGGCCTCGTAAGGGATAATGTTTCTCTCGATCGTCCACAGCCCCTTTCGTCCAGCTGGGCGTTCCATCATTCCTGGCGAGGGACAGGAATCCCCCTACAGCCCTTCCCAGCAGGGACCCCACAAACCTGGATCCATAACCTCGACCCGCGGCTCCCGCTGCCAGGGGGTCCCCGGCGCTGTGGGGGCGCTGCCCGTGGCGGCGGCTCCTGCCTTCAGCTCCTTATCGGTGCTGCCCAGGCGGGCGTCGCAAGGCCGGCTGTGGGTCTCGCCCTCCCCGCCCGGAGCCGTGGCTGTAGGACCACCGGCGTCATTCCCTGAGGCGGCTGGATCTGAGGGAGAGAAGACAGCGCTGGCGGAGTCCGGGGCCGCAGCTCCCAGAGGTGGGGAGCGCCCGACAAAATCCCGGGACTACACGAGGGCAGCTAGGTTCCCGGGAGGTCCAGAGAGCTGAGGTCCGGTGCCTCCGAGGGCGCCCCCGCCGTGTGACTAAGCCTACAATCCCTGAGAAGAAGGGCGCCTGCTCCGGGGCTTTCCTCCCTGGGGCTTGGGGTTCGGTTCCGGCCCGACGGATGAGTCAGAGCCCCGTGGCTCCCTCCGACGGACTAGCTCCTCACACCTCGGGGCTGCCAGGGGGATGGGAGTCCAGCTGCGTAAAAATCCTAGAACTTGAGCGGACACTGCCGGGCACGAAGTTCTGGGCGAGGATCCCTGCCCCAGCCATCCAGGTTGCCGTGTCCCCTGCTCGGAGCTCCAGAGCGGTGGGAGCCGCGGCGCGCGCCTCCCAGAGCCCCGCTCCGTTGCGACGCGCGCGGCGCTCGTGGGAACCACTCCCGGGTCGCGCGAGTGCCGATCCCGAGCCGGGCCACCAGCTGCCGCCTGCTCTCGCCCAAGCGACAAGTGGCCCAGTTCCCCGGGGCCCCGCGAGGGCGGGCCGCACAGGAGCCACGAGCGGCGCGAAGGCAGGGTGGGCGGCCCTACCCAGTCGGTCCGGTCTGCTGGGGAGGCGCCACCGCGGTTCCCTACAGTGGCTTGGGGCGGAACGCAGCTCGTCCCAAGCTCAGCCCAGGTCTGAGGGACTGGAGCGCCCCGCTGGAGCGGACTCCCCGGCCTAGCTCCCTCCGGCCTCAAACTTTTCGCTCAACTTCGTAGCCGGCGCCGCGGTGCGGGGAGGACACTGAGCCTCGGCGCCGGCTTGGCTCCGCCCCGCGCTCCCGGGGGTGGAACCTGAGCCCGGCGCGGCCTTGGCCTCCGCCCGCCCCCTGCCTCAGCGCGCCGCCTCCGTCACGGCCCGCGCCCACGGCCGGGCCACGCGCTGGTTCCCGCCGGGGTCCCAGGAAGCGGCCAGCGCGCCCCCGCCGCTTGTCCTAGGCGTCTGGCTAGAAGGCGGCGCCGCGACCTGGCCTGGTGAGCTGAGGCGACATGCCGCGAGGCGCGGAGTCCCGGGCCCGGCCGCGAGCGCAGTGTCTGGGGCGCGCGAAAGCGACCGCGCAGCGCAGATGGAGGCGCGGGCTCCGCGCGAACTCGTGTCGGAGCGAGCGCCGGGCGCGCGCGGTTCCGCTCTCCCAGGGGACCCTTGGTTTCACCTCGACGCCACGACCTCGCCCCCGCGGGTGCTGCCGGCGCCGGGATGCAGCGCCCCTTTTGCGCGCTCTGCCCTAGCCCACCCGGAATTCGAGGCCCGCACGCCACCCGGGGCGCCTCTCCAGGCCGGGGCGTCTCGCCCGCCGCCCGCCACCTTCCCTCTTTCTGCCTCCCCCGCGCTCCCACGGAGGTTATTTTTAACTTCCCGACGCTGCAGCTGGGCCACCGAGCCCGAGGCCGCCTAGCGCGCTGTCCCAGGTAGAGCAGGCGACAGGCTGGGGGCTCCGAGCCGGAGAGGAGCCTTGACAGTGTAGATGGGCCTAGGGGCCCTCGTCGGGATCGGAAAGCCAAGCATGGGGTACGTGTCCCCCGCCCCCTCTGGCTCAGCGTGAAGAAGGGGCGCCGGAAACGCTCTCAGAAGTTGTCACCTCTTTGGAGGCCAGTGGGGACGCGTTTGTCAGTGTGTTTGTGATACACTTATCGCGGCAAGCCACAACGTGTCCGCGAGCACCTCGAGTTAGATCCCTGGGGGGTTACGGCGGAGACGGAGGAAGAAGTTGCCAAGGCCCATTGGTGACCTGCCCAGGTAGGGCCAGATTAGGAGAAACCAAGCCCCTGCGGGAGGCTGCGGGGCTCGCACGCCCCCGCCGGCCCCACCCGCCCCCACACACCTCTCTCATCGCTTCTTAAAGTCGAGAAGAGGCAGGTCCGGGAGGAGCACGCAGCCAATTAGCCGGGCGGCGCCCTGAACTCCGGCACGCCTCCGCGGTGTCTTCTCTTCCGGAGGACCCAGGCAGCTCGCTCGGCCCCGTTTCCCAACACTTGGGGGGGTCAGACGGGCGGGACCCGAGAGTCCCCGGGCGGGTCGGGGGGCACAGGCTGGGACGCGGGGTCCCTGGGGCCGCAGCTCCGCGCGCGTATCGGCGGGTGCGCCTTCGTCCTGCACGGCCCCCGGGCAGTCCCCGCTGGGTCCAGAGCGTCCCGAGCGCGTTCCGGGAAGGTGACTCAGCGACGCGCTCACGGGTCGAAAAACTCCGAGAAACAGGAACGAGGGAAGGGAGCACGGGCGTCCTCCCCAACTCCTGGCGTCGCGGCGCGTGTCGGAATGATGGGTCCTGCAGCTCCGAGCCCCCCACCCCCTTCCCCCAGGAATCCCGCGCGGGCGGGGGAAGGAGCGCCGCAGCTGCAGTGCCGCGGTCATGCGCTGCGGGGACGCGAGCGGCGGCTGTGGGAGGAGGGGGCTCCGCGCGGAAGCCCAGGACCAGATCCGTCCGCCCCTCCCCTCTCCCTTCTTCCCCTCCTCTCCCTCCGGCGAGGGGCTTTGGTGCCTAGAAAACGCGAATCGGAGGCTGTGCTCCCCGAGATCTCAGCCTTCGAGGGGACTGGCTGCGGAAACTAGCTGGGGCAGCCTTCCCCTTCTGCTCCGCGTCCCGGAGAGCATTTCCACCAAATCTGAAAAGCTCTGTCATTAGCCAGTCTGAAGAGGGGAAACTGAGGCACAGGGAAGCACTGTGAGTTCGTGGTGATAAAGCCCACGTGGTTCACGGTCCCCCTTTTTTTTTCCTCCTGGGGCCCCAGAAAGGTCGGATCCTGCGCCTCCAGGCCCACTACCACCAGCCTTGAGTCCGCGGGGCGGGCGGGGGCGGGGGTGACTGCAAACTGAGTTGGCAAGAGGAGGCGGGGCAGCCTGCTGGGCTCTTAATCCAACAGCCTCCGGGCCCCAGCTCCCCTCCTGGCTCTGGAAGGCCCCGCGGGAGGGAGGCGAAGGGCAAAGCCCTCTGGCCCCGGTTCCAGGCCGCACAATGGGTCCTCTGTCCTCCCTGGCGCCTAACCCCCTGCCCCCCTCACCTCCAAGGCCTTTGCCCCCCTCATTCTTGTCATTCACTTCCCTCAACCCAGGCTGCCTTTCTGTAGACCCGTTTCCCTTTCTCCCTTTCTAAAGAATTTGATCCTATCTCCAGAAACTCCCCCAGCTGCATCCCTGCTCGGAGAGGCAGGATTGGCCAAGAGCAAGATGGTTCCTCTTCCCACGGTTGCGGGTGGGGGGGCGGGCACTTGGATCTCTCAAGCTGCCAGCTTGCCCCTTTTCCCACTGTACTTTACTTCCTTTTTTAATAAAGAAAAAAGGACAAGGCGGGGAGGGGTTAGGGGGGCCTGAAACCCTGAGAGGTGAAGAAGCTTGCACAAGCCTCCAACCAGTTCCCCACAAAGCAGAGAAGCAAACCCGTGAGCCCAGACCCCACGCTGAGAAGCCAAGTCCAGCCAGAGCTCCCCTCTGGGCCTCTCTGTATCCCAGGCTATTTCTCCCTGAAAGGCAGGTATCTGGGGATCTGGTGCCTGGTGGATTGCTTGCCGCAGAGCTGTGGAGTCTCCCTGAGAAAGAGGAAGCAGCAGGCCGGGCGCAGTGGCTCAGGCCTGTAATCCTAGCACTTTGGGAGGCCGACGTGGGTGGATCGCCTGAGATCGGGGTTCGAGACCAGCCTGACCAACGTGGAGAAACCTGTCTCAAACCCTGTCTCTACACTGGGTGTGGTGGCACATACCTGTAATCCCAGCTACTTGGGAGGCTGAGGCAGGAGAATTGCTTGAACCCAGGAGGCGGAGGTTGTGGTGAGCTGAGATCGTTCCATTGCACTCCAGCCTGGGTGACAGGGCGAAACTCCATCTCAAAAAAAAAAAAAAAGAAAGAGGAAGCAGCTCCAAGCCCTCCCCAGGCTTCATCCTGAGTCTGGAAACAGCTGAGCAGCGGCCGTGCTCAGCAAGGCCCACCGTGGGCCCCGGAACAGGCCTGGGCCGGCAGAGAGGTCTGATTCGATCACCAACCCAGAGCTTGGCTTGCAGGTGATCTGTCTCACAGGTGGGAGACTTTTTCTATCTTCCCCAGCCTCCCCCTCCTTGTGGGCAGCCTCCCCAGGGAGACACACCTGAGAGCCCCCTTGTTTCTTTTCCAGAGAAAGAAAGCAGGCATTCACCCGGCATGGCCCCAGCTCTCCAGAAACTTGGAGTCAAGGCTGCCAGATGGCAAATTACTTGCTTTTATGAGGAGAGGATTCCTGCCATCTCACCCTTCCCTGAAGCTACCTTCCCTAGGAGATTTCAGCTCCCTAATTGCATAGCCTCAAGGCCTTCCTTGACCTCAACTTCTTTCCCTTTTTTTTTTTTTTTTTTTTTTTTGAGACACAGTCTTGCTCTGTTGCCCAGGCTGAGGCTGGAGTGCAGTGGCGCGATCTTGGCTCACTGCGACCTCTGCCTCCCGGTTTCAAGCAATACTCTTGCCTCAGCCTCCCGAATAGCTGTGATTACAAGTGTGAGCCACTGCACCTAGCTAATTTTTGTATTTTTAGTAGAGTTTGGGTTTCACCATGTTGGCCAAGCTGGTCTCAAACTCCTGACCTCAAGTGATCCGCCTGCCTCTGCCTCCCAAAGTGCTGGGGTTATAGGCGTGAGCCACCCCTCCGGTTTTTCCCTTTTTATGGTACTTTACTGCCTAGGGGGTTGCAAGGACCAGGGAAGGGAGGTTCTAGCTCACAAGCTCTTTGAGCTTAGGGGCTGGGCACGGTGGCTCACGTCTGTAATCCCAGCACTTCGGGAGGCCAAGGTGGGTGATCATGAGGTCAGGAGATCGAGACCATCCTGGCCAACATGGTGAAACCCCCATCTCTACTGAAAATACAAAAATTAGCTGGGTGTGGTGGCGCACACCTGTAGTCCCAGCTACTTGGGAGGTTGAGGCAGGAGAATTGCTTGAACCCGGGAGGCGGAGGTTGCAGTGAGCTGAGATGGTGCCACTGCACTCCTGCCTGGGGACAGAGCGAGACTATGTCTCAAAAAAAAAAAAAAAAAAGCTTAGGGCTGGTCGGGTGCAGTGGCTCACGCCTGTAATCCCAGCACACTGGGAGGCTGAAGCGGCTGGATCACGAGATCAAGAATTTGAGACCAGCCTGGCCAAGATGGTGAAACCCCATCTCTACTAAAAATACAAAAATTAGTGGGACGCGGTGGCAGGTGCCTGTAATCCCAGCTACTCAGGAGGCTGAGACAGGAGAACTGCTTGAACCCAAGAGGGAGCCGAGATTGCACCACTGTACTCCAGCCTGGGCAACAGAGCAAGACTCCGTCTCAAAAAAAGAAAAAAAAAAAAGCTTAGCGCTGTCCCCACATGGCTTTCCATTCTCAGTTTCCTAGATGTCATTTCCAGGTCGACCATACCAGGCATTGGGGTGGAGGGGGTGCCACATGCCACACGTGGCCACATGTGGAGATGCAGAGGAGCAGACTGGTCATGCAAGATTCTTGGCTGCTCGCAGGGAGTGTGTGCTTTGCCCGAGTTTCTGTTTCTCCCCAGTGGTTTGACTACTATGAATGTATGGTGGGGTGACCCTAGCTCTATCCCTTGGGTGGTCTCCTTGTCCTTGTCCTCCTTGCTAAGGCTGGGGACCCAGGTCTCTTCTGGGCCTCTGGGCTCTGCCTGCCACATGCCCTGACCTCCAGGCTGCTGACTGTGGCTGCAATTCAGGGTGATTCTCTTCGGAGCCCTCTCAAGGTGGTGACCTGCAGCCCTACCCACTCCACTTGTCTCGACTGCCTGCCCAGCATCTATAGGCATTTGTATTAGTGTCCTGGTGGCTTAGACAACAGAAATTGACTGTCTCACAGTTTTGGAGGTTGGGAAGTCTGCGATCACGGTGTTGGCAGGGTTGGTTCCTTCTGAGGCTGTGACTCTGTCCCAGGCCTGTGTCCTGGTGGTTTGCGGATAGCCTTTGGTCATCCGTGAGTTGCTGCTGCATCTTCCCAGTCTCTGCCTTCACCTGCAGAGGGCCCTCTCCCTGGGAAAGAGTTGGAACTTGTTCTGTAGGGCCCATGGGCCTGTTCTTTTCTACTACAATTGACTCGGAGGGAAAACCAGTGAGTTATTAGGGCCCTAGTGTAAATCAGTGTTTCAGGTTTTATTTTTTTATTTTTTTGAAACAGGGTCTTACATCGTCACCCAAGCTGGAGTGCAGTGGCACAGTCACAGCTCACTGCAGCCTCGACCTCCTGGGCTCAAGTGATCCTCCCACCTCCATCCCCTTTAGTAGCTGAGACTACAGGTGCATGCCACCAAGCCCAGCCAATTTGGTTTTTTTTATTTTTTGTAGAGACGTGGTCTCCCTACGTTGCCCAGGCTGGTCTCAAACACCTGGGCTCAATTAATCGTCCTATCTCAGCTGCCCAAAGCCCTGGGATTACGGGCATGAGCCACTGCACCTGGCCAGCGTTTCATGTCTTGAATGAAAAGATGTAACAATACCAGGTGTCTTGATAGAAGACAGTGTAGTCTCCCAAGGGTACGGGAGGAAAGGGGTTTCTGGCTGCCAGGCCTGCATCCTCCCAGCCTTGCCAAGGTGTGATCTACTGGGAGGAGTTGTTTATGCCTGTGCTGGCAGCCAGACTTCCTGTGCTGCTGCTCCCCTGACTTTCAGATGTCATCTTCCACCTTGGCCTATGGCATCCTCAGCTTCCTGAGCAGATGAGTTTCTTCCCCAGTCTTTGGAAGAGCTCAGCTGAGTGTTGTGTTGGATGGGGTATTAGGTTCCTATTGCTACACACAACGAAAACAACACAAATTTTTTATCTTGCAGAAGGTCAGAAGTATTAGGATGGTTGCTAATACCATCACTTTTAATGCCAAAAAACGCAATTTCCCCAGGCCAGACGCGGTGGCTCACGCCTGTAATCCCAGCACTTTGGGAGGTCGAGGCGGGTGGATCACCTGAGGTCAGGAGTTCGAGATCAGCCTGGCCAACATAGTGAAACCTCCTCTCTACTAAAAACTACAAAAATTAGCTGGGTGTGGTGGTGCATACCTGTAGTCCCAGCTATTTGGAAGGGTGAGGCAGGAAAATCGCTTGAACCTGGGAGGCGGAGGTTGCAGTGAGCCTGAGATGGTGCCACTGCACTCCAGCCTGGGCGGCAGAGTGAGACTCTGTCAAAAAACAAACAGGCCGGGAGCGGTGGCTCACTCCTGTAATCCCAGCACTTTGGGAGGCTGAGGCGGGTGGATCACCCGAGGTCAGGAGTTTGAGACCAGCCTGGCCAACATAGTGAGTGAAACCCTGTCTCTACTAAAAATAAAAAATTAGCTGGATGTGGTGGCAAGTGCCTGTAGTCCCAGCTACTCAGGAAGCTGAGGCAGGAGAATCTCTTGAAGCCAGGAGGCAGAGGTTGCAGTGAGCCGAGATTGCGCCCCTGCACTCCAGCCTGGGAGGTTGCAGTGAGCTGAGATCACACCACCGCACTCCAGCCTGGGCGACAGTGAGACTCCGTCTCAAAAAAAAAAAAAAAAAAACAGTTCCTCGTGCACCAACCTAATATAAGATGAATTGCAGGGCTGTGTTCCCTTGCCTTTTCTAGCTTCTAGAAGCCACCTGCATCCCTTGACTCAGGGCCCCTTCCTTTACCTCGAGAGCCAGCAGCATAGTATCTTTCAGTCTAGCTCTGTGTGACCTCTGCTCCCATTGACACAACTCTTCTGACTCTGACCTTCCTGCCTCCCTCATATAAGGACCCTGTGATGACATTCACCCCACCCAGAGAACCCAGGACAGTCTCCCCTGTGCAAAATCCATAATCACATCTGCAAAATCCCTCTTGCCATATGGGGTAACATGCACTCACAAGTTCCAGTGATTATGACGTGGACATCTTTGAGGGGTTTTGCCAACCACAGATGATTAGGCAAATTTAGTCTGGGAACAGTGGCTTTTGGGCTCCAGAACCTTCATTTCCGACTCCTACTCCCTCCCCAGCTCTACTCAAATGAACACAAACCAGGAACCTGCCTTCCACCAAAGAAGCATTTGTGGAGTGAGGCTGGGGTGGAGACATGTTTCTGTAGACTTTGTGGTGGTTGGTTTATCCAGCAGAAGCCCCTACAAAGAAAATTGGTTTCCATTTTTGAAAATTACCCTAAAGGGAGAAATTGGCAACTTTGCTAAACATAGTAATTACAGGATCACAAAACCCCAACTTTGCACCTGAGGAAGCGGTGGAAGCAGACCAGCCCATCCATCTGCAGCCTGGCAGAATTCCCCACACTGCTTTGCAGGAAGGGCTTGCTGCTGGCACAGGCCCCCTGGGCAGGAAATGGAGGCGGGGAGCGTGTGGCCCTCCCAGGTCCTGTCCTGTGCCAGGCTGGACCAGGCCAGCCACACTGAGAACCACAGCTAGCAGGAAGAGCCATTCACTGGGAACGGTCCACAGGCCCCCGCTGACATTAGCTCCCACGTGGGCCCAAAGTGGGCTCTGGTCTGGTCAATATCCAGTCCCACATCCTGGATACTGATGAGGGGAGAGGCGGGTCCCCTTCTGCCCAGGCCACAGCCAGCACCCCCGTTCCACCCCACTCTGCTTTTGTGTTTACCTGCATAGGTGCCCTGGTTCAGAGACCTCAAGGGAAGAGAAGCCCAACAGCTGTGTGTCAAACCACCTCAGGCATTTCCCAAAAGGAAAGCTGGGAACCAGGAAGCAGGGGCCGGCACCTCTGCACGGGGAGCAGGAAGGTGGAGCTGGAGCATCAGGCGGAGGGGATGGGTGTGTGCACAGTTTTCCAGGGGCTTTTTGTTTTGCAATGTTTTCCACTTTCACATTTCTCAAAAGCCAAAATGTGACCTTGGGTGGGTCCCAAAGCAAACAGACAGTGGCCCCGGGCCAGGCAGGGGATTTGCACTAATGGCCTGGGCTGTTTCCACCCACCTGAGGGTGGATCCTCATCTGCGCTAAGGGACAGCGAAGTCCTTTGTCACCCTGGTCACAAACAAGCACAAGCTGCCTTTGGAGACACCCAGTTGAGGCACCCAGCTGGCCACTCAGGGGTTCACTCCTTTCCTCTATTTTTTTTTTTTTTTTTTTTTGGTATGGAGTCTTGCTCTGTCACCCAGGCTGGAGTGCAGTGGCGCAATCTTGGCTCACTGCAACCTCCATCTCCTGGGTTCAAGCGATTCCCCTGCCTCAGCCTCCTGAGTAGCTGGGATTACAGGCATGCGCCACTATGCCCGGCTAATATTTTTTTTTTTTTTTTGAGACGGAGTCTCACTCTGTCACCCAGGCTGGAGTGCAGTGGCGTGATCTCGGCTCACTGCAAACTCCGCCTCCCGAGTTCACGCCATTCTCCTGCCTCAGCCTCTCCGAGTAGCTGGGACTACAGGCGCCCGCCACCACACCTGGCTAATTTTTTGTATTTTTAGTAGAGATGGGGTTTCACCGTGGTCTCGATCTCCTGACCTCGTGATCCGCCCGCCTTGGCCTCCCAAAGTGCTGGGATTACAGGCGTGAGCCACCGCACCCCACCCCACCCCTTTCCTCTTTTACCTAAACATGCAGCAGCTCAGACTTCCTTGATTGATGCCAATTAGTGGGGGGACTTGGGGGCAAAGGAGGGTGTGGACGTCCTATTTTGACAAGCTGGAAAAAGACATGGAGCCGGGAGCAGGGATTGCCCTCCCCTGTGTTCATTATCCATATGCCAAAAAATAGAAATTCCCCTCCCCTGGAGGCTTGTCTTCTGAAGGTCAAACCCTTCAATTCTTTCCAGACACAACCCTGATAATTTAAGTAATGATTAGACAGGATGGGCTGGACGGCTGGGGCTGGGGAGGGGTGCTTAGGACAAGGGATGCCTAATTCCAGGCTGGTGCCCACGAGCCTTTGGGCAGCTACGGGAGTGACGCTAGGCTGATCCGACAGGAGAGCTGTTTCAGACAGCAGAGTTCCTTGTTCTCTTTGCTCATTGCCCTAAAGTCCTGATCACAGCAACGTGACTGGCATCTTGAGAATGAGTTAAGATGTCATTTTTCCTTCAAGGCACCATTTGATGATGCTAGCAGTCCCTGAAACTCACCATTTTGAAACTGAATGGGTAACCAAGTGATTACCTTTATAAGAACTGGAGAGTTTGATTTTTTTATTTTATTTTGTTGTTACTTTTTTTTTTGAGACAGAGTCTCACTCTGTCGCCCAGGCTGGAGTGAAGTGGTGCGATTTTGGCTCACTGCAAACTCCACATCCTGGATTCAATCGATTCTCCTGCCTCAGCCTCCCAAGTAGCTGAGATTACAGGCGGCTGCCACCACTCCCAGCTAATTTTTGTATTTTTAGTAGATACAGGGTTTCTCCATGTTGGTCAGGCTAGTCTCGAACTCCTGACCTCAGGGGACCCGCAAGTTTGATTTTTTAATGTCTCTGATACCTCAAGGTATGCAGGCTAATACTGAAATTATTTTAAAAAACAAAATTGAGGGGCCGGGCACGGTGGCTCATGTCTGTAATCCTAACACTTTGGGAGGCCGAGGTGGGCGGATCACCTGAGTTTGGGAGTTCAAGACAAGCCTGACCAACATGGAGAAACTCTGTCTCTACTAAATATAAAAAAAAAAATTAGCCGGGTGTGGTGGCGCATGCCTGTAATCCCAGCTACTCAGGAGGCTGAGGCAGGAGAAGTGCTTGAACCTGGGAGGCGGAAGTTGTGGTGAGCCGAGATCGCACCATTGCACTCCAGCCTGGGCAACAAGAGCAAAACTCCCATCTCAAAGAAAAAAAAAAATTGAAAGGGCCTGGAGAGTGCTCCTTTCTGAGCAATGAGGAGCATACAAGCTACTGGAGGACATATCTTTTCTTTTCTCTTTTTGCATCTTCCCTAGAACTATAATCTGTGCAAGGTTCTGCACAGAAAAATCCTCAAGAAATGCCCGCAGGCAGACCTCTCCCATCTGAATCGCTGACAGATGCAGCAGAGCACCCCAGGGAGGGAGGCGGGTGCACTGCAGCAATAGAGGGCCAGGAAGGGCACTGTCCAACACTCCACCTCCTCCTGGCTGGGCACAGCAGGCTGATGGGTCCCTTGAGGGACAGATGGTCCCGATGCAGAGTTAAAAAGACACATCAGTCTTCCCGACTCTGCATGGCCTAGAAAAATCTATAGCATCAGAACTTGCGGCATTTGCAAACCATTTAAGACTGAGCTCAGTGGGTCACGCCTATAATCCCAGCATTTTGGGAGGCTGAGGCGGGTGGATCACCTGAGATCGGGAGTTCGAGACCAGCCTGACCAACATGGTGAAACCCTGTCTCTACTAAAAATACAAAATTAGCTGGGCGTGGTGGCACATGCCTGTAATCCCAGCTACTCAGGAGGCTGAGGCAGGAGAATTGCTTGAACCCGGGAAGTGGAGGTTGCAGTGAGCTGAGATTGCACCACTGCACTCCAGCCTGGGCAACAAGAGCAAAACACTGCCTAAAAAAAAAAAAAAAAAAAAAAGACTGAGTTCCGATTCCAATTGCCGTGTGACAAGTATCTGCCACTACTTGACTCTCAGACTGAGAACTTTGAGCTTCTAAAGAAAGAAAACACTCAATAACTGCAAAAGATGATAAACTCAGGGTTGGCTCTGCCTCCTTTCAGCTCTTGGCAGGCGTAAGTGTCATTCCTGAGGGAAGAGGCATGTGCAGTCCCACTAGCAGATCTGTCACCTCAGTTTGCAGCCTTTAACAGTACAGGAGCCACACCACCTGGGGAAGGCTGAGTGGGAGCCAGGAGCCACAGCAAAGCCCAGGGCGCTGAAGGGCATGCTTGTCTCGGAGGCCTGAGTCTTTTTTTTTTTTTTTTTTTTGAGACAGGATCTTGCTCTGTCACCCCAGACTGGAATGCAGTGGCACCATCTCAGCTCACTGCAAGCTCCGCCTCAAATCTTTTTTTTTTTTTTCCAGATGGGGTCTCACTCTGTCACCCAGGCTGGAGCGCAGTAGCACGATCCCAGCTCGCCGCAACTTCCACCTCCTGGGCCCAAGCAATCCTTCCACCTCAGCTTCCTGAGTAGCTGGGACTACAGTCACGCACCACAACCCGCAGCTACTTTTGTTTTATTTTGTATTTTTTCTAGAGACTGGGTCTCACTCTGTTACCCAGACTAGTCTCGAACTCCTGGACTCAAGCAATCTGCCCACCTGGGCCTCCCAAAGTGCTCGGATTATGGGCATGAGTCACACCTGATCAATTTAGTTTTTAAAAGCATGGTTGGAGCCGGGCGCAGTGGCTCACACCTGTAATCCCAGAACTTTGGGAGGCCAAGGTGGGCAGATGACAAGATCAGGAGTTCGAGACCAGCCTGGCCAACATGGTGAAAACCCGTCTGTACTAAAAATACAAAAATCAGCTGGGCATAGTGGTGCGCGTCTGTAGTCCCAGCCTCTTGGGAGGCTGAGGCAGGAGAATTGCTTGAACCCGGAAGGCGGAGGTTCTGGTGAGCCGAGATCGTGCCACTGCACTCCAGCCTGGGCAGCAGTGCAAGACTCCGTCTCAAAAAAAAAAAAAAAAAAAAAAAGCATGGTTGGGTGGCTGTCTGGGTGATGGCTGCTGAGGAGGGCAGTGAGGCAGGGGGTTTCTCATCTGCAAGGACCCTGAGCAGAACAGCAGGAACCTAATTCTAGTTCCAAACCAACAGCCTGCGTGTCATGTATGCTCAAGGAAGGCTGGCACGTCACCCGCGAAAATGGTCTTCACAGACGTGAAAAACTAAGCCAGATTTACCAACCAGTGCTTGAGAAAAATGTTTTTTAGAATGAGAGACTCAGATTCCTTAAAAAATTAAACATAGGTTTACTATATGACCTAGTAATTCCACTTCTAGTTCTGGTCTGTACCTAAGAGAGATAAAAACACGTCCACACAAAAACTCATCCAGGAATGTTCATAGAAGCATTATTCACAATAGTCAAGAGGTGGAAACAACCCAAATGTTGATGGATGACTGGATAAAGAAAATGTGGCCTATTCACACAATGGAATATTATTTGTCCATAGAGAGGAATGAGGTCCTGACACATGCTACAGCGTGAATGAACCTCGAAAACATGACGCAGAGTGAGAGTCCAGATGCAAAAGGTCACCTATTGCATGAGTCAATTTCTATGAAATGTCCAGAATAAGCAAATTTGTAGACAGAAGGCAGGTTGGTGGTTGCCAGAGACTGGGGAGAGAGAGAATGAGGTAGAACTGCTTACTGGATGTGGGGTTTCCTTTTGGGGTGATGAAGATGTTTTGGAACTACACAGATTCGTGAGTGTACTTAATGCCACTGATGGTGCACTTTAAGATGTTACGTGAATTTCACCACAGATTTATTATTTATTTTTCTTTTTATTATTATTATTTAAAATGTCCACTATTTAAAAAGCCATCTTGGCTCACTGCAACCTCCGTCTCTCTGGTTCAAGTGATTTTCCTGCCTCAGCCTCCCCAGTAGCTGGGACTACAGGCGCGTGCCACCACGCTCGGATGTGGAAGTACTAAGAGGACTCCTGAGTTTGGCCTCGGGCAATCCCTTAAGAAAAGCTGCTTTCTGGAGAGAAGGCAACAGGGTGCCTGCCTGGAGAACGGCTGAGGGCCGCATCTACTTCCGGGGTCATTTAGCACTGAGGTTTCCAGCTAGGGAGCATGTAGGAAACCCCTGCAGAGCCTGTGCCCCACTGCCAATGACTATGACTTCACTCACTGCTCTGGAATTTTTCATTTTCTTTCTTTCTTTTTTTTTTTTTTCTTTGAGACAGGGTCTCTATCACCCAGGTGGGAGTGCACAGACACAAACACAGCTCACTGCAGCCTCAACCTCCTGGGCTCAAGCGATCCTCCCACCTCAGCTTCCTGAGTAGCTCGGACCACAGGGGCATGCCGCTGTGCCCAATTTTTTTTTTTTTTTTTTTGGTAGAGACAGAGTCTCACTATGTGGCCCAGGCTGGCCTTGAACTCTTGAGCTCAAGTGATCCTCCCACCACAGCTTCCCAAAGTACTGGGATTATAGGCATGAGTCACTGTACCCAGCCTGGTCTGGAATTTTCCAGAGTTCCCCAGTGACTCTAATGTGCAGACAAGTTTGGGAACTACTGACTTAGTATAAAGGAAAGCTGTTTTCCAAGTAGATGAACAAAACTAAATAAGGACTCAGGGAGATTTGTGTAATTGCCACAGAAAACTTCTTGAAAGGCATTAGGCCGTGCACAGTGGCTCACACCTGTGATCCCAACACTTTGGGAGGCTGAGGCGGGCAGATCTCTTGAGATCAGGAGTTCGAGACCAGCCTGGCCAACATGGCGAAACCTCGTCTCTACTAAAAATACAAAACTCAGCCAAGCGTGGTGGTGGGCGCCTGTAATCCCTGCTATTCGGGAGGCTGAGGCAGGAGAATTGCCTGAATCCAGGAGGCGGAGGCTGCAGTCAGCTGAGATCGCACCACTGCACTCCAGCCTGGGTGACAAGGGCAAAACTCTGTCTCAAAAAAAAGAAAAAAAAAAGACATTAGGAACTACAGTGATCCAGTGACTCTTTCACATCTGGAAATGAATCAGGCATACTGCCGAAATGACGCATACTATTATAATCTCTCCCCACATCCTCCCAGACACCGGCGTGGGAATGTGGGAACAGTGACAGCGCTGGCTGCCACCCAGGCTCTACGAGAAGCGGGGTCAGGCCTGGCTTCGCCATTCCTACAGTGGCTCCCGCTAGGTGGTGTCAAAGCAGGCACTCTCGTGAATTTAAAAAAAAAAAAAAAAAAAAAAAAAGCTAAATTAAATTCTATTTCCCTGTTGAACAGTAATACAATTTTGAAAATGCATTTTTCTTAAGAGCTAATTGGTATTTAATGACTGAGGGATTCTATTTTCTCTAGCGTGTAAAATGAAGATAAACTACCATGAGGACTTTGAGACCTCACCCTGGTGGCCAGCTAGGATGTCAGCCTGGAATCTTCCTGCTGCCCCCACCTCTCGCCGCACTGTTATTTCCCAATATGGGTTAGGTTTCTAAGAACCTGACCATGTTTCCATGGTGGTGGTTTTGGAATAGCAGCTTGGAATGTGTGAAGGAATGGGAAAGGAATGATGAGAAGAGGAGAATGAAGGAGGAAGCCATGGGCCAGTGGGGGAAGGGGAAGGAGGTGCTGGGAAGCTCTCAGGTCAAGGCTGCCTGGCTTAGGAGTTGGCTGTATGCACAGTCTGGAACTTGGGCTCATAACGGTGTCCGACTTGTGTCTTTCCACCAGCCCTGATATCCCATTTGTGTGAACCCTTCCTGGATAATCACTAGAAAGACAATTTTTTCACCCAAGAAAAGAGCATATGTTTCTGAAAGCACTTGACTCCCTGGGGGAAGTGTTCACATTATCTGCTTCTGAGTAATGAACCATCCTAAACTGCAGTGGCCTGAAGCAGTAATTTACTAACCCCCAGTGTAGGCTGCCGGCTGCTGGGTCTCAGCTGGGTGGTCCTCACTTGGCGTCTCCGGTGGTTGCAGCGTCAGCGGGGCGAAACATCTGAGACAGCTCCTTACCATGGCGATGATAACAGGCACTGGCTGTCAGCTGTCAGCTCAGCTGGGGCTGCTGGCCAGAGTGTGGCCCCTCGTGTGACATGGCGGCAGGGCTCCAGGAGGGAATGTCCCAGGAGCAGTCAGTCCAGGAGACCCAGGCCGAAGCTGCGAGTCTTCTCACGCCTGAGCCTCAGACATCCCAGAATGTCCCTTCTCCCACTTTTTGGTCAAGCAAGTCACTGAGACCAACGCAGATTCCAGGGACAGGAATTAGAATCCCCACAGCCTTGTGACGAGCGGTTCATGTTCTGTCGCCCAGGCTAGAGTGCAGTGGCGCGGTCTTAGCTCACCGTAACCTCTAACTCCTGGGATCAAGCAATCCTCCCGCCTCACCTCCCGAGCAGTTGGGACTACAGGCATGCAGCACCACCACCAGCTCACTTCCCTCTCAATACAAGCAGCTAACATTTATCCAGCTCTTGTTTTGTGCCGGCACCGGGCTAAGCGATGCACATATGTAGCCAGTTTCATGAAGGACACATGTCCTGTTACAGTTGTTGTAACTAGCGAGTTAATTAAGACGCCACACTTTGAGACTAATTAAGAGTCCTTTATTAAGCCGGCAGCCAAAGAGACAGCTAATGCTTAAAATTTTCTCGGCCACGAGGAAGGGGCTCGATTAACTTTTATACTTAGGTTTAGGAAGGGGAGGGGGACTTAAAAGTAATAATTTTACAGAAGTAAAAACATGCAAGAATCAAAAGAATCAAAATGGTTACATAGTGATAAACAACTTAAAAGACAAATGGTTACAAGAAGAGCCACGATACCAGGTTTTAAATCTTTTATTATACTTAGATACAGGGTCTATGCCGGACAGGAACCTAAGGTTTCTATGTTGTTATCTCTTGGAGAAAGCTCCTGGGAAACTTCATACGTGGTTGGTGTTGGTACCTTATCAGTTAATTGGGCTCTTTTGAAATGCTGAGGATCTGTTTACCCAGGCCAACTCCTCACGAAAGGGGGTTGGGTGAGGAGCCCTAGTGTCTTGTACATTAAGGGCTCAATTGGAGTTTGTCCGGCTTTCCTAGCTAGAGAGTCGTATTTACGTAAGAAGCAGGGCTAGGTGATTTAAAGAGACAAGTAGGACAAAATTCAAAAGTAACGGGTTAAAGTAAAAGCACAGTTAGGCACCTCAAAGTGAACATTAAGAAAAGGTTTAATTTTGTCTGATAAACACCACCAGCCCTGTTTGTTCGAAATCCCCATTTCCACTGAGCATGAGGTTCCCCACGAGGGCACTCAGTATGATTCCACATTTTTCTAGCCATGTTTTGCTATTAAGACAGCCTAGCGCCAGGTGCAGTGGCTCACGCCTGTAATCTCAGCACTTCGGGAAGCCAAGGTGGGCAGATCACTTGAGGTCAGGAGTTCGAGACCAGCCTGGCCAGCATGGTGAAACCCCATTGCTACTGAAAATACAAAAATTAGCACAGGGTGTGGAGGTGCATACCTGTAATCCCAGCTACTCAGGAGGCTGAAGCATGAGAATCGCTTGAACCAGAGAGATGGAGGTTGCAGTGAGCCAAGATCGCACCACTGCACTCCAGCCTGAGTGACAGAGTGAGACTGTCTCAAAAAAAAAAAAAAAAAGAAAAAAAAAAAAGTCAATCCTGTCTCAAAAGACCCTCATCCCTTCCCAGCATAGGCGCCAACACTGGGGTGAGGACTCCTCACGTCTCTCCCCCACCGCCCCGTCCCTATGCTGATTCTGTGAGGCTGCAGCAGGAAGGAGAGAAATGGAAAGCAGATGTGATTCCCGCAGGGCCTGGTGGGTGGTGGCGCTGCTTTCCTTGCTGGGGGCTTTGTTGCAGAGACCAGGCTTTCTCAAGCACAGCACCGTTGATGTTTGGGGCCGGCTCATTCTCTGCGGCAGGGGCCTGTCCGTGCGCTGTTCCTCAGCATCCCTGGCTTCTGCTCACCAGATGCCAGTAGCAGCCCCCAAGTTGTGACAACCAAAGATGTCTCCGGACCTTGCCAAATGCCCCTGCGGGACACACTTGCCACTGATTGAGAACCAGGGCTCTACTGATTTGATGTGGCCAAGGGACAGCTGCTCAGGCCTGCTGATGAGAGGCTGTCTCCTAAGCGGCTCCCCTGGGTGACACGTTCTGCTGACTCCAGGAGGTGGCCTCATGCCATATTGCTTTGAGAGGGTACCCCCACCCCCAGTCCCGTAATCCGCAGGACTGGGATTCCCATACTTTGGACTCGACCATACTCTAGACTCAACTCTGGGCCCTTAGGTTCAGCATCCATCTTCTGAAGAGGACCAGGTGCAGTGGCTCACGCCTGTAATCCCAGCACTTTGGGAGGCCGAGGTGGGCAGATCATTTGAGGTCAGAAGTTCAAGACCAGCCTGACCAACATGGTGAAAACCTGTCTGTACTAAAAATACAAAAATTAGCCAGCCAGCTGTAATCCCAGCTACTTAGGAGGCTGAGGCAGGAGAATCGTTTGAACCTGGGAGGTAGAGCACGGGGGTCCATCCCGCAGACCCTGACCCAACGACGGATGAATAGCTTACACTGACACAGATATTTTGCTTGTCAGTCCAGCTAAGGGTCCGGGCCCCTCACAGACACCAAGGAAGGTGCTGTAAAGAATAGTAGCCGTGGCCTCGACTGGCTGGCCCTGCTGGTATTTATTCAGCACACATTAAATGGCAAAGGTCTCAAGTAAACACCACTAGAAGGTAATTACCGTTGCTGACCCCCCAGGTAGACAGCAATCTTGCACCCATGGATGGTCAAAGGTTAGTCTTAGGACCACGTGGGTAAACAAGCTATTTAGATAGACTCCTCTACATTCCTGTGTTAATTACCTTTGCTATAGCTCAAAGAGGATCAGTCTGCCTTCAGCCATAACTCTATTTTGAGGCTTTTGCAAAAACCTTCAGGCCTTCCAAGAAAGTTTGTGTTTATTTTACAATTTCTCCCACCATCCTGACTGAACCCCTCCAGTGGAGGTTGCAGTGAGCCGAGATTGTGCCACTGCACTCCAGCCTGAGCTACAGAGCAAGACTGGTCTCAAAAAACAAACAAAAACATCTTCTGAAGGGATGGGTGGTCCCAGCCCTCAGTGCTTTCCAAACCTTAGGAGCCCCAGGGCAGAGCAGCCAGTGCACAGCCAAGAAAACAGCCAGCAGGGACACAGGTGTGCTTCCCTGCCCTCCCACACTCTCGACAGACAGTGCTTCCACTGTGTCCCCAACCCCCACAACCTCCATCTGGTTTCAAGAGAAACCAGTCAAGTCCTCTCAAAAGAGTGAGGCTTGGCTGGGCACGGTGGCTAATGCCTGTAATCCCAGCACTTTGGGAGGCTAAGGCGGACAGATCACTTGAGATCAGGAGTTGGAGACCAGCCTGACCAACATGGTGAAACCCCGTCTCTACTAAAAATACAAAAATTGGTTGGGTGTCATGGCGGGCACCTGTAATCCCAGCTGCTCATGAGGCTGAGTCAGGAGAATCACTTGAACCTGGGAGGCGGAGGTTGCAGTGAGTCGAGATTGCGCCATTGCACTCTAGCCTGGGTGACAGACTGAGACCCTGTCTCAAAAAAAAAAAAAAAAGTGAGGCTTGCTGCATGGTGGCTCACACTTGTAATCCTAGTACTTTGGGAAGCCGAGGCAGGCGGATCACCTGAGGTCAGGTGAGAGAGAGAAAGAGAAAAATGAGGGGCTGGGCGGGGTGGCTCATGTCTGTAACCCCAGCACTTTGGGAGGTCAAGGTGGGTGGATCACCTGAGGTCAGAAGTTCGAACCAGCCTGACCAACATGGTGAAAACCCCGTCTCTACTAAAAATACAAATATTAGCCAGGTGTGGTGGCAGGCGCCTATAATCCCAGCTACCCAAGAGGATGAGCAGGAGAATCACTTGAACCTGGCGGTTGGAGGTTGCAGTGAGCTGAGATCACACCACTTCGTTCCAGCCTGGACGAAAGAGCAAAACTCCATCTCAAAAAAAAAAAAAAAAAAAAAAGATTGAGGCCTTTTCTCACAGACACCAGCTCTCCCCAAAAGGTGGCCCCTTCCCTCACTTCCCTCCCTCCTTCTTTCAGGGCAGGTGCAATGACATCTGACACCAACTACCTGGGGTTGGGCCGCAGGTGACACCTTCCTCCACAGGACAGCCCTCACTTCAGACACCAGCTGCAAGTTCAGGGTCCTCACTTTTGACCAGATGGCCTCAAATTCAGGGGTTCCCACCACCCCCTCGGATTCCTAATTCACTAGAACGACTCACAGCACTCAGGTAAATGCTGCAGTTTCATTTACAGTTTTATTACAGCAAAAGAACATGAATCAGAACCAGCCACAGCCAGAAGCACTGTACCAGGGCTGGGTGGGTCCCTGGTGCAAAGCGCTGTTATCCTCAGGGACACCTTAACCCTCCTGGTACCTCCATCTGTGACAATACACAGAGCATCACTAACCAGGGAAGCCCACCCGAGCCTCTGCGTAGAGTTGTCCTTGGGGTTTTACATGCAGGCATGATGGAGGAATCATACACCACACACTGAACTCAAGCTCCAGCCCCTCCGTCCCCGGAAGTCAGGCTGATAACAAGTGGCTCAAAGACCCGACCTTCTAATTTTGTTTTCTTTTTCTTTCTGCTGTATATATATATATATATATATATATAATTTTTTTTTGAGACAGGTTCTTGCTCTGTTGCTCAGGCTGGAGTGCAGTGGTGTGATCACGGCTCACTGCAGCCTCAAACTCCTGGGCTCAAGTGATCCTCCCTTATGGTCCCTATTATGGGACCATAAGCGTGCACCACCACACCCAGCTAATTTTTAAATTTTATTTGTTTGTTTTGAGACAAGGGCTCCCTCTGTCGCCCAGGCTGGAGTGCAGTGGCAGGATCATAGCTCACTGTAGCCTCAATCACCTTCCATCACCCAGGCTTCAGAGCTGCAGCCTTCTAATCTCAGGTTGGACTTCCTGGACCTTCAGTCATTTGCATAAACAATTGGGTGTCCTCTGAGGCCTGACACTACTATCACTCAGGAAATTCTGAGGATTTAGAGGTTACCTCCCAGGAACCAGAAACAAAAGCCAGTGGAATTCTCAATTCCACACAGAGTTGACAGTGTCAGCGTCGAGAGGCATCTCCCAGCCAGCCCCCTCAGTGGGTGGTTCCCTGAACCAAGAATTGGGGGTGCATTTTATTCTCAGCAGTGGGCTCTCATAATTCCTGGAAAACGTGAAGGATCCCACAGGGCACCTCACTCCTCCTTGTCATCCACTCTCCATCTCATTTAGCTCTCACAGCAACCTCCAGGCAGGGTCGGGCATGAGCCACTGCACCCAGCCTTTTTTTTTTTTTTTTTTTTGAGACAGAATCTCACCCTGTTGCACAGGCTGGAGTAAAGTGGTGCGATCTCTGCAATCTCCACTTCCTGGGTTCAAGCAATTCTCCTGCCTCAGCCACCCAAGTAGCTGGAATTACAGGCTCACGCCACCACGCCCAGCTAATTTTTTGTATTTTTAGTAGAGATGGGGTTTCACCATGTTGCCCAGGCTGGTCTCGAACTCCTGACCTCAAGTGATCCGCCTGCCTGGGTCAGCCAAAGTGCCGGGATTACAAGCGTGAGCCACTGTGCCCGGGCTAAGGCTTTATTTTATACATTTTAGGAAGACAGAAGTTACAGGAAAAGACATAAATGGACAGAGGTAAGGTATACGTTGGCTCAGCCCAGAAAGGTGAGACATCTTGAATCATAGGTAGATTTCAACATTTGCTGATTGGCAATTGGTTGAAAAGGTTAAGCTTTGCCTGAAGAGCTGAAATCAGCTTGAGTTATGTTAAGTGGTGGGCGCTTGTGGAGGCCAAAGTTCTTGAAGCCTTCAGGTAGCAGGCTTCTGAGAGAAGAGACGTGAATGTCACAGGTGCCAGTCTCTCCGGAGAGACCTGAGAACGGAAGGGGATTCTCTACAGGTTGCAGCTTTCCCCC
Source organism: Nomascus leucogenys (assembly GCF_006542625.1). NCBI lineage: Eukaryota > Metazoa > Chordata > Mammalia > Primates > Hylobatidae > Nomascus > Nomascus leucogenys. The sequence goes on along the minus strand of NC_044394.1, from coordinate 90,756,972 downwards.
ATAAAAGAAAGCTTTGCAGGACCATTTCAAAATATGTCAAAAAAATGTATTCTGGGAGACCGGGTGCAGTGGCTCATGCCTGTAATCCCAACACTTTGGGAGGCCAAGGTGGGTGGTGGATCACCTGAGGTCAAGAGTTCAAGACCAGCCTGGCCACCACGGTGAAACCCCATCTCTACTAAAAATACAAAAATTAGCTGGGCGTGGTGGCCCACTACTCGGGAGGCTGAGGCAGGAGGCCAAGGTTGCAGTGAGCCAAGATGGTGCCATTGTGCTCCAGTCTAGACAACAGCGAAACTCCATCTCAAAATAAAAAAAAAAGAAATACATTTTTGGGAAAATCCTTTTGTTATTGATGGAGGGTGTCCAGGTTCTTGGTGTCTTAAATAATTGTACAAAACTCACAAAGAAAGGAAAGAATGAAGCAACAAAAGCAGAGACTTACTGAAAACAAACGTACAGGCCGGGCGCAGTGGCTCACGCCTGTAATTCCTGCAGCATTTTGGGAGGCCAAGGCAGGCGGATTACTTGGGGCCAGGAATTCGAGACCAGCCTGGCCAACATGGTGAAACCCCTTCTCTACTAAAAATACAAAAATTAGGGCAGGCGCAGTAGCTCACGCCTGTAATCCCAGCACTTTGGGAGGCCAAGGCAGGCGGATCACGAGATCAGGAGTTCAAAACCAGCCTGGCCAGTATGGTGAAACTCCATCTCTACTAAAAATACAAAACTTAGCTGGGCATGGTGGTGCGTGCCTGTAGTTCCAGCTACTCAGGAGGCTGAGGCAGAAGAATCGCTTGAACGCAAGAGGCGGAGGTTGCAGTGAGCTGAGATCGTGCCACTGCACTCCACCCTGGGCAACAGAGTGAGACTCTGTCTCAAAAACAAAACTAAACAAAAATTATCTGGGCGTAGCGGCGATGCCTATAATCCCAGCTACTCAGGAGGCTGAGACATGAGAATTTCTTGAACCTGAGATCGTGTCACTGCACTCCAACTTGGGTGACAGGGCAAGCAAGACTCTGTCTCAAAAAAAAAAAAAGAAAAAAGAAAAAAAAACTACACTCCACAGGTTGGGAGCAGCCCGAGCATAGGGGCTAATTTTGGGGGGTTTAAATACCCTCTAGAAATTTCCATTGGTTACTTGGTGTATGCCCTATGTAAATGAAGGGATGAAGTAAAGTTACAAAGTCATTCACTCGGTGTATGCCGTATGTAAATGGAGAGGATATTTCCTGTCACAGTTGAAGTGTTTCCATTTGATTCAGTTCTAGGAAGTCCTTAGATTTCCTGCTTCCAGATCCTATTCTCCCGTCTCACTTTGATTGCCTTTTTTTTTTTTTTTTTAAGACACAGGGTCTCACAGCTCACTGCATCCTCAACCCCCTGGGCTCAAGGGATCCTCCCACCTCAGCTTCCCAATTAGCTGGGAATACAGACATGAACCACCATGCCCAGCTAACTTTTGTGTTTTTTGTAGAGATAGGGTTTCACCATGTTGCCCAGGCTGGTCTTGAATTCTAGGCTCAAGCCATCCGCCCGCCTTGGCCTCCCAAAGTGCTGGGATTATAGGCGTGAGCCACCATGCCCGGCCTTATTTTTTTTACTATTTTATTTTTTGAGACAGGGTTTTGCTCTTGTTGCCCAGGCTGGAGTACAGTGCTGCCATCTCAGCTCACTGCAACTTCCGCCTCCCAGCTTCAAGCAATTCTCCTGCCTCAGCCTTCTGAGTAGTTGGAATTGCAGGCATGTGCCACCACGCCCAGCTAATTTTTTGTATTTTTAGTAGAGATGGGTTTCACCATGTTGGCCAGGCTGGTCTCAAACTCCTGACCTCAGGTGATCCACCCGCCTCGGCCTCCCAAGGGAGGCTGGGATTATAGATGTGAGCCTCCATGGCCATCCCATAGCTACCTTTGGACATTTGCATTGTTTGGGGGTTTTTAGCTCTCATAGACCTGGACCCTCTTGAACTGACGAATTTGGCACACTTGAGCCAAGAACCTTGTGACTTCCTGAATCATTTGCCTCCTGAGTTGTTGCAATGTCTCCTTCGTGTTTGCCTCCTGCCTTCTCAGCCCCTACGGCCCTGGCCTTTTTCCTTGCTCCATTTCTATCTCTTCCACCCCATCTTGCCAGTGCAGCTATGAATCTGGCCATAGGGGCAAGGAAGCATGTCCTTTGGCAGGAGCTTCTGCGGTGCACAGAGAGAAGGCACTAGAAGCCCCTTGAGGGTTTCCACTTGAACCAAAGTCTTCAGTGATGTTCGGGCATTTCAGACACCCTCAAATGCCTCCAAAGACTCCCACCAAGAGCTACTGAAACCGAGGCACAGATGAGATCGAGGACTCAGTGCCTTGCGATTCCATTTCGGATTTTCCAGAGACCAGCCCAGCAGCTGCTGCCTACCACTGTCCTTGCTGAAGCTGGGAAGGGTCACTCCCAGCAGGCTTGGCTCTGTCTGCCTGTATTTTGCTCCTGCCCCCAGCATGGTTTCTGGTACCCTATAGGGAGAATCAGCTTAGAGATCCAAGTTGGTATTATTTTTAGAAATAAAGATCACTCAGTCCCAGCTTGCTGAGGCTTGTTTGGAGAATGAAAACAGGGAAAGGCCTCATATTTTTCCAAAGTTCAAGTTGGAGTGGCGCAACGTGGATGCAAAACTTCTGAATTATTGCCTGAAATGTTCTTTTTCCTTGCAAAGACTGACCTTGTCTTCCAATTAGTTCCTCCCTTGGGGACAGGGCTGAGCAATCCTAAACACACCCCTCTTTGTCTTGTCCTGTTTGTTCCGGACAACATTTCATGCCAAATCTGTACTTATGCCACCCTTTGTCTTCTAGTTTCTAGTACAGAGGAGATCTTTCTATAATTCATGCTGAAACTGGCCCGGTTAACAAGCAGCTCATTTTTTAAAACTTGAAAACTGAAATAGGGTTGTAGATGCAAAATGTCATTTTGTGGAGGCACAGCTGTCTTCGTTCTTGCAGGAGGTATCCAGCGGGTCTGGAGCCTCAAGAGTCAGCCTGGTCTTATAAAGAGAAACGGTAAAAAAAACAAAACTGGTCAAGTGAAGCCTCACTTCAAACGTCAAAAAAGACATATTAAGGCCGGGCGCAGCGGCTCACACCTGTAATCCCAGCACTTTGGGAGGCCGAGGCGGGCGGATCACAAGGTCAGGAGTTCAAGACCAGCCTGGCCAATATGGTTGAAACCCCATCTCTACTAAAAATACAAAAATTACCCAGGTGTGGTGGCACATGCCTGTAATCCCAGCTACTTGGGAGGCTGAGGCAGGAGAATTGCTTGAACCCAGGAGGCTGAGGTTGTGGTGAGCCGAGATTGTGCCGTTGCACTCCAGCCTGGGCGACAAGAGCGAAACTTCGTTTCAAAAAAAGAAAAAATCCCTGACCCATCAGTAAAAATGAAGACCCTGTGAAAGTTGTCAGAAGCAAAATTGAGTCACTTGTGTTAAAACAAAACAAAAAACTCTGACAAATAGAGCTGAGAAAGGCTATAAAGAGAAGGTTCTTATGCATAAATGCCAGATAACAAAAACTATCACAGAAGACTCAGCAAAAATTACAACCTTGCAGAAAGGCCTCTGAAACCTTACACAAAAAATACTTCTGCAAGGACATCTGCCTAGCAACTGCCTGTACGACCTGGCACTGGGTCACACTTGTTGTTGATCCTTGTAGCCAAGGAAAATTATCCCAAAACAATTGTGTAATCCCCTCAATCTTCCTCTAAAAAGTTTGTCCTCCTTTACCTCGTTGGATACACACGTAGTTTACTATGGCACGCATATTCCCATTGTCATGCCCAATCCCAAATAAACGTTGCTTTATTTCAGGGAGTCTGTCTCTCTCTTTTTTTTTTTTTTTTTTTTTTTTTGAGACAGAGTCTCACTCTGTTACCCAGGCTGGAACGCAATGAGGCAATCTCGGCTCACCGCAACCTCAGCCTCCCGGGTTCAGGTGATTCTCCTGCCCCAGTCTCACTAGCAGCTGCGAATACAGGCGGATGCCACAACACCCAGCTAATTTTTGTATTTTTAGTAGAGACAGGCTTTCACCATGTTGGTCAGACTGGTCTTGAACTCCTGACCTCAGGTGATCCGCCCGCCTCGGCCTCCCAAAGTGCTGGAATTACAGGCATGAGCCACCATTCTGGGCCATAAATTCTGTTAAACAAGATTAAATCTGACTCCAAGTCCTCTGCCAGGACTGGTACATAAAAGAGCCCCAGGGCCTTCCCCAGTTCCTGAGCTTCAAGGAGAGCCTCTGGTCTTCATTCTTTCCTCATCTTTATGACAGTCCCCAGGGCACTTGCTGGAGTCCCCACCTCCTCATCCGACTGTCCCTTCAATTTGTGAGGACTCCCTCTCTCCAAAGCTGGGGCACTCAGGGACACTCCAGTTTTTGCCTTTGGGAATTGAGGCTTTCAATAATAAAAGCCTCAATTCCAGCTGCTCGGGAGAGTCATTTGAGCCCAGGAGTTTGAGTCCAGCCTGGGCAACATAGTGAGACCCTGTCTCTTAAATAAATAAATAAAAATAATAAAAGCCTCTTAAGGGAGTCTCAGGTCCTCAGAACGCGTCCCTGCGCGCCTTCTTTCTCTTGAGACATGCAGGAAAATATGACTCAGATAGTCTAAGTCAGGTTATTTTGCCACTTTGTTTATGAGCATTTCCCCATCATAAATGATTCTTTTAAAAGCAAACCTTTTTTTCTCTTTCTTCGTTTGAGACAGTCTTGTTCTGTCACCCAGGCTGGAGTGCAATGGTATGTTCTTGGCTCACTGCAACCTCCACCTCCCGGGTTCAAGTGATTCTCATGTCTCAACCTCCCGAGTAGCTGGGATCCGAGGTGCTCGTCACCACATCTGGTTAATTTTTGTGTTTTTAGTAGAGATGTGGTTTCGCCATGTTGGCCAGGCTGGCCTTGAACTCCTGATCTCAGGTGATCCACCTGCCTTGGCCTCCCAAAGTGTTGGGACTGTAGGCATGAGCCATTGTGCCAGACAAAGCAAACGTTTTTTTTTTTATTATTATTTTTTAATTTATTATTTATTTATTTAGAGACAGAGTATCGCTCTGTGGCCCAAGCTAGAGTGCAGTGGCGCAATCTCGGCTCACTGCAACCTCCAACTCCCAGGTTCAAGTGATTCTCCTACCTCAGCCTCCTGAGTAACTGGGATTACAGGCACCTGCTACCACACCTGGCTAATTTTTGTATTTTTAGTAGAGATGGGTTTTGCCATGTTGGCCAGGCTGGTCTCAAACTCCTGACCTCAGGTAATCCACTAGCCTCAGCTGCCCAAAATGCTGAGATTACAGGCATGAGCCACCATGCCCAGCCTTGTTTGATTGATTGATTGATTGATTGATTGATTTTGAGATGGAATCTCACTTTGTCACCCAGGCTGGAGTGCAATGGCGCAATCTCGGCTCGCCTGCAACCTCCGCCTCTGGGTTCAAGCCATTCTCCTGCCTCAGCCTCCCGAGTAGCTGGGATTACAGGTGCCTGCCACCATGCCCAGCTACTTTTTTGTATTTTTAGTAGAGACAGGGTTTCACTATGTTGGCCAGGCTGGTCTTGAACTCCTGACCTCGTGATCCGCCCACCCTGGCCTCCCAAAGTGCTGAGATTACAGGCGTGAGCCACCGTGCCCGGCTCCAGCCTTGTTTTTCTTTTTAAAGTGATGGAGTTTTATGATGCTGTCCAGGTGGAAGTGCAGTGGCTGTTCACATTTGTGATCCTAACTCACTGCAGCCTTGAACTCCTGGGCTCAAGGGATCCTCCTGCCTTAGCCTTCTGAGTAGCTGGGACCACAGGTGTGGGCCACCACACCCAGATCCTAAAAAGCAAACTTTCTGATGGTTGCCAAATATTCCACTGTTCGGAGGCATTGTCGTTTGTATAGCTATTCTGTTATTTGGGGGCATTTCGGTGGTTTCTAATTTTTTAGTGGCTAAATTGAGTAGGTGCTCCTGAGGCCCAAAGTGCATTGAGCAATGAGCTGTTTCTGTCCCTTCACTTCCCTCCTCAGGTACACAGACCCCTGCAATGCTCCCGTGGGAGGGGGGACTGCGGGGGAAACGTGGGTCACAAGCATTGCAGAGGGCTTTGAGCATCAACCTCTTCTGAGGAGGACATGGGAGAAAGCAAGCCAGACCATAGCAGGCCTGCGTGTCAGACGGGATGCGTGACACCCTAGCCAGGCTCAGCATGCCTGCTTTAGTCTGTCTGGGCTGCTACTAAATAGACTGAGTGGCTTAAACAACAGACACTTACTTCTCACAGTCCTAGAGGCTGGAAGTCCCAGATCAGGGAGCCACATGGTCAGGTTCTGGTGAGGGCTCTCTTCCAGGCTGCAGACGACCACTTTCTCCCTATGTTCTTACATGACAAAGAGAGGAGAAGCCCTGATGTTTCTTCCTCTTTAGGGGCACTAATCCCATCACAGGGTCCCCACACTCATCTAACCCCAGCTCACCTCCAAACACTCCACCTCCTAGTCCCATCACACTGGGGGTTAGAACTTCAACATACTAATTTTGGGAGGACACAAACTTTCAGTCCATAACAATGACCATTGGCCACCCTGGGCGTCCCCACATCGTTGCAAAGCCCATGCTTGTGCTGGGGAGTGGGACCCTGGACGTGTTACTGGTGGAGGGTGTCCACGTTCTTGGCATCTTGAACAAAGAATTGGACAAAACGCACAAACAAAGCAAGGAAAGAATGAAGCAACAAAAGCAGAGATTTATTGAAAATGAAAGTACACCTCACAGGGTGGGAGTACGCCAAGTGTAGGGGCTCAAGAGCCCCGTTACAGAATTTTCTGGGGTTTCAATACCCTCTAGAGGTTTCCACTGGTTACCTGGTGCACGCCCTATGTAAATGAAGGGAATGAAGTCAAGTTACAAAGTCATTCACTCAGTGTATGCCCTATATAAATAGGATATTTCCTCTATGCCCTGTGTAAATGGAGAGGATATTTCTTGTCATAGCTGAAGTATTTCCATTTTATTTCGTTCTAAGAAGTCAGTGTGAATTGGCCTTACATACCCTGCCTCCAGACCCTATTCACCTGCCTGAGAAGTGTTTTGCGCTCCCCTTGTCAGCAAGTATTTATTTTTAATTTTTTTGAGTCAGAGTCTTTCTCTGTTGCCCATGCTGGAGTGCAGTGGCTCAATCATAGCTCACCGCAGCCTTGGACTTCCGGGCTCAAGGGATCCTCCTGCCTCATCCTCCCAAGTAGCTGGGGCTATAGGCTGACGAACTTTTTATTGTTGTTATTGAGACAGAGTCTCACTCTGTTGCCAGGCTGGAGTGCAGTGGCTTGATCTTGGCTCACTGCAACCTCCGCCTCCCGGGTTCAAGTGATTCTCCTGCCCCAGCCTCCCGAGTAGCTGGGACTACAGGCGCGCCACCACCCCCGGCTAATTTTTGTATTTCTAGTAGAGATGGGGTTTAAGCATGTTGACCAGGATGGTCTCAATCTCCTGACCTCGTGATCTGCCCACCTTGGCCACCCAAAGTGCTGGGATTGCAGGCGTGAGCCACCATGCCCAACCTGTTTTTTTTTGTTTTTTTGTTTTTTTTTTTTTGAGACGAGGTCTCACTCTGTCGCCCAGGCTGGAGTGCAGTGGCACAATCTCAGCTCACTACAACCTCCGCCTCCTGGGTTCAAGCGATTCTCCTGCCTTAGCCTCCCAAGTAACTGGGATTACAGTTGCCTGCCACCACACCTGGCTAATTTCGTGTGTGTGTGTGTGTGTGTGCGCACGTGTGTGTGAGATGGAGTCTTGCTCTGTTGCCCAGGATGGAGTGCAGTGGCATGATCTCAGCTCACTGCAACCTCCGCCTCCTGAGCTCAAGCGATTCTCCTGCCTCAGCCTCTTGAGTAGGTGGGATTACAGGTGTGCACCACCACATCTGGCTAATTTTTTTTTAATTTTTTTTTTTTTGAGACAGAGTCGCGCCCTCACCCTGTCGCCCAGGCTAGAATGCAGTGGCACAATCTCGGCTCACTGCAAGCTCTGCCTCCTGGGTTCATGCCATTCTCCTGCCTCAGCCTCCCGAGTAGCTGGGACTACAGGCGCCTACTGCCACGCCCAGCTAATTTTTTGTATTTTTAGTAGAGACGGGGTTTCACCGTGTTAGCCAGGATGGTCTCGATCTCCTGACCTCGTGATCCGCCCGCCTCGGACTCCCAAAGTGCTGGGATTACAGGCGTGAGCCTGTACCCCAACAAGTACCGACTGCGGGCCTCTGGAGCCCATACACTGCCCTAGACACTGGGAAACACGGAGCACTCAGGAATACATGATCTTGGCGGGGCGTGATGGCTAAGGCCGGTAATGTTGGCATTTTGAATGAGTGAGGTGGGAGGATGGCTTGAGCCTGGGAGGTAGAGGCTGCAGCGAGCCGCGATCGCGCCGCTTCAGTGAGCCGTGATCGCGCCACTGCACTCCAGCCTGGGCGACAGAGCGATACTCCGTCTCAAAAAAAAAAAAAAAAAAAAAAAAAAATAATAATAATAATAATAATAATAAAAATTAAAAAAAAAAAAAAGGAACTCACGATCTGGCCGTAAAATGGGTTACATCCTAGTTTGGAAAATAGATGTTTGCAAAGGTAAATAAATATGCAAGCATCAAAACAGTAACAATAACAACAACAAAAATTTAAAAAATGCAAGCATCTACATGTGGCACAGTCCCGCGGGCCGGGCAGCTTACTGTGGTTGAGGTCACCGGAAAGATTGTGGAGCAGACGCATCGCGAGTGGGTCTCGGAGTGGGGCGCATATGGAAAGAGGGGAAGGAGGGCTTTTTTGATTGAAAGCGAATACCGGAAAGAGGGCCTTTGGCACGTTCAGGGAACCTTGCCTTGCACACAGACACAGGGTTGGGGATCTGTTCGGAAACGCCTGAAAGATCAGGCTCAGGAGAAGACCACCTTTTGGCCGCTTCAGTGCTGCGGTCAACCAGCTGGAAAGAACCCCGCCCTCTACTTTTCAAATTAATCTCAGGCCGGCGCATGCGCCTCGTGGGGCGGGCGCTGTGCTACCATAGACATGCAGAGCTAGATCGTATACCTCCTCGGAGGCGGACATGTTGGGTCCTGGCCAAAAAGTTGGAAACACCTGGGGCCACTACCGAGGTAGGCTGCTCCTCCCAAGAAGGTGAGACCGGAAGAGCTCCCGTGGAAACGGTCAAAGCAGGGGCGGGGCGAACCTGTGACACGCCCCTCGGAAGAACAGGCTTTTAAACAGTCGCCAGGATCCCTGCCCTCATCCGAGATGGCGGCCTGAGGGCACTCTAGCCGACGCTCTTCCGATGCCCGGAGGGGGCGGTGGCCTTGCCTCTGGCTCTGAGGCGGCGGCGCGGGGCGCAGTGAAGGCTCGGCCGCTGCAGTCCGTGGTGTGGGGTACGCAAGGGCGCGGACCTCGGAGCTCCCCCCGCTTGCGCCGAGTTTCTCAGCGCCTTCCCCACCCGAACCGGGGTCTCGCAGTCGGAGGCGCTCCGAGTGCAGCCCCGCGCGGGGCCGGCCGTAACCGCGCCGCGGGCCGGACGATGCCCAAGAAGCTGTTGCTCTTGCCCCCGCTCTCCGCGTCCTCGGCTTTCCGCGTCCCGCGCGCCCGCCCCGTTCCCCCGCCGGCCATGAACGCCGCTCGCACCGGCTACCGAGTCTTCTCGGCCAACTCCACGGCCGCCTGCACGGAGCTGGCCAAACGCATCACAGAGTAAGGGGGCGGCGGGAGGGCCAGGCCGGGGGCGGCGGCGCCTAGCTCTCCTTCGCGCCGCGAGGGACCCGCTCCCCTCCACCCGCCCCACCTCCTGCACCTGGGGCGGGAGGCGCGGGCCTTCCCGGCCGGACAAAGCTTGGAGGTGACGGACACCACCCCCCGCTCCCCGGTTTTGCAGCTGGGAGGCTTGGGGCGGACTCTCGGTGACCTCAGCCCCCCGCCCCGTGACTGGGTCCGCGGCCTGCCTGCCTTTCGTCTCCGCACTCCCACACCCCGGGGCGGGCCGAGCTTTCTGGAGCCCCCGGAGTGCGTGCCTTGGGGAGAGGGGCTCAGGGCTTGGCTCCCTTTCCCACGGCTGGAGTTGACCTGGGAATCTGACCGCCGCCATTCTCAAGTCTCCCTGCAGTGAGACCCGCGGGCGTGGTTGTGACTTGGGGGACCCGACGCGGCAGGTGCGGTCGCAGAGCAAAGGTGTGGGGACTGGCAGTGCGAAGAAGGCAATTCCAGGGAGGCAGATGGGCCGGGGCTGGTGGTAGAAATGACAGGCCTGACCCTGCGTTGTAAATCAGCTTGTGATAAGATCAGTCATTTGTGTCTTTAACCCAACGAAGCCCCTGTCTCAAGTCGCCTTTGGGGTCTGACAGCTCTGAGATGCCCTCTCAGCCCTGCCACTTACTAGCTCTGTGTCAGTGGGCAAGAGACTTGATTTCGCTGAACCTCATCTGTGAAATGGGCATGATTCTGTCTCTTGGCCGAGAATATTGTATGACCGGGATAATGTAGCAGTAGTATCTGGTTCTAGCAGAGTAGGGGCTCATAGTGGCCCTCTGAATAGTTGTTTACTAAATGGCCTCTTTTCTTTTTCTTTTTTTGAGACGGAGTCTCGCTCTGTCACCCAGGCTGGAGTGCAGTGGCGCGATCTCGGCTCAATGCAAGCTCCGCCTCCCGGCTTCAAGCCATTGTCTTGCCCCAGCTTCCCAAGTAGCTGGGACTACAGGCGCCCGCCACCACTCGCGGCTCATTTTTTGTATTTTTAGTAGAGACTGGGTTTCACCGTGTTAGCCAGGATGGTTTCGAACTCCCCCTGACCTCAGGTGATCCGCCCGCCTCGGCCTCCCGAAGTGCTGGGATTACAGGCGTGAGCCACCGCGCCCTCTGAAATGGCCTCTTTTCTAGTTGGCTCTTCTGGAGAATCCCAGAGCTCTGATATAAAGGACCTTTATATGCCCTTTCCACATACACTTGTTAGAAATCTAAGACATAAAATGAATAGCTCGTCTTTTAATATTTAAAGTCATTTTCACATTTTAAACGTTTTCATAGAGTTACTTCGTTACTTTTTTAGGATTGACAAATAATTGCAGGGATATATTTTAAACTTCTGGGGGGAAATGTAGAAGAAAGGGAAAACTTTAGTCATTTTTTTTTCAGCTCTGCCCGTTTTTTTTTTAATAGTTGGAGTTTTGGAGATTGGAAGAATGTTAAAAAAACAAATCAATCCTTTTGCAGTCTACCACCTAGTTTCTATTTCTAACCCCTGATTATTTGTCTTTCTTTTTGAGGCCAATGAAAACACTGACTTTAAACGAAGCTTCTGTGTGTATCTAGTGGTTCAGATTTACCCTACCTGACCTTGAGGGAGAGCAGAGGGAAGCAGGGCACATTTTAAAAGTCAGTGAGGGTTTTTTTTTGTTTTAGATTCTTTCCTGGCAAATTCCAGAAAGATTTTGAATTACTATAAATGATACATATTCATAAATACTTCCCTTATCTGTTTTACTTGTCGCTCAGTAAGATTTTATTTTATCTTATCTGTTTTATTTATTTTGAGACAATCTTGCTGTGTCGCCCAGGCTGGAGTGCAGTGGTGCCATCTCGGCTTACTGCAACCTCCACCTCCCAGGTTCAAGCGATTCTCCTGCCTCAGCCTCCCAAGTAGCTGGGATCACAGATGCCTGACACCACACCTGGCTAATTTTTGTATTTTTAGTAGAGATGGGTTTCACCATGTTGGCCAGGCTGGTCTCAAACTCCTGACCTCAGGCGATCTGGGATTATAGGCGTGAGCCACTGCGCCCAGCCCATCTGGAGTATTTTTAAAAATTGTTATATACATAACATAAAGTTTACCTTTTTAACTGTTTTTTTTTTTTTTTTTTTTTGAGACGGAGTTTTGCTCTTGTTGCCCGGGCTGGAGTGCAATAGCGCCATCTTGGCTCACCCACAACCTCCGCCTCCCGAGTTCAACTGATTCTCCTGCCTCAGCCTCCCAAGTAGCTGGGATTACAGGCTTGTGCCACCACGCCTGGCTAATTTTGTATTTTTAGTAGAGATGGGGTTTCTCCACGTTGGTCAGGCTGGTTTCGAACTCCCAACCTCAGGTGATCCACCTACCTTGGCGTCCCGAAGTGCTGGGATTACAGGCATGAGCCACTGCACCTGGCCTACCTTTTTAACCATTTTTAAGTGTACACTTCAGTGGCTTTAACTACATTCACAGTGTTGCACAACCATCACCACTATTCATTTCCAGAACTTTTCATCATCCCAAACAGAAACTCTGTACCTATTAAATACTAACTCCCCATTCTCCCCTCCCGCATTCCATGGTAGCCTCCATTCTACTTTGTCTCTATGAATTGCCTATTCTTGGGACTTCATACAAATAGAATCATAGTGTTTGTCTGTGTCTGGCTTATTTTCCTCAGCATACCTTTTCCAAGGCTCTGTCGTGTCATAGCACATACCAGAATTTCTTTTTTTTTTTTTTTTTTTTTGAGACGGAGTCTTGCTCTGTCGCCCAGGCTGGAGTGCAGTGGCGCAATCTCGGCTCACTGCAAGCTCCGCCCCCTGGGTTCACGCCATTCTGCCTCAGCCTCCCGAGTAGCTGGGACTACAGGCACCCGCCACCACGCCCAGCTAATTTTTTGTATTTTTAGTAGAGACGGGGTTTCACCATGTTAGCCAGGATGGTCTCGATCTCCTGACCTCATGATCCGCCCGCCTCGGCCTCCCAAAGTGCTGGGATTACAGGCGTGAGCCACTGCACCCGGCCGCAGAATTTATTCTTTTTTTAAGGCCAAATAGTATTCCATTGTATGTGTATACCTGGCTGGAGTTTTTTTTTTTTTTTTTTTTTTTTTTTTTGAGATAAAGTCACCCAGGCTGGAGTGCAGTGGCACAATCTTGGCTCACTGCAGCCCCCGCCCCCCAGGTTCAAGTGATTCTCCTGCCTCAGCTCCCAAGTAGCTGGGATTACAGGCGCCCACCACCACACCCAGCTAATTTTTGTGTTTTTAGTAGAGACAGGATTTTTCCATGTTGCCCAGGTGGGTCTCGAACTCCTGGCCTCAAGTGTTCCGCCCACCTTGGCCTTCCAAAATGCTGGGATTACAAGCGTGAACCACCTGGCCTGGCTGGAGATTTTAATTTTATTTTTATTATTATTATTTTTTTGAGATGGAGTTTCGCTCCTGTTGTCCAGGCTGGAGTGCGATGGTGCGATCTCGGCTCACTGCAACCTCTGCCTCCTGGCTTCTGGCAATTCTTCTGTCTCAGCCTCCTGAGTAGCTGGGATTATAGGCGCCTGCCGCCACACCCGGCTAATTTTTGTATTTTTAGTAGAGACAGGGTTTATTGTATTAGTCAGGCTGGTCTCGAACTCCTGACCTCAGGTGATCCGCCCGCCTCAGCCTCCCAAAGTGCTGGGAATACAGACGTGAGCCACCGCTCCCGGCCTGGAGTATTTTTAAATAGATTCCCTTACATCATATCATTTCACTTGTAAAAAGAGTATTGCTTACTAATCAGGACTTAAAACCTCACACTACTATGAATTCCTTAATATGTAATATCTAGTCTTTGTCCATATTTCTCTGATTATTTTTTAAAATGGCTTTTTTTTTTTTTTTTGAGACGGAGTTTGGCTCTTGTTACCCAGGCTGGAATGCAATGGCATGATCTCGGCTCACCACAACCTCTGGCTCCCAGGTTCAAGCAGTTCTCCTGCTTCAGCCTCCCTAGTAGCTGAGATTACAGGCACGTGCCACCACGCCTGGCTGATTTTGTATTTTTAGTGGAGATGGGGTTTCTCCATGTTGGTCAGGCTGGTCTCAAACTCCTGACCTCAGGTGATCCGCTCGCCTCGGCCTCCCAAAGTGCTGGGATTACAGGTGTGAGCCACCGCGCCCGGCCAAAAATGGCTTTTTACACTTGGCTTATTCTAATTAGGATCCAGACGAGATCCACACCACATTTGGTCAATGATGCTGAAGCCTCTTTCCTTCTCTATGCTTTTGATAATTCAGGCATTTATCTCTGGTGTGTGTTATTGAAATCATTGCTAGTAACCAAGTATTTGGAAGTGATTTTCCAAGAAAATTACTATTCAAAGAACAATGCACCAGACATTAACCATGGGTTGTGAGCTCTGTCTGGTAAAGCAGTATGTTACAACGTGGTGAGCTGCTTATGGAGTGACAGCAGAATTTTAGTTTAATGAATTAGATTTTCTAAATTATTTTTTGGAAAGAGTGCCAGCTTAATTATTTGAGTCTTTTTATTAGACATATGCATATGAACTGGAATTTTTTTAAAAAGAGAAATCTTAATTTCCCTTTTTTGTTCTTTTTGGTCTATAGGCGCCTTGGTGCTGAACTGGGGAAGTCTGTTGTATATCAAGAGACCAATGGAGGTAAGTTAAAATTTTTTTTTAAATTTTTTTTATTTATTTAGTTTTTTTGAGACAGAGCCTCACTCTGTTGCCCAGGCTGGAGTGCAGTGGCACGATCTTGGCTCACTGCAACCTCCGCCTCCCGGGTTCAAGCAATTCTCCTGCCTCAGCCTCCTGCGTGGGGGGGATTACAGATGCCCACCACCACCCCCGGCTAATTTTTGTATTTTTAGTAGAGATGGGGTTTCACCACATTGGCCAGGCTAGTCATGAACTCCTCACCTCAGGTGATCTGCTCACCTCGGCATCTCAAAGTGCTGGGATTACAGGCATGACCACTGTGCCCAGCCTTTATTTATTTATTTTTATTAAGATGGGGTCTCACTATGTTGGCCAGGCTGGTCTTGAACTTCTGAGCTCAAGCCGTCTTCCCACCTCAGCTTCCCAAAGTGCTGGGATTACAGGTGTGAGCCACCATGCTCGGCTTCCACCACGTTATTTCTAAAATGTCAATATTTTTTCTTGCTCCTGCTTCCTTACTCCTACCCTCTAGGCCGGGGTCCAGTCTTTTTAGCAATCACATGGGGCCCTTTGGGAATCCAGATTCTACCCCTTTACCTGCCTCATCTTTGATCCATCCATTACCACATCTTGTGTGCTCTGACTTTGGAATACATCTTAAATCTGACCCCTTCTCACAACCTCTGCTGCTGCCACTTCAGTCCAGCCTGCCGTTTGCTGCTTGCTAGACACCTTCCAAAACGGCTGCCATGGCCTCCCCGTGGCCACTCCTGCCCTGCCACAATTTTCTTCACACAGTAGCCAGCAGTCTTTTTAAAACAAGTAGATGAAACCCTTCCCAACCCCAAATCTTCCAGTGGCTTTCCTGTCACTCTTTAGCGAGTAAAAAATGAAATCCAGAGTCCTGCAAGTCCTGGCCCCTTGGCTCCCTGACCTCCTGTCTCTCTCTTTCCCCTCACTCTGTCTGCTTTCTTTTTCTTTTTTGATGGAGTCTTGCTCTGTCACCCAGGCTAGAGTGCAGTGGCATGATCTTGGCTCACTGCAACCTCCACCTCCCAGGTTCAAGCAATTCTCCTGCATCAGCCTCCCAAGTAGCTGGGATTACAGGCGTACGCCAGCCACCAAACCCAGCTAATTTTGTATTTTTAGCAGAGACGGGGTCAGGCTGGTCTTGAACTCCTGACCTCAGGTGATCCGCCGGTCTTGGCCTCTCGAAGTGCTGGGATTACAGGTGTGAGCCACCGCACCTGGCCCACTCTGTCTGCTTTCTGAGTGGACTAACTGCCTGCCCCTCTGCGTGGCACGCTCAGATCCCACATCTTCCCATGTTCCCAAACCCCCTTCTGCGCTGCTCCTTCTGGATTGCAGTGAGGCCCTTGTTTCCAGCCCCATTGTTCTTTCTCCTTCGTCATGGCTAGCGTCTCTGGCATATTGGGCCTGGAGGGTTTGCTGGCCTTGGTGTTGTATCATCTTTCCTGGGTCAGTCTTTGTCCCTTCGTCCAAGTCCTGCATTTTGGGGTTCCCAGTACAGTTCCTGACATGGAGGAGGCTTCAGCATTTGTTGAAAAAATAATAAGGATGTCGCCCGGGCTGGAGTGCAGTGGCGCGATCTCAGCTTACTGCAGCCTCCGCCTCCCAGGTTCGAGCAATTCTCATGCCTCAGCCTCTCAGACAGCTGGGATTACAGGCATGTGCAACCACGCCTGGCTAATTTTTGTATTTTTAGTAGAGACAGGGTTTCGCCATGTTGGTCAGGTTGGTCTTGAACTCCTGAACCTCAGGTGATCCATCCACCTCAGCCTCCCAAAGTGTTTGGATTATAGGCGTGAGCCACTGCGCCTGGCTCAATAACTTTCAAACTCCCTTTTTCAATGCACTACCAAAAATCAGAAAGCCACTGTAAAACCCAGTGAACATTTAGCATGTTTAACAACTTTTCACAAGCTGACCCTGACTTTCAGAAGTGAAATGAAAATGGCAGAATTTATCTGAAGATCCACAGTCTAGAAACAGAACTACTGCTCTTTTGAGGGGCGCCATCTCAGTGGCATCACTGGAAGGTCCAGATTGCCTGCCACACTGGTAATCAATTATGGGAGGTCAGGTGCCAACAGATGTCTGGCTTTAAGGGATTTAAGTCCATGCTGAAAGGTGGAAAGGAAGAAGAGGACATAGAAACGAATTTGTCTTTTCAGACCACGAGGCTTTTGTGTGCTGAGGTGGCCATGTGTGTCAAAGTCAGGGAACCCCTCTTCCTGGGAGCTGAGGGGAAGTCTCTCAAAACTAGAAGGGAAAGTTGCTTTCCCCACATCAATCCAGCTTCGGAGACATTCTCTTCATGACATATGCTCCTTCCCCCAGAGCAACAATGAAGTGTTCTGTGTGCTAACAACATAGCTTAGAAAAAAAAAATTCTGCGTTTTTATAAAACTTGATACAAAATAGTATTTCAAACTGTACAGTCACCAGAAGTACACAGTTATCCAAAATGCACACGCTTCCCTCGGCATCTCCAGCAGGTGCCTGGTGTGTTCAGGCATCTCCACTTTCCGTAGAGTCATTCCCCTCCTCGCCAGCGTCAGCTTTTTCCTTTTCCCTTGGGTACCTTCTCTCCCTTCTTTGTGGTGGCCTTTTTAGGCCTGGGCTCTGGCTTTGGAGGGAGGAGCAGGTTTAGCAGACAACCTCACGGATCTTCTCTGTGGTTCGTCCTTCACCTTGGCCTCATCTCCCTTAGCATCCCCTTCAGCCTTTCTCTTGGGGCATGGTGGCAGCGAAGGCAGCCGGATGTAGGCACTGGGAGCGGGATGCAGTGGCGGTGCACGGACTGCGGTCAGTCAAGGGGTCATTCTCGCTTCCTCTTCTTCATACTGCTCCAAGACTTATTCTTTTGCCCCAGATGAAGTGTTCGTTTAGATTAATCTTTATTCCCTCCAAATGTTTCTAGCTGTTGCATCATGAGTGCTTTGCTTTTCTGCTCTTTTTTTTTTTTCCAGACAAGGTCTCTGTTGCCCAGGCTGAAGTGCAGTGGCACAGTTTCAGCTCACACTGCAGCCACCACCTTCTCTGGCTCAGGTGATCCTCCCACTGGGACTACAGGCACGTGTCACCATGTCCAGCTAATTATTTTTTTGAGATAGAATCTCGCTGTGTCGCCTAGACTGGAGTGCAGTGGCGCGATCACGGCTCACTGCAAGCTCCACCTCCCGGGTTCACGCCATTCTCCTGCCTCAGTTTCCCGAGTAGCTGGGACTACAGGCGCCCACCACCACGCCTGGCTAATTTTTTGTGTTTTTAGTAGAGACGGGGTTTCACCGTGTTAGCCAGGATGGTCTCGATCTCCTGACCTCATGATCTGCCCGCCTCGGCCTCCCAAAGTGCTGGGATTACAGGCGTGAGCCACCGCGCCCAGCTAATTCTTGTATTTTTTGTAGAGACAGGATTTTGTCATGTTGCCTAGGCTTTCTTGAACTCTGGTGCTCAAGTGATCTGCTTTCCTCGGCCCTTCTAAAGTGCTAGGATTACAGGCATGTGCCACCGCGCCCAGCATGAAGTGCTTTTGTTTTTCTTTTTTCTCCTTTTTAACATAGGAGCTTTTCTCAAAACTTTAGAACATTTTTATTTTTCAGAAACAAGAGTTGAAATAAAAGAATCTGTTCGTGGCCAAGATATTTTCATTATACAGACAATACCCAGGTAAGAGGATGGATTACTTTATCTGTTTTCTGTAAAAACCTTAACAATATAATTGATTATCTTTTCATATGAACAACAACTTAGTGTTTTTGAAAGTTATATATTCAGGCCAGGCGTGTGGCTCACGCCTGTAATGCCAGCACTTTGGGAGGCCGAAGTGGGCAGATCACAAGGTCAGGAGTTTGAGACCAGCCTGACCAATATGTAGAAACCCCATTTCTGTTAAAAATACAGAAATTGCTGGCCGGGCACGGTGGCTCACACCTGTAATCCCAGCACTTTGGGAGGCCGAGGCAGGCGGATCACGAGGTCAGGAGATCGAGACCATCCTGGCTAACATGGTGAAACCCCATCTCCACTAAAAAATACAAAAAAATTAGCCAGGCATGGTGGCGGGCGCCTGTAGTCCCAGCTACTTCGGAGGCTGAGCCAGGAGAATGGTGTGAACCCAGGAGGCAGAGCTTGCAGTGAGCTGAGATCGCGCCACTGCACTCCAGCCTGGGCGACAGAGCGAGACTCCATCTCAAAAAAAAACAAAAAACAAAAAACAAACAAAAATTAGCCAGGCATGGTGGCATGCACCTGTAGTCCAGCTGTTTGAGAGGCTAAGGCAGGAGAAGTGCTTGAACCCGGGAGGCAGAGGTGAGCCGAGATCGTGCCGCTGCACTCTAGCCTGGGCGACAGAGTGAGACTCTCTCTCACCAAAGAAAAAAAAAAAGTTATACATCCATTTGCATGTTAAACTAAATGCTTCCCCAAATACAATTACTGTCTTCTGGTATTCCTACCATTTGTCACACTGTACTGTTACCTGTTTACTTCTCCCCAGGGTTTTTTTTGAGACAGTCTCACTCTGTTGCCCCGGCTGGAGTGCAGTGGCACAGTCTTGGCTCACTGCAGCCTCTACCTCCTGGGTTCAAGTGATTCTCCTGCCTCAGCCTCCCTAGTACGTGGGATTACAGGTGCCCACCACCATGCCCAGTTAATTTTTGTATTTTTAGTAGAGACAGGGTTTCTCTATGTTGGCCAGGCTGGTCTTGAACTCCTGACCTCAAGTGATCCGTCCACCTCAGCCTCCCAAAGTTTTGGGGTTATAGGCGTGAGCCACCACTCCCCAAGCTTTAAACTCCTGAAGGACAAAGGGTTTTCCCATGGTTTGCACTGATCCTAGGCCAGTGTCTGTCAGCTCAGCTCTGCTGTAAAGCTTCTAGTTGTTATGTGTGGTGCATAAACTGCTCCTGGTTCATACCCATAAGACAGGTTTTTGCACTGCATTTTATCTTGCACTGTGGCCTGTTTCTAGCCTATCTCTGTTTCAGAGAGCATCGCCCTTGCTTCCCTCAGGGCAGGGGCTGACGCCTGGGGAATCCTGGCCTGCTTGAGTGGGAATGTCCATGCTTCTATGCGGGACTATCTCCTTTCTCACTGCCTGACAGGGAGTGGGCCATTACACCATCTGTGTCTCTGAAAAATCCAGACCTTCATGGCCTGATCAGTTTACATTCTGCAGACCATATTAGTAATAAGAATGGCACTGAGTGCCACCAGTGTGCCGGATGCTTTATATGTTTCATTTTTGTTTGTTTTGTTTTTTGAGACGGAGTCTCACTCTGTTGCCTAGGCTGGAGTGCAGTGGTGTGATCTTGGCTCACTGCAGCCTCCACCTCCCGGGTTCAAGTGATTCTACCTCAGCCTCCCGAGTATCGGATTACAGGCGCCTGCCACCATGCCCGGGTAATTTTTTTGTATTTTTAGTAGTGATGGAGTTTCACCATGTTGGCCAGGCTCGTCTCGAACTCCTGGCCTCAAGTGATCCGCCTACCTCAGCCTCCCGAAGTGCTGGGATTGTAGGCGTGAGCCACTGTGCCCGGCCCTATTCAGTCTTCTTTAATTTGGAGCAGTTCCTCACAGCCTTTGTTTGACTTTCTTTTTTTTTTTTTATTTGAGAGACGGTCTTGCTTTGTCACTTATGCAGGAATGCAGTGACACAATCATGGTTCACTGCAGCCTTAAGCTCCTGAACTCAAGCAGTCCTCCCACTTCAGTCTCCTTAGTAGCTGGGACCATAGGCGTGTGCCACCATCCTGGGCTAATTTTTTGTATTTTTAGTACAGATGAGGTTTCGCCATGTTGCCCAGGCTGGTCTTGAACTCCTGGACTCAGAAGTGATCCATCCGCCTCAGCCTCCCAAAGTGCTGGGATTACAGACATGAGCCACCACACCCGGCCTTGACTTTCAAAACTTTGACACATTTGAAGACTGACATTTTACCGATTACTTTGTCAAATGTCCCTCAATTTGGGTTTCACCGTGATGGCTCTTTCACTATGATGAGATTCAGGTACCTCGGAAGGAAGCTGTGTTCCTGTTGTCTTGTCTTCCTGCTGCTTCATGACATCTTGTGTGGATGCATCGGTTTATTCAGTCTCTCGTGTGTCAGTTTGTTTCTAGTCTTATGCTGACAAGATAGAGGCTGCTGTGAGCCTCATCGGATGTACATCATATTGTCGGTGTTTTAGGTGTATCTGTAGGAAGATCCTAAGAAATTTCTGGTTGTGAGGGTCCATGCCCTGTGGTATTGAGGGAAGGGGCTGCGTTGCCTTCATTGAGGATATACTAATTCACATTTTCTCCAGCAGTTTTGGTTTTATATTGTTTGCCTCCTGGTGACTGGAGTCTTTTTTGCCTGGTGGTTTTGTTTGACTCTCCATCTTTTATTTTTAGACGGAGTCTCGCTCTGTCGCCCAGGCTGGAGTGCAGTGGCACAATCTCGGCTCACTGCAAGCTCCGCCTCCTGGGTTCACACCATTCTCCTGCCTCAGCCTCCCAAGTAGCTGGGACTACAGGCGCCCGCCACCATGCTTGGCTAATTTTTTGTATTTTTAGTAGAGACAGGGTTTCACCGTGTTAGCCAGGATGGACTCGATCTCCTGACCTCGTGATCCGCCCGCCTTGGCCTCCCAAAGTGCTGGGATTACAGGCGTGAGCCACCGTACCTGGCCTGACTATCCATCTTAAGGGGAAGACCTGACGGGCTTGCCTAGGCATACAGTGCCCATAGGAAGGGAGCTTTGGCACAACTTGACAAACCACATAGCTGTTCCCTGGCCATCTGTGCTTATCCTGGCTTTTGTTGGTAGTGAATAGTAAGGTTACTTTGTCATCGCTATTTTTTCTGCATTCTTGAGTTCCTTAGGGCATAGGAAAGGGCCACATGTGACCCTAGGTCCATGGTTTGGCCACCTTAGACTACTGAGCTCTCTACTAGTTGATGAAAGGGTGCGGAGTAACAGACCATGGCCTTTGTAGCCATGGGTTGGCCAGCTTTGTCACTAATCCTCCAAGAAATATTGGGGTCTAAATCTTTTTTTTTTTTTTTAGACAGAGTCTCGCTCTGTCGCCCAGGCTGGAGTGCAGTGGCACAATCTTGGCTCACTGCAAGCTCCGCCTCCCAAGTTCACGCCATTCTCCTGCCTCAGCCTCCCGAGTAGCTGGGACTTGCAGGCCCCCGCCACCATGCCCGGCTAATTTTTTGTATTTTTAGTAGAGACGGGGTTTCTCCCTGTTAGCCAGAATGGTCTCGATCTCCTGACCTCGTGATCCGCCCGCCTGGGCCTCCCAAAGTGCTGGGATTATAGGCGTGAGCCACCGCGCCCGGCCATTGGGGTCTAATTCTAAAAGCAGTATTGATTGGTGAAGTCTCTTTACTACCCTGATTGAATTTGTGATAACGAAAGAATTTGTCATGTAAAGAGTTATCTTTAAGAAATCTTGTTGGTCAGGTACAATGACTCACACCTGTAATCCCAGGACTTTGAGACACCAAGGCGGGAGGATCACTTGAGTCCAAGATGGCTTGAGAACAGCCTGGGCAACATAGTGAGACTCCATCTCTACAAATAAAATTCAAAAATTAGCCAGGCATGGTGGTGTGCACCTGTAGTCCCAGCTACTCGGGAGGTTGAGTTGGGAGGATCGCTTGAGCCTGGGCAGTCGAGGCTACAGTGAGCTGTGATTGCACCACTGCACTCTAGCCTGGGCAACAGAGGCAGATCTTATCTCAAAAAAAAAAAAAAAAAGTCAAATTGTTAACACTAATTCGTTGGTCTGCATTGTAACCTGGAATGTGAGTTGGACTTCTCCAGGAAAAGACTGAACTGAGTTGGTGCATAATCAGAGCAGTTCTCCTCTGGCACGTGAGCAGCTGTGCTCGTGGCATCTTTGTTTTGTTACATGTATTTAGGGATCACCTATGAGTCAGGGGAGGAGTTAAGAGGTTATAACCTTCTCACGGCAGAGACCCCATTTTGTTAGATAGTCCAGCAGTCTCCAACCTTTTTGGCACCAGGGACCAGTTTTGTGAAAGACGGTTTTTCTCCCCGACCCCGCCCTTTTTTTTTGGTTTTTGAGATGGAGTTTTGTTCTTGTTGCCCAGGCTGAAGTGCAATGCACGATCTCGGTTCACTGCAAACCCCACCACAACCGCCGCCTCCCGGGTTCAAGCGATTCTCCTGCCTCAGCCTCCTGAGTAGCTGGGATTATAGGCATGCGCCACCATGCCCGGCTAATTTTGTATTTTTAGTACTGACAGGGTTTCTCCATGTTGGTCAGGCTGGTCTCGAACTCCCAACCTCAAGTGATCTGCCCGCCTCGGCCTCCCAAAGTGCTGGCATTACAGGCATGAGCCACTGTGCCAGGCCGTTCATGGTTATCTCGAACTAGTCAAGCATAGAAACAGCATATTGTTAGTGTCCTTTGTGATAAGAAGTTGAATTTTATAAAATTCTTGGCTTTGATATCACATGGTAACCAAGAGTGCTCAGTATAAGTATTTAATACGTGCAATCTAGAGTGATGCTGGGGGCAGTAAAGACTGAACTTGACAAACGAAGGATCATCAGTGTGCAAGTGTCTTCCAGGGAAGGGACAAAAGAAGCATGAAAAAATGAGTTAGTTAATAGCAAATTGGGAAACACTTACAGTTTTTCTCACTTGTATCTTGAGTATTAGAAAATTTGACCATGGTCAGGTGTGGTGGCTCATGCCTGTAACCCTAGTACTTTGGGAGGCCAAGGTGAGAGGATCGCTTGAGGCCAGGAGTTTGAGACCAGCCTAGGCAATATATTAAGACCCTGTCTCTATTTTTTTTTTTTTTTTTTTTGAGACAAGGCATTGTTGCTCTGTCACACAGGCTGTAGTGCAGTGGCACAATCTCAGCTCACTGCAGCCTCCACCTCCCAGGCTCAAGTGATTCTCCTGTCTCAGCACCCACCATCTTACCCTCCCAAGTAGCTGGGGCTACAGGCACATGCCACCATGCATGGCTAATTTTGTATTTTTAGTAGAGACAGAGTTTTGCCATGTTGCCCAGGCTGGTCTTGAACTCCTGAGCTCAGGTGATCCGCTTGCCCCGGCCTCCCAAGGTGCTTGGATCACATGCATGAGGCACTGTGCCCAGCTTTTATTTAAAAGAAAAAAGAAATTTTGGCCAAAGGAAGAAGTAGGAAGCACTTCATAGAGTTGCAGCGAAGAGAGAGTCTTGTACAATAACAACGACAATTTTACATACGTCAACATGGAAAGGCACCTTCCCTGTTGAAAGAGGCACATAGGTATAAATGGGTACTTCTGAAAACCAGAACCCTGTCCTGAAGATGGTGAAGTTTCTTTATGTGTATTTGGTGTTGAGATAAAAGCCACAAGTCTCTTCCTGGTGGTTCAGTTTAAGAGCATCAAAGCAAAAATATCATCACCTGGCATTTTCTCTGTCTCTTAAGCTGATAGGGATGGAAGAAGAAAGGAAAAATTTTGAAAAAAGACAGAGGTTGGATGTGTTGTTTTGTGTGGGTGTGCAGCCCGTAAAGAAGGTTATTAGGTTTGTCACAATAAACTAGTTCTTTTTGTTGTTTTTTTGAGACGGAGGCTTGCTGTGTTGCCCAGGCTGGAGTGTAGTGGTGCAATCTCGGCTCACTGCAACCTCTGCCTCCCAGGTTCAAGCAATTCTCCTGCCTCAGCCTCCCGAGTAGCTGGGATTATAGGCATTCGCCACCACAGCCAGCTGATTTTTGTATTTTTAGTAGAGATGGGGTTTCGCCAGGTTGGCCAGAATGGTCTCGAACTCCTGACCTCAGGTGATCCACCCGCCTCGGCCTCCCAGAGTGCTGAGATTACAGACGTGAGCCACCGTACCCAGCCAATAAACTAGGTCTTTTAGTGCTTGAGTACTGGATACTTTAGTACCAACTAAAGAACACGGATAATTTAATTTTTTTTTTTGAGACGAGCTTCTCTCTTGTTGCCCAGGCTGGAGGGCAGTGGTGCGACCTCAGCTCACTGCAACCTCCGCCTCCCAGATTCAAGTGATTCTCCTGCCTGAGTCTCCCGAGTAGCTGGGATGACTGGCATGCACCACCATGCCTGGCTAATTTTGTATTTTTAGTAGAGATGAGATTTTACCATGTTGGCCAGGCTGGTTTTGAACCCCTGACCTCAGGTGATCCACCCACCTCGGCCTCCGAAAGTGCTGGGATTACAGGCATGAGCCACCACGCCTGGCCTAATTTTTTATTTTATTTTGTATTTTGTGTTTTATTTTATTATTTTATTTTTTGAGACGGAGTCTTGCTGTGTTGCCCAGGTTGGAGTGCAGTGGCACAATCTCAGCTCACTGCAACTACCGCCTCCTGGGTTCAAGCAATTCTCCTGTCTCAGCTTCCCGAGTAGCTGGGATTACAGGTGCACACCACCACATCCAGCTAATTTTTGTATTTTTAGTAGAGATGGGGTTTCTCCATGTTGCCTAGGCTGGTCTCGAACTCCTGACCTCAGGTGATTGACCTGCCTCGGCCTCTGAAAATGTTAGGATTACAGGTGTGAGCCACTGTGCCTGACCTGGTTTTTTAATATTATCTGCAGTTACATAGATGAAGGAATATATTTTACAGGTTTTTCTGTTGTTGGGAGGAAGGGGGCATTGCCTAAAGTAATAAGACTAATTTTAGGCAAACAGACCAAAACTTAGAATTAAAATAAGCTTAGTTGCCTTCAGAGCTGTTGTTCTACAATCACATAGATCCCTTTTTTTGGTGCTGTTTTTGCTTGGAATAGCTTTGGAATTACTGCTTCCAAACTTGCAGCGTATTTCTTTTGACTGTTCTAATAATAGCAGACTTTTGGTTGTTGAGGATAGGTTTAATTTTTGGAAATGGCAAAAAGCCATTCAGAACAAAATGATTATTTTGGGTAATTGAACTGTGTGATATTCAGAGATTTTCCAGATATACCAAGCAGTGGAACTAAGTAAAATATGAAGCTTATAAAGTATATTTTAAAGGATAATTTTTATGTTTATGTACAAGTTCTAGGGTGTTGATGTAAAGTAAAAAGACTCATTAAAATATCATTTACAGCTGGGCACGGTGGCTCACGCCTGTAATCCCAGCACTTTGGGAGGCCGAGGCAGGTGGATCAGTTGAAGTCAGGAGTTTGAGACCAGCCTAGCCAACATGGTGAAACCCTGTCTCTACTAAAAATACAAACAAATTAGCCAGGCATGGTGGCGGGTGCCTGTAATCCCAGATATTCGGAAGGCTGAGGTGGGAGAATCGATTGAACCCGGAAGGCAGAGGTTGCAGTGAGCCAAGATGATGCTACTGCACTCTAGCCTCCAGCCTGGGTGACAGAGTGACTCAGTCTCAACAACAACAACAACAACAACAAATTTACAGCTGCTGCAGATGATTAATTGTTACAGTTGGGAGCAGGGTAAATTCTCCCCCATTACTTCCAGCTATGGTGTTGGTTTCTCTTTTGCAAGCCTGGCTAGTTTAATGAATGCGTATACCATGCCTGTTTCCTCACCTCAGGTTAGGTTTTTTTTTTTGCCCCATATGGAACGCTTCACGAATTTGCGTGTCATCCTTGCACAGGGGCCATGCTAATCTTCTCTGTATTGTTCCAGTTTTAGTATATGTGCTGCCGAAGAGAGCACACCTCAGGTTAGTTTTCGCCTGTCCAAAATGCTAGAGCAGTAAGGGCTGGGCTTGATATAGGATGTGGTTTTCTTAGGGGAAAGAAAAGTAGTTGGTTGGCTGGGCATGATGGCTCAAGCTGTACTCCCAGCACTTTGGGAGGCCAAGGCGGGAAGATTGCCTGAGCCCAGGAGTACAAGACCATCCTGGGCGACATGGTGAGACCTTTCTCTATTTAAAAAAAAAGAAAGAAAAGTAGTTGGTAAAACAATTAAGAATGTCCTACTTAGGGATAAAGACTACAAGAGCTAGCCAGGGTGTACTTGCAACATTCTTAGGGAACAGATAAAGCAGAGACTGCCAGCCAATTTCTCTTCGCCCTGCTCGTTCACAAAGTAACTGCCTGGTGTCCGATTTGTCCGGTATCTCTCAGTGAATGGGTAAAGCCAATGTGACAAAGCCCCTTTTGTCACCTTTCTGACCAATAAGGGGTGAGGTGTGGGGCTTTCTTTAGCCTTGGGCTGGAGGATGTTGAATCCCTTGGAAAAATGGAAAATAACCTCATGGGAAATTGCTCTTTTTTTTTTTTTTTTTTGAGATGGAGTTTCACTCTTGTTGCCCAGGCTGGCGTGCAATGAGGCGATCTCGGCTCACCACAACCTCCATCTCCCAGGTTCAAGCTATTCTCCTGCCTCAGCCTCCTGAGTAGCTGGGATTACAGGCATGCCACCATGCCCGGCTAATTTTGTGTTTTTAGTTGAGACAGGGGTTTCTCCATGTTGGTCAGGCTGGTCTCGAACTCCCGACCCAGGTGATCCACCCGCCTCAGCCTCCCAAAGTGCTGGGATTACAGATGTGAGCCACCGCGCCTGGCCTTTTTTTTTTTTTTTTTTTTTTGAGAAGGATTCTCGCTCTGTAGCCCAGGCTGGTGTGCAGTGGTATTATGTCGGCTCACTACAACCTCCGCCTCCCAGGTTCAAGCAATTCTTCTGCCTCAGCCTCCCAAGTAGCTGGGATTACAGGCCACCTGCAACCATGCCCGGCTAATTTTTGAATTATTAGTAGAGACGGGCTTTTGCCATGTTGGTTAGGCTGGTCTCTAACTCCTGACCTCAGGTGATCCACCTGCCTCGGCCTCTTGGATTACAGGTGTGAGCCACCGCGTCCGGCCCAGATATTGCTTATTAATGAAAGGAATGTTACCCTGAAATCAAAACTTCTCAAAAATTGTTTATCTTGCTCATTAATGTTTTACTATCTGGGCTTCCCTTGTGCTTTGTTCTCCAAAACTCATGGTATCATACACTTGTGTATTTTACTTGATTCTGTTTTTATTTTTTCGTGTGTGTTTTTTGAGAGATGGGGTCTCACTGTTGCCCAGGTTGGAGTGCAGTGGCACAGTCACAACTCATTATATGGGCTTGAGGGATCCTCCCACCTCAGCCTCCCAAATAGAAATAGCTAGGACTACAGGTGAGCACCGCCGTGCCTGGCTGATTTTTAAATTGTATTTTGTTTTTAGAGACAAGGTCTTGCTATGTTGCCCAGGCTGGTATCAAACTCCTGGCTTCAAGCAATACTCCTGCCTTGGCCTCCCAAAGTGCTGGGATTATAAGCATAAGCTACTGCACTTGGTCCACTTGTGTATTATCTATGATAAAGCCAGCTAAAAACCCACTACTTGAGGCTGGGTGTGGTGGCTCATGCCTGTAATCCCAACACTTTGGGAGGCCTAGGCGGGTGGATCACCTGAGGTCAGGAGTTAAGACCAGCCTGGCCAACATGGTGAAACCCCATCACTACTAAAAATACAAAAATTAGCTGGGCGTGGTGGTGGGTGCCTGTAATCCCCGCTACTTGAGAGGCTGAGGCAGAAGAACTGCTTGAACCCAGGAGCCAGAGGTTGCAGTGAGCCGAGATCGCACCATTACACTCCAGCCTGGGTGACAAAAACGAATTTCCATCTCCAAAACAAAACAGAAAACAAAAAAAACCTCACTACTTGAACAGGTAACGCTTTCAGTTAATGAAAGGAATGTTACCCTGAAATCAAGACTTCTCAAAAATTGTTTATCTTGCTCATTAATGTTTTACTATCTGGGCTTCAAACTGAAATTAACTGACTCCAAACATATTGTGGATATTGGGATCTGGTTTATGAAGCAGGTGATTCACTGCGTCCGGCCTCCAGGGAGGTTTTTGAAAATTAAGTTCCAGCTGGGCATAGTGGCTCACGCCTGTGATCCCAGCACTTTGGGAGGCCGAGGTGGGTGGATCACCTGAGGTCGGGAGTTCGAGACCAGCCTGACCAACATGGAGAAACCCTGTTTCTACGAAAAATACAAAATTAGCCACATGTGGTGGTGCACGCCTATAATCCCAGTTACTCGGGAGGCTGAGACAGGAGAATTGCTTGAACCTGGGAGGCGGAGGTTGCAGTGAACTGAGATCACACCACTGCACTCACTCCAGCCTGGGCGACAGAGTGAGACTCCGTCTCAAAAAAAAAAAAAAAAAATTATGTTCCAAGACCTCCCCACACTCAATGGAAAGAGACCAAATCTTTCTGTTAATGGCAGCTAAATGGAAGGGCAGGTGGGTTTCCCTTGGCATTCATGCTGGCCTAAGCCCAAATCCCTGGGAGGCTGCCAGCAGGTGTTGGGTAACTCTGGTTACCAGCAGTTGCTTCAGATGCCACTGCAGTAACCGGCTATGACACAGGAGACTCAGGCAGATGTGAGCGTGGGTTAACTGTGCTGTGAATAGGAGTACACTCAGATGAAAGCTGGGGCTTACTCAGCTACAAAAAGTCGGAAGGCTTCCCCTGCCTTCATGAGGTGCCATTGTAAGCTAGTGTGATGGTAAAATTCCCACAACACCCGTCTGGGCAGCCCATGTTAAGTTGATAAAGTCAAGATCTTTTCTAGGGGTTAATAAATGGAATTAATCCCCAAATACAAACTTTGACTGTTTCAGAGATGTGAATACAGCTGTGATGGAGTTGCTCATCATGGCTTATGCACTGAAGACTGCCTGTGCCAGGAATATTATTGGGGTCATCCCCTATTTCCCCTACAGCAAGCAGAGCAAGATGAGGAAGAGGGGTTCCATTGTGTGCAAGCTCCTAGCATCCATGCTGGCGAAAGCAGGTGAGTGTGCGCAGGGTCCCTGGGGTTCCAGCATGATCCTTTAGGACTCTTTCCTAGTTGGGCTTAGTTCATACCTCAGATATCCAATTTGGGATCTGAGTGTTTGTTTCCTTTTGAACAGTTTTGGCTAAGGATATGTGAGCTTGGTTAGAAATTCTTTTTTTTCCCTTATTCGCTTCGTCCTACTTTAGAATATCATTGCTTTAGTGTCTTCTCTTCTCTGTCATCTGTCACGTGTTTTCTGTTTCATCTTGTCATCGCTAAATTCTTAGCTGACAGTTTTGGCATTCTTATGTGATCTTTTGATCTTCAGGTCTAGATTTCTGTACCTGCTTTGTTAGCTAAATTCCATTTTTGTTCATAGTATTCAAGTCGGATTTTGTTTTACTGCCTCTCCCCCACCCTTGCCTTTCTACATAGCGGCTCATTTTCATTGCTTTATTCTCCTTATGTAGCGGGGGCACACTTTCTGGCCTGTAAATCAAGGTAATATTTTACAATTGGGTTTCTATTCATCTGATGTCTATTCTAAAACTTTAACATATATTTGGGTCCTCAGAAAGAAATGTATGGTCCTCCCTCGATATCCTTATAGGATTGGTTCCAGGAACCCATCTCTCCCTTCCCCGGCTCCTCAGCAGATACCAAAACCCAAAGATACTCAAGTCTTTCATATAAAATGCCATAGTATTTGCATATAACCAACACAGTCATCTGTAGATTATTATAAATACCTAATACCATATAAACACTATGTAAATTGTTGTTATGCTGTCTTGTTTAGGGAATAATGATGAGAAAAAAATTTCATACGTGCTCAGTACAGACACAACCATTGTAGGCCGAACTACCTTTTCAGCCTGTGTTTCATTGAATCCACACGTGGAACCCGTAGATCCAGATGGTCAAATGTATGTGAATTTCATTCTCTCCAAAAAAGTATAATGTTTCTGGAAAGAACAAGTTATACTGGTTCTATGCCCTGGAAGTTTTGCTGTGACCTTTGACCATTCGCAATGTGTTTATATATGTACCTTTTCCTCTTCAGTACTCTTGATGATAAGAGTATCTCTTAATTGTTTTTCTTTAAGAATACTTGAAACATTCATATTACATACAGAAATTCTTCTAAGCTTCAGTATCTTTGTGTTATATGAGTTTCTTTTCTTCTAATATGTGTATTACTTTGCTTTTGTGTTCTTACTACTTTTTGCCTTCGCTGCAATTCTTTATCCTTTCTTTCAGGATTCTTTAATCAAGGCCTTACTGTTTTTTACATCTCTTCGGTATTAATTCCATATTCATATTTTTGCTTCTGCCACATTATTCTTTTCTCAATTTTCCGGACCAAGCCAAAAGCCAATAATCCCCACTTTCTCAGCTTTAGTTCTTTGTCCATGTGGAAGGTTGTAGCCTTCTCTACATTAAAGCTTTATTAAGGTAAACAATCAAGCCTGTGACTGCAGTGCTTAATCACAGTACCCCCTGTCTTCAGTCTGCTGGTAGGAAGCAGGAGTTGAGCATCTAGTTTAGGTCCACTGTAGCCATTAACCTGTAGGGGTGAACTTTGTAATTTTTTGTTTTAAAATTTCAGGTTTAACTCACATTATCACTATGGATCTTCATCAAAAGGAAATACAAGGCTTTTTCAGCTTTCCCGTGGACAACCTTAGAGCCTCACCTTTCCTGCTTCAGTATATCCAGGAAGAAGTGAGGAACCACCAGCAAACATCCCATTGTCCTCAAAAGAGATCTTATTTAGTTATTCTCTGGTATCAGATTTCAATATTGGAAGGCACATCAAATGAGCTCTCCCTTAAGTCGCAATGCCTGAGGCAGCAGGGTCAGCTTTAGTCGTGGAGGATCATAGCTTTAAAAGACACAAAACAGATTTTTTTCCTATATATCTTTAGCAATTTGCTTATGTTTTCTAAAATGAAGGTTTTAAGAATTATTTTTTAAAAATTCTTGATGTAGGAGTGCTTTTTGCAGTGATGTTAATTGATAAATATTGAAAAATCTAAAACTTGTGACTAAAATTCTAGCATATTTGATGACTAGTTTGGATCATTATAAGAGGGCAAACTTGAATACCAGCATCCAGGTGTTATTTTCTGATAACTTTTCAGTATTTTCTATTTTTCCTTCAAATCTAGATTCCAAATTACAGAAATGCAGTCATTGTAGCTAAGTCTCCTGATGCTGCAAAGAGGTAAGTAAGCCAGACATGGGTCCTGATCCCTCCTGAGCGCTCCCAAAGTCAGAATGAGCTGCTTTGGAATCCAGAGGCTGTCACTCGTGGCCCTTGAAAGCCCACTGGCTCTCATGTTAACCCCTCCATCGTTGCCATGTCCCATACCATGCACAGCTTTATCTCCAGCCTCCAGACAGCACACGTGATCCCTGAGTTCCTCATCTTTCCTCTGGGAAAACAAAGTTCCTTCAAGTTCTCAGAGAAAGAAAAGCAATGAGGCTATGAGCATTTTTCAGGCAATGGTTTTTTTTTGTTTTTTGTTTTTTGTTTTTTTTTTTTTGAGAGAGTCTCACTCTGTCTCCCAGGCTGGAGTGCAATGGCGTGATCTCGGCTCACTGCAACCTCCACCTCCTGGGTTCAAGCAGCTCTCCTGCCTCAGCCTCCCCAGTAGCTGGGATTACAGGCGCCTGTCACCACTCCCGGCTAACTTTTTGTATTTTTAGTAGAGACGGGGTTTCACCATGTTCATCAGACTAGTCTTGAACTCCTGACCTCAAGTGATCTGTCCGCCTTGGTCTCCCAAAGTGCTGGGATTACAGGCGTGAGCCACTGTGCCCGGCCCAGGCAATGGTTTTTAACGTTGTTCTTTCTTCTGAAGATGACTATCAGAATATTGGACAAAGGATAGAATCAAAATTATCTAGAATCAGGGCGGGCCGGGTGGCTCACGCCTGTAATTCCAGCACTTTGGGAGGCCAAAGCGGGAGATCGCTTGAGCCCAGGGGTTCAAAACTGGCCTGAGCAACATAGTGAGGCCCCGTCTCTACAAAAATACAAAAATCAGCAAGTTGTGGCAACACGTGCCTGTGGTCCCAGCTACTCAGGAGGTTGAGGTGGGAGGATCACCTGAGCCTCAGGAGCTTGAGGCTGCAGTGAGCCATGTTGGCGCCACTGCACTCCAGCCTGGGTGACGGTGAGACCTTGTCTCAAAAAAAAAAAAAAAAAAAATGTCTAGAATCAGATACAATCCCAAACCCTAACTCACGTGCCCTTTGAGGCATTTACATTCTGGCCTGGGCCTCACATTCTCATTTATATAAATAATGCCTTTGTATGTCCCTGAAACGTTCAATGTTTTCATTTTATGGTTAAAAAGTGATGCAATAGTGATGCGTGGGATTTCTTCCTGTTTCACCATTTCCCTTTGTCCTTCTAGGGCCCAGTCCTATGCAGAGAGACTGCGTCTGGGTTTGGCCGTCATCCACGGGGAAGCTCAGTGCACGGAACTGGACATGGACGATGGTCGTCACTCCCCGCCTATGGTCAAAAACGCTACTGTGCACCCAGGCCTGGAGTTGCCATGTAAGATGAGCTCTGTGTTTTTATTTTATTTGTAAACTGAAGAAAGTTTTTTTTGTTGGGTTTTTTGTTGTTGTTGTTTTGTTTTGTTTTGTTTTGTTTTGTTTTGGAGACGGAGTCTCACTCTGTCGCCCAGGCTAGAGTGCAGTGGCACGATATTGGCTGACTGCAACCTCCGCCTCCTGGGTTCAAGCAATTCTCCTGCCTCAGCCTCCTGAGTGGCTAAGATTACAGGCATGTGCCACCACGCCTGGCCAATTTTTTTATTTTTAGTAGAGACAGGGTTTCACTATGTTGGCCAGGCTGGTCTCAAACTCCAGACCTCATGATCCGCTGCAGACCTCGTGATCCGCTCACCTCGGCCTCCCAGAGTGCTGGGAATACAGGCATGAGCCACTGCGCCTGGCCCTGAAGAAAGTTTTAAGTAGTATAAATGGCTAGGAGTTATCGACCTTGTAGATACATGCTGTCTTGTTGTTTTTAAATAATGGAATGATATTTGCTATCCTCCGCCTGTTTTTTTGAGAAAGGATCTTGCTCTGTTGCTCTGTACAGTGGCAGAGTCATGGCTCACTGCAGTCTTGACCTCCTGGGCGCAAGTGATTCTCCCACCTCTGCCTCCTGGGTATCTGGGACTATAGGGGTACACTACCATGCCTGGATAGTTTTCTTTTTTTTGTATAGAGACAGGGTCTCCCTACATTGCTCAGGCTGGTTTTGAACTTCTTTGCTTAAACAGTCCTCCTGTCGTGGCCTCCCAAAATGCCAAGATTATGTAAGATTACAGACTTGAGCCAACATGCCAGGCCCGATTTCCTCCTTTGTAAAAGGAAGTTGTGTTATACACATTTGTAGACTGTGTATGGACAGTTCTGCATAGCACTCAGCATTCAGACAGTGTTTGATAATTTTAGCTTTAGTAAAAAAGTTGTATGTGTGATGGTGTGAAATCTTAAGCTTTTATATTATGGTAAGCTGGATGACAGCTGTTGATCAAATACCAGGCTTTGGGGATCAGGTAACTTTTATTTTTATTTATTTATTTATTTTGAGACGGAGTCTTACTCTGTCGCCAGACTGGAGTATAGTGGTGCAATCTTGGCTCACTGCAACCTCCTCCTCCCCTATTCAAGCGATTCTCCTGCCTCAGCCTCCCCAGTGGCTGGGGCTGTAGGTGCGTGCCAACACGCCCAGCTAATTTTTGTATTTTTAGTAGAGACGAAGTTTCACCATGTTGGCCAGGATGTTCTCGATCTCTTGACATTGTGATCCACCTGCCTTGGCCTCCCAAAGTGCTGGGATTACAGGTGTGAGCCACCGTGCCAAGCCGTAGTCTGCATTTTTAGCTTTTTATTTTAAACTGACTTTAGACTTAAAGTTGAAAGAACAGTACAGATTTCTAGCATATGCTCTTCACTCGGAGTCCCTAAATTTAACACAAATATACACGGGTTTTTTTTCACCATTTGAGGGCAAGTTGCAGATGTAATGTTCCTTCATTCCTAAATACCTTCGTGTATATTTGTAAGACAAAAGGTTCTCTTATATAACCAGAGTATCATTATCAGACTCAGGAAGCTAACATTGCTATAACACTGTAATCTACAGACCTTACTCAGGTTTCACCAGTGGTCCCAGCAGTGTCCTTTAGAGCAAAAGAATAAACTTGTTTTCTTGTCCAAGACCTAACCCAGGGTCACACATTGCATTTAGTTGTCATTTCTTTTTAGTCTCATTTAATCTGGAATGGCTGCTCTATTCTTTGTTTCTTATGACCTTGATACTTTTGAACAGTGCGATCAAGTGATTTTGTAGACTATCCCTTAATTGGGGCTTGTTGATGTCCTCGGAATTAGATTCAGGTTGTGCATTTTTGGCAGAAAAATCACAGGAAACACGTGATGTGTCCCATTACTGGTGATGTGCATTCTGATAAGTTGGTTAAGGTTTCTCTGGCAGGTTTCTCAACTGTGAAGTTACTTTTTTTTTTTTCCCTCTTTGTAATTAATACTACCTCATGTTAAGACTATGTTTTAACTATAAATATTCTATTTCTCATCAAAGTGAACATCTACTGATGATTCTTGCCTGAATCAGTTATTGACTGTGATTGTTGTCAGTGTTCATTTTTCTAACTCTATCATTCCTTCTACATTTATTGGTTGACCTTCTAATGCAAGAAAGCTTTCTCTTCCCTATTCATTTCTTCATTTATATCAGTATGGATTCATAGACCTATTTCATTCAGTGGGTTATAATTCATTGTCGTCACAGGAATACCTTAAATATTGCAGGTTCAGTTCTACACCATTGCAATAGGTGAATATTGTAATAAAGTGAGTCTCATGGATTTTTTGGTGTCCCAGCGCATGTGAAAGTTATGTTTATACTGTAGTCTATTAAATGCTCAATAGCATTATGTCTAAAAACAATGTACATACCTTAATTTAAAAATACTTTACTGCTAAAAAATACCAGCAGTTGGCCGGACGCGGTGGCTCCCACCTGTAATCCCAGCACTTTGGGAGGCCGAGGTGGGCAGATCATGAGGTCAGGAGATCGAGACTGGCCTGGCTAACACTGTGAAACCCCGTCTGTACTAAGAAAGTGCAAAAAATTAGCCAGGCGTGGTGGCAGGCGCCTATAGTCCCAGCTACTGGGAGGCTGAGGCAGGGAATGGCATGGAGGCAGGAGAATGGAGGTGGAGCTTGCAATGAGCCGAGATCACACTGCTGCACTCCAACCTGGGCGACAGAGCTGGACTCCGTCTCAAAAAAAAAAAAAAAAAAAAATTAGCAGTCATCTGAGCCTCCATCTTGTTGGTGGAGGGTCTTGATGTTGATGGCTGCTGGCTGATCAGGGTGGTGGTTGTTGAAAGTTGGGATGGCTATGGAAATTTCTTTCTTTCTTTTTTTTTTTTTTAAGAGATGAGGTCTGTTTCCGAGGTTGGTCTTTTTTTTTTTTTTTTTTTTTTGAGACAGAGTCTCACTCTGTCACCCAGGCTGAAGTAGTGCAGTGGTGCAGTCTTGGCTCACTGCAAGCTCCGCCTCCCGGGTTCATGCCATTCTCTTGTCTCAGCCTCCTGAGTAGCTGGGACTACAGGCGCCTGCCACCACGCCCAGCTAATTCTTTGTATTTTTAGTAGAGACGGGGTTTCACCATGTTAGCCAGGATGGTCTCGATCTCCTGACCTCATGATCCACCCGCCTCCGCCTCCCAAAGTGCTGGGATTACAGGAGTGAGCCACCCTGCCCTGCCAGCCTCAGGCAATTTTTATACCTCAGCTTCCTGAGTAGCTGGGATTACAGGCAAGAGTGATTGTGCCCATCTGTGGCAATTTCGTAATGAAGTTTGCCTCATGATTGACTCTTCTTTCACAAAAGATTTTTCTGTAGCATGTAATGCTGTTTTATAGCTTTTTTTTTTTTTTTTGAGATGCAGTTTTCGCTCTTGTTGTCCAGGCTGGAGTGCAGTGGTGCAATCTTGGCTCACTGCAACCTCCGCCTCCTGGATTCAAGCGATTCTCCTCCCTCGGCCTCCCAAGTAGCTGGGATTACAGGCATGCACCACCACACCTGGCTAATTTTTTTGTATTTAGTAGAGACAGGGTTTCACCATGTTGGTCAGGCTGGTCTCGAACTCCTGACCTCAGATTATCCACCCACCTCAGCCTCCCAAAGTGCTGGGATTACAGGAGTGAGCCACTGTGCCCAACCGACAGCATTTTTTAAAATGTCAGCCAGGTGATGTGCTGATGTTCTAACAAGGTTCAAGGATGGCACATCTCACATGTGAGCATGAACACCCAGTGATCACACTTACGAACTACAAAAGGATCTGTTTGATAGCATTTTACCCAGAAGAACGAACTACTTTCTTTTTTTTTTTTGAGACAGAGTCTCTGTTGCCCAGGCTGGAGTGCAGTGGCACCATCTCGGCTCACTGCAACCTCTGCCTCCTGGGTTCAAGCAATTCTCCTGCCTCAGCCTCCCAAGTAGCTGGGATTACAGATGTGTGCCACCACACCCGGCAAATTTTTGTATTATTCGTAGAGGCAGGGTTTCACCATGTCAGCCAGGCTGGTCTCGAACTCCTGACCTCAGATGATCTACCCGCCTCGGCCTCCAAAAGTGCTGGGATTACAGGTGTGAGCCACTGCGCCCAGCTGAAAGAACTACTTTAAAAATTGTAGTCACTTTTCTCAAACCCTGCCACTGTGTTATCAAATGATTTTTGTAATACTTCTAAATCCTTGTTTTCATTTCAACAGTGTTCATAGCATCTTCACCAGCAGTAGATTCATTAAAAAAAAAAAAACAACACCCACTTTCTTTGCTTATCCATAAAAGCAACTCCTTATCCATTACAGTTTTATCATAAGATTGAAGCAGCCCAGTCACAGCTTCAGGTTCCACTTCTAATTCTAGTTCTTTTGCTATTTCCACCACATCTGCAGTTACTTCTACCATGGAGGCCCTGAACTCCTTAGAGACATCCATGAGGGTTAGAATCAACTTCTTCCAAACTCCTGTTAATGTTGATATTTTGGCCTCCTCCCATGAATCACGAATGTTCTTCATGGCATCTAGAATGGTGCATCCTTTCCAGAGATTTTCAATTTACCTTGTCTGGGTCCTTCAGAGGAATCACTATCTATGGCATCTGTAGTCTTCTAAAATGTATTTTATTTTATTTTTTTTGATACAGAGTCTTGCTCTGTCACCCAGGCTAGAATGCAGTGGCGCGATCTTGGCTCAGTGCAACCTCTGCTTTCCAGGTTCAGGTGATTCTCATGCCTCATTCTCTCGAGTTTCTGAGATTACAGGTGTGCACCACCACGCCCAGCTAATTTTTTATTTTTAATAGAGAAAGGGTTTCACCATGTTGGCCAGGCTGGTCTCAAATTCCTGACCTCAGGTGATCTGCCTGCCTCAGCCTCCCAAAGTGCCGGGATTATAGGCGTGAGCCACCACGCCCAGCCAAATGTATTTCTTTTTATTTTATTTTAGAGACGGGTCTCTGTCTGCTGTCCAGGCTGGAGTACAGTGACAGGATCTCCCTCTCTCGCCCAGACCTGGAGTGCAGTGGTGCGATCACTGCTCACTGCAGCCTCTACCTCCTGGGCTCAGGTGATCCCCCCACCTCAGCCTCCCGAGTAGCTTGGAAGCTGGGACCATAGGTGCGTGCCACCACTCCTGACTAATTTTTGTATTTTTTGTAGAGACAGGGTTTTGCCATGTTGCCCAGGCTGGTCGTGAACTCCTGGGCTCAAGCAGTCAACCCACCTTGGCCTCCCAAAGTGCTAGGATTAGAGGTATGAGCCACTGTGCCCAGCACCCAGCGAATTTTTAGAAATTTTTAGTAGAGACAGGGTCTTGTCTTGTCCAGGCTGGTATCGAATTCATTGGCTCAAGTAATCCTCCCGCCTCAGCCTGTATTCTTGACAGTTTGGGAGGGTGAGGTAGGAGGATCACCTTATTATTATTACTGTTAATAATAATACTTGGAAGTTGAAATTACTCCTTGTTCAACGGGCTGCAGAATGGATGTTGTATTAGCCGGCATGAAAACAACACTAATCTCCTTGTATATCTCCATCAGAGCTGTTGAAAGACTATTGTTTGAGATATATGTTTTTTTGAGATGGAGTCTTGCTCTGTCACCCAGGCTGGAGTGCAATGGCACGATCTCGGCTCACTGCAACCTTCGCCTCCTGGGTTCAAGTGATTCTCCTGACTCAGCTTCCCGAGTAGCTGGGATTACAGGCGTGCGCCACCATGCCTGGCTAATTTTGTATTTTTAGTAGAGATGAGGTTTCACCATATTGGTCAGGCTGGTCACGAACTCCTGACCTCAAATGATCTAACTGCCTCAGCTTCCCAAAGTGCTGGGATTACAGGTGTGAACCACTGCGCATGGCCTGTTGTTTGATATTGTTTGAACTTTTATCAATTATCTTAGTTAGATCTTCTGAGTAACTTATTGCAGCTTCTATATGAGCAATTACTGCTTCACCTTGCACTTAGGTCACGGAAACGGCTTCTTTCCTTAAACTTCATGAACCAGCCTTGCTGTGGATTAGGCTTTGGCTTAAGGGAATTTTGTGGCTGGTTTGATCTTCTATCCAGATTACTCAAACTTCTCTGTATCAGTAATAAGGCTGTTTTATTTTCTCATCATTTGTGTGTTCCCTGGAGTCCCATTTTTAATGTCCTTCATGAACTTTTCCTTTGCATTCACAACCTGGCTGTTTGACTAAAGAGGTGTAGCTTTTGGCTTTTGACACACTAAGCTTAATTATTTCTAGCTTTTGATTTAAAGTAAGAGACATGGGGCTCTTCCTTTCACTTAAACACTTAGAGGCCATTGTAGGGTTATTGGCCTAATTTCAATATATTGTGTCTCAGGGAATAGGGAGGTCCAACAAGAGGAAGAGAGACGGGAACAGCAGGTCAGTGGAGTAGTCAGAACACACATTTACTAAGTTTGCTGTCTTTTTTTTTTTGTTTGTTTGTGACAGAGTTTCGCTCTGGATCTCAGCTCACTGCAACCTCCGCCTTCCGGGTCCAAGTAATTCTCCTGCCTCAGCCCCTGAGTAGTGTGCTCCACCGCACCCAGCTAATTTTTGTATTTTTAGTAAAGACAGGGTTTCGCCATGTTGGTCAGGCTGGTTTTGAACTCCTGACCTCATGATCCACCTGCCTCGGCCTCCCAAAGTGCTGGGATTACAGGTGTGAGCCACCATTGCACCCAGCCAGTTTGCTGTCTTATATGAGCATGGTTCATGCTGCCCCAAAACAATTGCAATAAAAAAAAAAAAAAAAAAAAAAAAAAAAAAAAAAAAAAAAAAAAAAAAAAAAAAAAAAAAAAAAAATGCAATAGTAACATCAAAGATCACTGATTACAGATACCAGAAAAGATGTAACAACAATGGAAAAAGTGGAAATACTGCAAGAATTACCAAAATGTGACACAGAAACATGAAACAAGCACATGCTGTTAGAAAAATGGCACCCAGGCTGGGCACGGTGGCTCGTGCCTGTAGTCCCAACACTTTGGGAGGCCAAAGTGGCAGGATCACTTGAGCCCAGGAGTTGGAGACTAGCCTGGGCAACATGGCAAAACCTGGTCTCTACAAAAAATACAAAAAATTAGCCAGGCGTGGCATGCGCCTGTGGTCCCAGCTATTCGGGAGGCTGAGGTGGGAGGTTCCCTTGAGTCCAGGAGG
Source organism: Nomascus leucogenys (assembly GCF_006542625.1). Lineage (NCBI taxonomy): Eukaryota > Metazoa > Chordata > Mammalia > Primates > Hylobatidae > Nomascus > Nomascus leucogenys. The sequence continues at coordinate 90,716,924 of NC_044394.1, read as the reverse complement.
CAGAGGTTGCAGTAAGCCGAGATCACACCACTGCACTCCAGCCTGGGTTATAGAGCAAGACCCTGTCTTAAAAAAAAGAGAGAGAGAAATGGCGCCCATAGACTTGCTTAACACAGAGTTGCCACAAACTTCAATTTGTAAAAATTGTATTATCTGGTAATCTAGCACTTTGGGAGGCTGAGGTGGGTGCATCAGCTGAGGTCAGGAGTTCGAGACCAGCCTGGCCAACATGGTGAAACCCTGTCTCTACTAGAAATACAAAAAAAAAAAAAAAAAAAAATTAGCGGGACGTGGTGGTGTGTGCCTGTAGTCCCAGCTACTTGGGAGGCTGAGTCAGGAGAATCACTTGAACCTGGGAGGCAGAGGTTGGAGTGAATCGAGATCGTGCCACTACACTCCAACCTGGGTGACAAAGGGAGACTCCATCTCAAAAAAAAAAAAAAAACAAAAAAAAAACAGCATTATCTGCAAAGCAACATAAAGCAAAGTGCAGTAAAATGAAGTATGCCTTCCTTCCTTCCTTTCTTTCTTTCTTTCCTTTCCTTTCTCTTTCTTTCTTTCTTTCTTTCTCTCTCTTTCCTTTCTTTCTTTCTCTCTGTCTCTCCTTTTCCTTTCCTTTCTTCTCTTCTTTTCTTTTCCTTTTTCTTTTCTTTTCTTCTTTTCTCCTTCCTTCCTTCCATCCTTCCTTCTCTCCCTCCCTCCCTCCCTTTCTCACCCAGGCTGGAGTGCAGTGGCACTATTTCGGCTCACTGCAACCTTTGCTTTCCAGGTTCAAGTGATTCTCGTGGCTCATTCTCTCAAGTTTCTGGGATTACAGGCGTGCACTACCACGCCGGGCTAATTTTTGTTTTTTTAGTAGAGACAGGGTTTTGCCATGTTGGCCAGACTGATCTCCAACTCCTGACCTCAGGTGATCCGCCTGCCTCAGCCTCCCAAAGTGCTGGGATAACAGATGTGAGCCACCACACCCAGCCTACATTTATTTTAATGCTCAGTTTGTCTCATATTTGGCTAGAGAGAGCTCCTTCCAGCTGCCTCCTGTGTTCTTTTGGCATGTCCCCAACACTTTTGGAGACTCCCTTATTTTTCTGCTATAACCACGCCCCGTGTTCATTTTGTACTTTCTTAGCACTGTACTTGGCCATTTCTCCAAGGAGTCTTTATACCTTTAGTGGAGAATGGTATTTATTTATTTTTAAAAATCAGTCAGGCCAGGCACAGTGGCTCACGCCTGTAATCCCAGCACTTTGGGAGGCCAAGGAGGGTGAATCACGAGTTCAGCCTGGCCAACATGGTGAAACCCTGTCTCTACTAAAAATACAAAAAGCCGAGCGTGGTGGTGGGCACCTGTAATCCCAGCTACTCAGGAGGCTGAGGCAGGAGAATTGCTTGAACCCGGGAGGCGGAGGTTGCAGTGAGCCAAGATGGTGCCACTGCATTCCAGCCTGGGTGACAGAGCAAGACTCCGTCTAGAAAAAAAAAATAAATCGGTCAGATTTAGCAGTGCTGGATTGTATACCAACTTTTTAGTGACACTAATATTAATAAGTATTGATAACCCATTAGCATCAGACCAGCTGAGAATGGTATTTAGAAACCAAGATTTGGGCTCAGGGTGGACATGCTCAGTTACCCCACGTTACTACCTGTGAGTTACCTTGATTTAATGTCCTTTTGTAAGCGGCTGAGTATGTTGTGGGATAAAGACGGAGAAATAGGCCAGGCGTGGTGGCTCATGCCTGTAATTCCAGCACTTTGGGAGGCCGAGGCAGGCAGATCACAAGGTCAGGAGTTCGAGACCAGCCTGACCAACATGATGAAACCCCGTCTCTACTAAAAATACAAAAATTAGCCAGGAGTGGTGGCACACATCTGTAATCCCAGCTACTTGGGAGGCTGAGGCAGGAGAATTGCCTGAACCCAGGAGGTGGAGGTTGCAGTGAGCTGAGATCACGCCACTGCACTCCAGCCTGAGCAACAGAGTGAGACTTCATCTCAAAAAAATAAAAATAAAAAAAGACCGAGAAATAAAATTACTGGGTGAGAGGTTATTTTGATAGATGTTGTATTATGAGAGTATTTTATATGGTGAGATTATTTATTCTGAGGATGTTGCTTTGTTGCTTAACGGTCATAACCATGGTTTCACCGGCAGTCATCTTTGTGTGTCACAGGAAAAGAATGCATTACTTCTAGACATACTGGTGTGTTTACATTGCAACTTTCACAGTTATCATCACATTGCTTTCTGTGATTCTCTTTAATAGGCTTAGCCAAGAAAATTCTGAAAAAATTATTTCTTGTATATGTAATAAATTGCACCTCCCAAATTAAATATGCTTCACATCTGTGTGTCAGTTATCCAGTGTGTGCCGGTGGTTCATTGGTTGGTAATGAAGATTAAGATCTTAGAATGGTTATGACAGAATAAATATTCAACCTTGGAATCTTTGCATTTCTTAGGAAGATGAACTATTTTATTTTCCTCAAATCCATTCTTTTTTTTTTTTGTTTTGAGATGGAGTCTTGCTCTGTCACCCAGACTAGAGTGCAGTGGTACAATCCCAGCTCACTGCCACCTCTGCCTCCCAGGTTCAAGTGATTCTCCTGCCTCAGCCTCCCGAGTAGCTGGGATTACAGGTGCCTGACACCGCCCCCAGCTAATGTTTTTGTATTTTTAGTGGAGACGGGGTTTCACCATCTTGGCCAGGCTTGTCTCGAACTCCTGACCTCCTGATCCACCCGCCTCGGCCTCTCAAAGTGCTGGGATTACAGGCGTGAGCCACCGCACCTGGCCAAACCCATTCTTTAGAGCACTACTTCTTGCCCACGGGTGAGTTTTGCCTCACAGTGGATATTTGGCAATGTCTGGAGATGTTTCTGGTTGTCACAACCATGGGAGCTGGGGTGCTGCTGGCATCTCGTAGGTAAAGGCCAGGATGCTGCTCAGCATCCTGCAGTGCGATAATCACCCAGTCCAAAATGTCAGTAGTGCTAGGGCTGAGAAGCTCATTTTAGAGTAATTTGTTAAAGGAGAAGTTTTATGAATGAAGGAGTGAAACCTTAAATCTTTTCCATCTTATCGGTAGACTTGATGCAGATGATGGGCAAGGCCATCTAACAAACTTGAAAAGATTATATGTCGGGGGTTCTGCTAAAGAAGACTACATTTGCCACAGGGGTGAAAAGTAAGAGTTTGGATCACAAAAGTGAGAGGAGGTCACTTTTTCTGGCTCGCTTTTCCTGGCTTCTTAATTTCACAAGTGAAGATGTGGTTTTCACCACTGAAGTGAAAACAGACATTGGCACCTCTTGAGCATCTGTTAAATGTAAATTTTGATTTGTTTGCTTGTAGATAGGGGTTATGAGCTTGAAATCAGTTCATTTCTATTCTACAGAAGACCTCATTTTATTTATTCATCTAATTTATTTTATTTTTCTGCGATGGAGTCTCGCTCTGTCACCCGGGCTGGAGTGCAGTGGGCGATCTCAGCCCACTGCAACCTCCACCTCCCGGGTTCAAGCAATTCTCCTGCCTCAGCCTCCCAAGTAGCTGGGATTACAGGCGTGCACCACCACGCCTGGCTAATTTTTGTATTTTTAGTGGAGAAGGGTTTTTGCTATGTTGGCCAGGCTGGTCTTCAACTCCTGACCTCAGGTGATCTGCCCGCCTCAGCCTCCCAAAGTGCTGGGATCACAGGCATGAGCCACCACACCCAGCCACTCGTCTCTTTTTAATGTCAGTTTGTTGATATGGTTTGACATTTCATTGAACTAGAAATAGACAAAGGTCAAAATGGGTAAGGAATGAATTTGCTCATAGTTCTTTTTTGCTGTTTACTTTAGCAGAGGAAGGTTTGGTTAATTGGCTCCCAGGAAAGAGTAAACGTGTGCACATGTGTGCAGGTGCTTGTACTTGTGATGGAAGCGTGCGTAAGGTAAGGAGGGTTGTCATTGCAGCTTTATTTTACTTGGAAAATGCTACCTTTAAAAGCAAAAGACAACTTCCTACGTCCTTCATAAGAACATTGGAAATCATTTGATGAATTGGAAACATTTTCACTGCAGTTGATATAGTTTTCACAGTGATTTCTGGCCACAAGTAATGTTGCACAATTTATTTTATTCATGGATTAGATTTTGTTTGATAAAATGGAAAGAGAGAGCAGAATCTAAACTTAGGGTCGTTTTAGCACTCTATTCTTGACCTTGTATGAAAACTGGAATTTTTGGTGTTTTATTTTTTGGGTAAGCTATTCAAAAACTGTTGGTCATTTTTTTTCTACCCTGTAATAATAAAGTCTGTCTCTGTTTTGTGGCAGCCACCAAATTATGTATTCACTTTTATTCAGAACCTAAAGGCAGTATCAGCAGGGAATGAGTATATTGGGCAGAAAGGCTTTCATTTTAGCCTTTTTTAGCCTCCCTCCTAGCAGTGCCTAGGTTTTTCATGCGAAACTAACGATAGTTCTTTGCGGGAGGTAGGGTTGCAAAAAAGTAAACACAAATACTGTGATGTTTTCCGCATCAAACTAGAGCTGAATTTCCATTGATATTTGATGAGGGGTATTGGCTTGCAATCTTTCTTTTTTTTTGAGACTGAGTCTCACTCTGTTGCCCAGGCTGGTGTACAGTGGTGCGATCTCAGTTCACTGCAATCTTTGCCTCCTGGGTTCAAGCAAGTCTTGTTTCAGTCTCCTGAGTAGCTAGGATTACAGGCGTGTGCCACCATGCCTGGCTAATTTTTATATTTTTAGTAGAGACAGAATTTCACCATGTTGGCCAGGCTGGTCTTGAACTCCTGACCTCAGGTGATCCACCTGCCTTGGCCTCTCAAAGGTGGCCTGGCCAACATGGTGAAACCCCGTCTCTGCTAAAAATACAAAAAATTAGCCAGACATGGCAGCGCGTGCCTGTAATCCCAGCTACTCAGGAGGCTGAAGCGGGAGAATCGCTTGAGCCTGGGAGGCAGAGGTTGCAGTGAGCCAAGATCGTGCCACTGCACTCCAGCCTGGGAGACAGAGTGAGACTCTCAAAAAAAAAAAGTGGATAGGTCAACATAACCACCTATTTACATGGTTTAACTTAAAAACAGAATCTCAGGAAGCTGCTCCTAATGGTGGTGGTTTGAAACCCCCTTCCCCCCATTTTAAGTGATTTTATATACAAAGCCTTCTTGTCTTGCCCAAATTCAAGAAGTTGTCTTTGTTTCTAGGATGCGAAATCAGGAAATACATGTCTGTTGAAATGTATAAAGTAGTGCTGAATTTCAGCTCAACTGATTTGCCAGTATACAGAGAAAAACACCTGTTCTTTGAGATACGCAGTGCCTTTTGGTGGGAATCTGCCAAAATTGTTTGTTGGTAGTCACTAAACTCTTGTTACCTGAATTTTATTCTCTTTCGCTTCCCCCACTACTGGCCTAATAAATATTTCAGAATAATAACAAAGTTTAAAGAAAGAATACTTAGCCTATTCTTCTGAAATAGTCTTTGTTTTTCTTCTCTGTTTACTAACCTCCTTTTGAGGATAAAATCTTATTTCCTTTCTTTATCCTGTAGTTTCCTTTGTACACTCATAGCCTTTCTTCAGATGCAGATTTTACAGTCAGATAAAAGTCTCTACTTTAGGCACCAATTAAATCAGGAAAAGATGATGGGCCTGGAGTTATTGTCTTCAAGTTCCTGATTTTGAGGAAACTCTGATTATGTCAGTAGTGCAGATATCTGATAGTAAGGTTACACTGTCCAAATAAGGTGACTTTGGAAGAAAATAACATAAAGCCATCTCATGATCTGGCAGCTTTTCGCTGTTTCGCTTTCTGCAGAGCAGCATTCCTTCTGCCTGTCTCTGTCGGTCTGTGTGAGAGTGGGGTTTCTATCTGCATGGTCTACAGAGCGGCATTCCTTCTGCATATCTCTCGGTCTCTGTGAGAGTGGGGTTTCTATCTGCACAGCATTGCGGTGCAGCTTCTCCATGTTGGCAGAATCTTCCATGCTCTGCTGGTTCGTGTCTTTCCAGCTGTGCTGTGCACTGTGCTGACTGCTGAGCTCATGAGACACGGCTCGTCTCAACTGAGAAGTGCTGTATGTCTAAAATACACACCAAGTAGAGAAGACTTGATAGGAAAAAAGTGTAAGGCTGGGTGCGGTGGCTCATGCCTATAATCCTAGCACTTTGGGAGGCTGAGGTAGGAGGATTGCTTGCTTCCAGTTTGAGACCAGCCTGGGCAACATAGCAAGATCCCCTCTGAAAAAAAAAAGTGTAAAACATCTCATTAATTTTTATATCAGGCTGGACGTGGTGGCTCACGCCTGTAATCCCAGCACTTTGGGAAGCTGAGGCGGGTGGATCACCTGAGGTCAGGAGTTTGAAACCAGCCTGACCAACGTGGAGAAGCCCCGTCTCTACTAAAAATACAAAACTCAGCTGAGTGTGGTGGTGCATGCCTGTAATCTCAGCTACTCGGGAGGCTGAGGCAGAATTGCTTGAACCCAGGAGGCGGAGGTTGCAGTGAGCCAAGCTCGTGCCATTGCACTCCAGCCTGGGCAACAAGAGCAAAACTCCATCTCAAAAAATACATACATACATACATACATTTTTATATCAGTTACATGTTGAAATTATAATAATTTGGGAATTGCATAAAATAAAATGTATTAATTTCATCTGTTTTTAATGTGGCTACTAGAAAATTCAAAGTAACGTGTATGGCGTGCCTTCTGTTTCTTTTGGCCAATGCTGCTGTTTCTGAGAGATCGCAGGTTCATTGAGGGGGAATCTGCGTGGTTTGTTTGTTTTTTGTCTGTATAGTGGTTTTGCCACCATTTCCAGGGAATTAGGTTGTGATTACATTTCTCTAGTGATACATGAATGAATGAGATCTTAAAATTTGTTTTGTTTTGCTAGTGATGATGGCCAAAGAGAAGCCACCGATAACTGTAGTTGGAGATGTTGGAGGCCGCATTGCAATCATCGTGGTATGGCTATGTGTCTGTCATCCATGTGCAGAGGTGACACTCCTGGCTCTTGGTCAGTAGGTTGTCTACTCTGGGACTGTATTTCTAGGAACGATGATCCGAATGGATCCATGTATCCTTTCTCACCCAAACTCCCTTGTGCCAAGTGGCAGAAACCTGTATCCAGGTTAACTACACATTAAAGTATAACCTACAGATAGGAAATGAGCACAGTACTCCCATGAGAATATTCAGCACCTTGACCTTCATCGTGTGGATTCTAGGTTCTTCAAACCAGCTCGCCTAATCATGCTTGAGCGTTAGGGCCGAAAGATGAACTGAAGATGAGCTGTTCCGTTTTCACAACTAAGAATGGGTATCCCCATGCAGACTCGTTCTGCATGTTGACATAATTTTTTTCCCAGCGCTAAATACCTGCTGGCTAGTGGGTCACGAGTCCTTTGCAGTAGCACACTTTATTTCAGTTTTCTTCTCATGTCACGGTCTATTTGAAGAAAAATAAATGGAACGCTGGCTATGTGGGATTAACCAGAAATGTGAAACAGGAAAATGAGTGTTGGCAATCCTCAGCTCCAACCGTAATGTCACAGGTGCTTGACTGTGCCCTCCTCTGACAGACACACAAGGTACCGTCGGGTACTTCTGTTGCCATTTCTGGATGCTCGGTCTTTGACCCAGGCACACAGCTCTGATTTTCCATCAGAAATCCTCTGAAACTGAGTGCAGAAAAGAGTAGGGTGGTGTGTGCATTGACAGTCTGGGCTAGAGGGTGTTTCTTTCCTACCACCTCACTCTGTTCTCCTCCCAGGATGACATTATTGACGATGTGGAGAGTTTTGTCGCTGCTGCGGAGATCCTGAAAGAGAGAGGCGCCTATAAGATCTATGTCATGGCCACCCACGGCATCCTGTCTGCAGAGGCCCCCCGCCTGATTGAGGAGTCCTCCGTAGACGAGGTCAGGCTGCTTCTAAATCTTGAGCCAAGATTTGCTGCTGTGTTTTCTGGGAATAATAAAATGATTCAGTCAATACTAAATTGCTTAATCCGCCTGTAGCATTTCTAGCTTTTGCTGGCTAGCAGTTTGTTGGGACAGATACATGTTTAGGAATACAGATAGTCCGCGACTTACCATGGTTCAACTTAGAATTTTTTGACTTTATGATGATGCAAAACCATTGCAATTACGATGTAATGTGTAGTATTCGATAAATTACTTGAGATATTCAACACTTTATTTTAAAATAATCGCTTTTATTATAAAATGAAAGCCTTTGCCCTAGATGATTTTGCCAACTACAGTCTAATGTAACTGTTCTGGGCATGTTTAAGGTAGGGCTAGGCCAAGTTAATGATGTTTAGTAGCTTAGGTGTATTAAATGCATTTTTTTTTTTTTTTGAGATGGAATCTTGCTCTGTTGCCTAGGCTGGGAGTGCAGTGTAGCAGTCTTGGCTCACTGCAACCTCTGCCTCCCGGGTTCAAGTGATTCTCCTGCCTCAGTCTCCCAAGTAACTGGGATTACATGCGCCGACCACCAGGCCTAATTTTTGTATTTTTCGTAGAAACGGGGTTTCACCGTGTTGGCTAGGCTGGTCTCGAACTCCTGACCTCAGGTGATCCACTCGCCTCGGCCTCCCAAAGTGCTAGGATTACAAGCATGAGCCACTGTGCCCAGCCTAAATGCATTTTCTACTTAAAATATTTTCAACTTATAACAATGTGTTTATCCAGACATAACCCTATCATAAGTTGAGAGTTATGCTGAGGGACTGTATATGTCTATTTGCATAACAGTTTGCTTGGGTACTTTAATTTGACACCCTAGGAGCATTTCTCTTGAGGCTGGAATTCTTCCCTTATGATCTGAGAGTTTTGCATAGCACTGGGGCTCACTGTGTTTCTGGGTGGAGACCATGCCATTCCTAAGATTTTCGTCTTGTGTTCTGAGGCCATGTAACTTTTCCTTTGCATAAAATTAGTTCGGTTTGGTTTATAAAAACTATACTCAGTAGAACAAGGTTTTGTAGTTTGGAACTTAGGCTGTGGGGACTCAATGTTACATAAGCTTTTCTGTGTAACCAGTTTGGAACAGACTTCAGTAACAGTATTTGTTTTCCATCACTGTGTGACTAGGTGGTGGTGACGAATACTGTCCCTCATGAGGTTCAGAAGCTGCAGTGTCCCAAGATAAAGACTGTGGATATCAGTTTGATTCTTTCTGAAGCCATTCGGAGAATCCACAATGGAGAGTCCATGGCCTACCTTTTCCGAAACATCACTGTGGATGACTAGCTTTCACTAGGGTCTCAACCCTGGACCTCTTGAGGGAAACATGGAAAAAGCAGTGCCATGAGTGATACAGTGTTTCCTTGCAAGGGAGGACTGGAAACAGCCTGGAGTTAGATATTCTCTTTTGCCCGGATTCATGGGGAGGAGGGATTAAAAGAGTCAGGAAGAAGACAGATCTAATGGATAAATATCATAAAATGGCCTTACATCTCTGCTGTCATCAGCCCTGTTCCTTAAAAGTTCTAGCTGCTTTCTTGAAAATAATCTGAAAATCTTATTGATACTAAAGAGGAGTTAAAGGCACATAAAGTCTTAACTCTATAATGTTCATTTAGTTGTTTCAGCTCCAGGGAAATGGAGGTATTGATGTCGAACCTGGTTAGGGAAGCTGAGCGCCTGTGGCCCTATTACTATCCAGTTGGCCTCTCCCAAATCAACTTCAAGTCTTTTATAGAGAATCGTATTTTTCTTTCAGAAATTGTTATGCCTACAGCCATTGAAATATGAAGCATTCATGTTGTTACATCTCCCAAGGATGTCAGATTAGAAAATAGCATCCCACCTCTGGGTATCTGAGTGGCTCTGAAGTTGCAAATAAAAGAATTTGTTGTCTTGCTAGTCTTTTCATTAGGTGGCAGAAGACCATGGATACAGAACAGCATTCAGGTCTGTGGCTGGACACAAACACTTTCCCAGGTTCCACCCTCTTCCTAAGTGTTGAAGCTAAATCCTTGTTGAATACTATATTTTAAATCTTAAAAAAAAAAAAAAAAAAAAAAAAGGCTGGGTGTGGTGGCTCACGCCTATAATCTGAGTACTTTGGGAGGCTGAGGCAAGGAGGATTGCTTTAGCCCAGGAGTTTGAGACCAGCCTGGGAAACATGGCGAAACCCCCCATCTCTACAAAAAATACAAAAATTAGCCAGGCATTGGTAGCATGTGCCTGTAGTTCCAGCTACCTTGGGAGGCTGAGGTGGGAGGATTGCCTGAGCCAAGGAGGTTGAAGCTGCAGTGAACTATGATTGTACCACTGCCATCCATCCTGGGTGACAGAGCAACACCCTGTCTCAAAAAAAAAAAAAAAAAAAAAAAAAAAAAAAAAAAAAAGGCCAGGGATCGTGTCTTATGCCTGTAATCCCTGTACTTTGGGAGGCCAAGGCAGATAGATCACCTGAGGTCAAGAGTTTGAGACCAGCCTGGCCAACATGGCAAAATCCCATCTCTACTAAAAATACAAAAATTAGCCCAGCTAAGTTAAAAGCATAAAAAGACTACAAAGAGGCCGGGTGTCGTGGCTCACGCCTGTAATCCCAGCACTTTGGGAGGCCAAGGTGGGTAGATGACTTGAGGTCAGGAGTTTGAGACCAGCCTGGCCAATATGGTGAAACCCTGTCTCTACTAAAAATACAAAAATTAGCCGGGTGTTGGGGGGCGGGGGGGCGGCGGTGCACGCCTGTAATCCCAGCTACTCAGGAGGCTGAGGCGGGAGAATTAATTGGTTTAACCCGAGAGGCAGAGATTGCAGTGAGCTGAGATTGTGCCACTGCACTCCAGCCCAAGTGACAGAGCAAGATTCCATCTCAAAAAAAAAAAAAAAAAAAAACTGCAAAGAACTAGTTACTTTGATAACCCCTTAAAGGCCTACTGTGTACCAAGTTACTGGAATATAATGATGATCGAAAATCCTTCAATTAAATAAACAGTACCACTCAGGCTGAAGTGAAAAATCTGAACTTGAACAGTAGTTAAAATAGTACAGTTATTCCTTACAATCCTTGGGTGATTGGTTCTAGGACTCAGCCTCCTGCCCATGGATGTGCAAGTCCCTGATAGAAAATGGTGTAGTATCTGCATAGAAGCTATGCACATCCTGGATACTGCAATATCCTGTGTAAATGGTGATCATGCTGTATTGTTTAGAGAATCATGACAGAAATCTGTACGTGTTCAGTCCTGGTTGGTTAAATCTGCAGATGGAGAGCTCACGGAGGAGGCTGGCTGTGCATGGCACACACTCATAGGTTCTCTTCAAGTAGCCTTGCCGCGCTTCTGTTAGGAAGTTTTATTTATACGTTTTTGGGAAGAATCTGGTATAGGGAAGTCATGTCTCAATTTTTAACACCAGATTTGTCTTGTGCTGTTTAATCCTGCTTTGTAATGAGCTGAAGCATGGACACTTGACCAGGTGAGTGTTTTTTGTTTTTTTTGAAACGGAGTCTCGCACTGTCGCCCAGGCTGGAGTGCAATGGTGCAATCTCGGCTCACTGCAACCTCTGCCTCCCGGGTTGACGCGATTCTCCTGCCTCAGCCTCCCGAGTAGCTGGGATTACAGACGCGCGGTACCATGCCCGGCTAATTTTTTGTATTTTTAGCAGAGATGGGGTTTCACTATGTTGGCCAGGCTGGCCTTGAACTCCTGACCTCAGGTGATCCACCTGCCTAGGCCTCCCAAAGTGCTGGGATTACAGGTGTGAGCCACCAAACCTGGCCGTTTTTTGAGATCAATTAATTTATGGCAGGCTGGGCGCAGTGGCTTACACCTGTACCTGTAATCCCAGCGCTTTTGGGAGGCCGAGGAGGGTGGATCACCTGAGGTCAGGAGTTCAAGACCAGCCTGGCCAACATAGTGAAACCCCATCTCTGCTAAAAATACAAAAAATTAGCCGGGCATGGTACCGCGCGTCTGTAATCCCAGCTACTCGGGAGGCTGAGGCAGGAGAATCGCGTCAACCCAGGAGGCAGAGGTTGCAGTGAGCCGAGATCATGCCATTGCACTACAGCCTGGGCGACAGAGCAAGACTCCCTCCCAAAAGTGAAAAAAAAATTATGGCAGCACAGAAAAGGGACAATTAGCCACCAATTAGTCGTCTGGTGGCTAATTGGAACTGCCTGAGTAGTGAGTGGGTTGTATTTTCCAAGTTGCTTCACCTTTGATTGAACAAAATATGTGGACTGTCTGCAGGGGACTAAGGCCCCAGGACTGCATCCCTTAGACATAGGGCCACCACTCTGTGGAATGGACGCAGCTGATGACACAAAGCATGGTTGCCAGGAAACCCTCAGGTCTTTTTGTCCTTAAGTGGCCCCGCCAAGAGTGAGTGAATCCTGGCTTTTCTAGATTAAGGGGATGGATGGAGTCTAGCTGAATCTTAGGAGGCCTCCTCAGCCCCTGTTGCCAAGGCTCCCCTTGTGATCCTTGTGGTGGCCTTTGCTTCCCCCCCTGGCTCACAGTGAGGCGTGTTCTTACCTGTAATCTTCAGGGCACGCGGGGGGCCCCCACGTCTCAAACGTCCGCCGGCGTGGGGACTGGGAGTCCAGGGCTCCAGCTCGGGGACCCGAGCCTGGCGACAGACAACGGAGGGGTGGCCATCGCGGACCCCGCCGGGGAGTGGAGGCGCAGATTCCCTGGAGGCAGGAGCTGCGTCCAGTGACTCGCCCGGCGCGGCGGGACCCGGGGCGGGGGCGCCCCAAGGACCTCGCAGGGCCCCGAAAGGCCCCAAGGCGCGGCGCGCAGTGAGCGGGAAGTGGTCGGCCGGCGCCCCGCGGCGGCACACAGCTCCTGACAGCCACGATGCCGCCCGCGACCACAGTCTCCCTCCGGGAGCTGGCGGACCTCTCCATCGGCACCCCAGAGGTGGGCGCCGTCAACTTCACGGCCCTGCACACGCTCATCGTGGCCATGCTCAAGAACCTTGACCTCCAAAATACCCGGATCGACTTCCAGGCCTCGTCGCCCAAGCCCAGCCGCTCGCTGCAGTCCGTCCGGAGCTCGCTCGGCACCCCACACCTGCCCGCGCCCAAGGAGGTGCCCAAGGGGGCGCCCCGGGAGAAGCGCAGGGGCGTGGGCCGGGAGCCTTCGTCAGCGCTGGAGAGCCAAGTAAAGGACCTGGGCGGCCAGGTGGAGGACCTGAGCAAGCAGCTCAAGCGCATGGACGGCCAGGTGCAGGGCATCGCCACGCACGTGCAGCACTTCTCCCAGGCCAGCGGGCTCGACCTGGCTGTGCGAGAGTGGCCGGAGGAGCAGGAGGTGGGCGTGCGGGCGCTCAATAGGGTGCGGACTGGGAGTATCACGAAGGATGCCACCGAGGAGCTCAGCTTTGCCAGGGTGAGCGCGCACACGGAGGCACGTGCAGGCCGTCTGCCTCCTCCAGGCCTAGCCGAGTCCCCACCACCGTGGAGGGGCGAGCGGTGGTGGGGACGGAGGGGATGGGGACCGAGGAGGTGCCAGACCTCAGTGCGACTGGCTAGATAGAGCGGCCCATGCTCTATCTTGCAGTCCACGGGGCTGCAAGACGTGAAAATCATAAAAGAACGCCACCAAAAGGCCCAGGGCCTCCCCGAGCTGGAGGGGCCTGGGGACCCCACCTCCCGAGCGTAGTAGCCCCATCCCACCCCGCTCCTTCCTAGCCCCTGTTTACGGGAGGGGTTCGCCCACCACTTACCAGACATCCAAGGACCCAGAGCTGGCTCAGAGTGGGGCCAGCAACTTCTCAGGAGATTCTTAGAGTGAATTCCCTTTTTAAAAAGAATAAAGACATAAAGAGATAGGTGTTGAGGACAAAGTCTCCCAGAGAAGGGGAGTCAGCTCCCTGTGGCCATGACACAAGCCACAGCAGGCAAGGGACAGTTTCACTTGGACTTTTTTTTTTTTTTTTTTTTGAGACGGAGTCTCACTCTGTCACCCAGGCTGAAGTGCAGTGGTGCAGTCTCGGCTCACTGCAACCTCCGCCTCTCAGACTGAAGCGATTCTCCTGCCTCAGCCTCCGGAGTAGCTGGGATTATAGGCACGCGCCACCACACCTGGCTAATTTTTGTATTTTCAGTAGAGAAGGAGTTTCACCATGTTGGCGGGGCTGGTCTCAAATTCCTGACCTCAAGTGATCTGCCCGCCTCGGCCTCCCAAAGTGGTGGGATTACAGGCGTGAGCTACTGAGCCCTGCCTTCAACTGGACTTTTGTTTTCTTGGAGGGACAAGTGCATATAATCATTGAGCATAAGTATTGTCCAGTGAACAGCAGGAGGCAACGCAGGTCAGTGCCAGGAGGTAATAGACACGTGCGTATCTCAGAGCCACCTTAGGTTGGTTCTGAAAGAAAAAGCAGAAGCAACTAGGAAGGAAGCTGGATGGGGAGGCCAAGAGGAGAGACAGGAGGGGAAAAAGAGGCCGGGAAGAGGCAGGAAGAAGAGGCCAAGCCCCAGCAGGGGAGCCCTGGCCACTCATGCCCTCCTGCCATATCACCCCAGGTCTCAAGACCCCAGCACCGCCGGGCGCGGTGGCTCACGCTTGTAATCCCAGCACTTTGGGAGGCCGAGGCGGGCGGATCACAAGGTCAGGAGATCAAGACCACGGTGAAACCCCGTCTCTACTAAAAATACAAAAAAAATTAGCCGGGCGTGGTGGCGGGCGCCTGTAGTCCCAGCTACTCTGAGAGGCTGAGGCAGGAGAATGGCGTGAACCGGGGAGGCGGAGCTTGCAGTGAGCAGAGATCGCGCCACTGCACTCCAGCCTGGGCGACACAGCGAGACTCCGTCTCAAAAAAAAAAAAAAAAAGACCCCAGCACCAATTCACTTTTGCTCTGGGAAGCATCTCTGCTTTCCATTTCAAACTTTAAAGTGTGGTGGGGTTTTTTTTGTTTTAATTTTTTTGGTTTTTTTTTTTTTTTTTTTGAAACAGTCTCAGTCACCCAGGCTGGAGTGCAGTGGCACATTGTCGGCTCACTGCAACTCCATCTCCTGGGTTCAAGGAATTCTCCTGCCTCAGCCTCCCGAGTAGCTAGGATTATAGGTGCACACCACCATGCCCAGCTAATTTTTGTACTTTTAGTAGAGATGGGGTTTTGCCATGTTGGCCAGGCTGGTCTCGAACTCCTGACCTAAAGTGATCCTCCTGCATTGGCTTCCCAAAGTGTTGGGATTACAGGCAAGAGCCACTGCGCCTGGCCTTTTGTTTTAATTTTTAGCTAATCTTAGATTCTAGAAGTTTGCAAAAGTTATAAAAAGTAATTTATTTTTATTTATTAATATATTTTTTCTTAATTCCAAATATGATAGTAAGCACCTTATGTTGTAGCGATTTGCTTTGGTTCTTTTGAGGTGCTTTTCTCTTTAGACAGCACAGATGTTCAGCTATTGTTGAGGTGCCTGGCACCCTTCCTTTCTTGCAAGGCAAGGTGGGCCTCATCCTACAGGCTTTCATGAGTGGGTTGGAGCGAACTGAATCCCAGGACCAGAGGGTCCCATCCCTGCAGCAGCACTTACTCCTGCTGTGCTACCAGCCAGGCCCTCCACTGCATCTCACTTCCCTTCCTGCACTTGGCTGGGAAAAGACCCAGGAGCCTGGGCTGACCGGCCAGGTAAAAACCAGGTAGAAGGCAGGGGCTCCTGCCTGTAATCCCAGCACTGTGGGAGGCCGAGGCGGGAGGATTGCTTGGACCCAGGAGTTCGAGACCAGCCTGGGCAACATGGCAAGATCTTATCTCAACAAAAAACTGTTTAAAATTAGCTGGATGTGGTGGTGCATGCCTGAAGTCCCAGCTACTCAGGAGGCTGAGGTGGGAGGATCATTTGAGCCTGAGAGGTTGAGGCTGCAGTGAGCTGTGGTGGCACCACTGCACTGCAGCCTGGGTGACAGAGCAAGACCCTGTCTCAAAAAAAAAAAAAACAAAAAAAAGAAACCAAAAAAACCCAAGTAGAAGAAACCCTCCCTTTCCATAAGAGCCACACAAATTCCCCCTTTCCTCATCTCCTGGCACTGAGTCAGTGTGTGAGTGTGCGAGTATGCGTGTGTGTGTGAGTGTGAGTGTGTGTGCGCATCTGTGTGTGTGCGTGCATGTGAGTGTGCGTGTGTAGGGGCCACTGTCATTCTCCTTTCCTGAACTCTTCTTCCAGGTACTTTTACAGCGGGTTGATGAACTAGAGAAGCTATTCAAAGATCGGGAGAAATTCGTGGTAATACCAGCCGGTTCCATGGGAGAGGGCTCTCCAGGGGGCTGGCCCTCTCTCAGTGTGGCCCCCTCTCCAGGGCTTGTCCATCCAGGGCAGGCAGTGTGTGCCCTCTGCTTCTCAAGTCTCTGCCCCTGGGTTGGAGGGAAATCTGTCCCATTCCTGCCCAGTGCTCTACTGGGTGCTCACATGGGACAGAGAACTGGCTGCCCAACCTTCGCTGGTCACTTGAAGGGTGATGAATTCTCCCTGGGGCTGGGGCTGTGAAGGACCCACCCAGATCCTGTCAGACCAAGTCTGTTCCTAAAGCTTCTTGTGTATGTCTTGTCTGTCACTGTCAGCAACTAGTCAGCCGGAAGCTGAGTTTGGTTCCTGGTGCGGAAGAAGTCACCATGGTCACCTGGGAAGAGCTGGAGCAGGCGATTACGGACGGCTGGAGAGGCTCACAAGCGGTGAACCAGTGGGGGCCTGGGCCGTGGTCTTGGGTGGGGCTCCCCAGAACCTCTCGATTTGTACAGCTGCACAGGATTCTGTTCTATGGATGTTCATAGTTCGTAAGTTTCATTGATATGGGTGTTTTAAATGGTTTTTCCAATCTTAAGAACAAGGTGACATTCATGTGTGAATAACATGCATCCCTAGAAAGGGGTGTGTGTTAGTGATTTGGCTAGCCATTGATAAATTGCCTTCCATGGCTGCTGTTCCAGTGTAGACCCCCACCATCATGGGAGAGAGAGCTTGTTCCCTGACATCCCCCCAGCGCTGTATGTTTGCACCCAATTTTTTGAGCTTTGCCAACCCACTGGATCAATAGAAAATCGTACCTGAGAGTAGTTTTTATTTGCTTTTGTAGCTTTTCAAACTTTCTTTACAGTCTGTCCTGAAATGCAGGGATCTTATTAGTGGACCATGGTGACAGACCCTGGAAATAAAACCTCTGTAGGGGGCCCTTTGCTGGTGGCAACTTTTTTTTTTTTTTTTTTTTTTGAGACAGAGTTTTGCTCTATTACCCAGGCTGGAGTGCAGTGGCGCGATCTCGGCTCACTGCAAGCTCCACCTCCCGGGTTCACGCCATTCTCCTGCCTCAGCCTCCAGAGTAGCTGGGACTACAGGCGCCCGCCACCATGCCCGGCTGATTTCTTTTTGTATTTTTAGTAGAGACAGGGTTTCACGGTGTTACCCAGGAAGGTCTCGATCTCCTCACCTCATGATCCGCCCGCCTTGGCCTCCCAAAGTGCTGGGATTACAGGTGTGAGCCACCGTGCCCAGCCGCTGGTGGTGACTTTTGCACACAGGCATGCATCTGTCTGTCTTGAGACAGTGTACAGATGACCAAATTGTTTTCCGATCCCCCACCTACCTTCACCTGAATAATATCAAGCTGGATATGTTCAAATGGCCCTCAAAGATGAGGCTTACCTTCCCTTTTGGTCCTGACATCCCTCCCGCTGGCTTTGGGCAAGTGGGTTATCAAAACAATCAAGCCAACTTTGAGGGCCATTTGAAAATGTAGACAGAAGCGGCCGGGCGCGGTGGCTCACGCTTGTAATCCCAGCACTTTGGGAGGCCGAGGCGGGCGGATCACGAGGTCAGGAGATCGTAGACCACGGTGAAACCCCGTCTCTACTAAAAATACAAAAAATTAGCCGGGCGTGGTGGCGGGCGCCTGTAGTCCCAGCTACTCGGAGAAGCTGAGGCAGGAGAATGGCGTGAACCCGGGAGGCGGAGCTTGCAGTGAGCCGAGATTGAGCCACTGCACTCCAGCCTGGCTGGGTGAAAAAGCGAGACTCCGTCTCAAAAAAAAAAAAAAAAAAAAAAAATGTAGACAGAAGCAGGGTGAAGAGTAAAGCTTTTGGCTCCACCAAGTGGCCGTCTTGGGGAGTGCCAAATATCTGGGTACAAAAGACAATCTGGGATCTCCAGGACCATGTTCTGATTTCAGGGCTCATTCTCAGAGGAAAGCAGCATCAGAAACATGTTGCAAGAGGGGCCGGGCGCGATGGCTCCAGCCTGTAATCCCAGCACTTTGGGAAGTCGAGGGGGGCAGATCACTTGTGTCTAGGAGTTCGAATCCAGCCTGGGCAACATGATGAAACCCTGTCTCTACCAAAAATACAAAAATTAGGTAGGTGTGGTGGTGCACACCTGTAATCGCAGTTACTCGGGAGACTGAGGCAGGAGAATCTCTTGAACTCGGGAGGCGGAGGTTGCAGTGAGCTGAGATCTCACCACTGCACTCTCCATCTCAAAAAACACAAAAGTAGGTAAACTGGAAAGACTAACCAGTCAGTCATGCAGTGCCTCGGGAGGAAAAAGGGGACAGTATGCGCTTCCTGTGGCTGTTCCAACAAATGACCAGAGACCGATCTGTGTGGCTTAAAACCACACAGATCTGTTATCTTACAATTCGGGAGGACACAAGGCCAGTACCAGTTTCACTGGGCAGAAGTCAAGGTGTTGGCAGGGCTGGTTTCCTCTGGCAGCTCTGGGGGGAGAATCCATTTCCTGGTCATTTTCAGCCTCTAAGTGTGGCTGGCAGCCCCTGGTTCTGGCCACATCAGCTTCAGCCTCCTTCTTGTAAGGACCTTTGTGACTTCATCACTGCATCCACCTGGATAATCCAGGATACTCCCTCCGTCTCAAGATCCTTAATTGCTTAATTGTACCTGCAAAGTCCCTTTTGCCACATAAGGTAATGCTCCCAGGTTCAGGGTATGGGGACATGGATATCTTTGGGAGCTTATATTCAGCACACCATAGTGACTAAAACCAAAATAATGGTTTTTCAGAACAAACACCTTGAAGTCCTAGACAAATGGATGTAACAGCTACAGAGGTGGGGGTGGGGGGGAACAGGGTCCTAGAAAGGTCGGTACAGTTTTCATTAAGGGCATCAGATGAGACCCCTGTCATTTCTGAGGATGATAGGAATTAGAAATAATGAGTGCCGGCCAGGAGCGGTGGCTCACGCTTGTAATCCCAGCACTTTGGGAGGCCGAGGCAGACAGATCACAAGGTCAGGAGATTGAGACCATCCTGGCTAACACGGTGAAACCCCATCTCTACTAAAAATACAAAAAATTCGCCGGGCGTGGTGGTGGGCGCCTGTAGTCCCAGCTACTCGGGAGGCAGAGGCAGGAGAATGGCGCAAACCCAGGAGGCGGAGCTTGCAGTGAGCTGAGATCACACCACTGCATTCCAGCCTGGGCGACAGAGCGAGACTCCGTCTCAAAAAAAAAAAAAAAAAAAAAAAGAAGAAAAGAAATAGTGCCGCCGGTGCAGTGGCTCACACCTGGAATCCCAGCACTTCGGGAGGCTGAGGTGGGGGTATCACCTGAGGTCAGGAGTTGCAGACCAGCCTGGCCAACGTGGTAAAACGCCGTCTCTACTAAAAATACAAAAATGAGCCGGGCATGGTGGCACACGCCTGTAATCCCAAGTACTCAGGAGGCTGAAGCAGAGTGTGGTGGCAGGAGCCTGTAATCCCAGATACTCGGGAGGCTGAGGCAGGAGAATCTATTGAACCTGGGAGGCAGAGGTTGCAGTGAGCCGAGATTGCACCACCGCACTCCAACCTGGGTGACAGAGTGAGACCCTGTCTCAAAAAAAAAAAAAAAAAAAAAAATCATAAAACACCACCAACTCTTAAGATACATCCTGATTTCAGAGATGTTAAAATGTATGTGTGGGTGTGGGGGCAGGATGTGCATCTTAGAATCAATGAATGTATTTTGAGTCCCAAATGGACTTCTTCATTTTTTTTGAGACAGTCTCGCTCTGTCGTCACCCAGGCTGGAGTTCAGTGGTGTGATCTCGGCTCAATGCAACCTTCCCCTCTGGGGCTCAAGCAGTCCTCCTGCCTCAGCCTCCCTGGTAGTTGGGACTACAGGCGCGTACCACCATACCCAGCTAATTTTTGTATTTTTAGTAGAGACAGGGTGTTGTCATGTTGCCCAGGCTGGTCTCAAACTCCAGAGCTCAAGTGATCCACCCGCCTCAGCCTCCCAAAGGGCTGGGATTACAGGCGTGAGCTACCGCCCTGGCCTATCATATGCTTTTGTTCAAGATTTTGGCTCATTTGTTGTAATGTTAGGACATGTTAAAGAAAAAAAATCAGGAAACGGTCCTGGAGATCCCAGGTTGTCTTTTGTACCCAGATATTTGGCGCTCCCCAAAATGCACTTGGCGGAGCCAAAAGCTTTACTCTTCACCCTGCTTCCGTCTACATTTTAAAATGACCCTCAAAGTTGGCTTGATTGTTTTGATAACCCACTTGCCCAAAGCCAGCGGGAGGGATGTCAAGACCAAAAGGGAAGTTAAGCCTCATCTTTGAGGGCCATTTGAACATATCCAGCTTGATTTTATTCAGGTGAAGGTAGGTGGGGGATCAGAAAACAATTTGGTCATCTGTACACTGTCTCAAGACAGACGGATGCATGCCTGTGTGCAAAAGTCACCATCGGCAAAGGGCCCCCTACAGAGGTTTTATTTCCAGGGTCTGTCACCATGGCCCACTAATAAGGTAAGATCCCTGCATTTCAGGACAGACTGTAAAGAAAGTTTGAAAAGCTACAAAAGCAAATAAAAACTACATTCAGGGCCGGGCGCAGTGGCTCACACCTATAATTCCAGCACTTCGGGAGGCCGAGGCAGATGGATCACTTGAGGTCAGGAGTTTGAGACCAGCCTGACCAATATGGTGAAGCCCCATCTCTACTAAAAATACAAAAATTAGCCGGGCGTGGTGGCACGCGCCTGTAATCCCAGCTACTCGGGAGGCTGAGGCAGGAGAATTGCTTGAACCCAGGAGGCAGAGGTTGCAGTAAGCCAAGATTGTGCCACTGAACTCCAGCCTGGGCGACAGAGCGAGACTCTGTTTTAAAAAAAAAAAAAGACAAAGAGGTCGGGCATGGTTGCTCACACCTTTAATCCCAGTACTTTGGGAAGTCAAGGTGAGAGAAGTGCTTGAGGCCAGGAGTTTGAGACCAGCCTGGGCAACATATTGAGACCCCATCTCTACAAAAAGTTTTTAAAAGGCCAGTCACGTGGCCGGGTGCAGTGGCTCATGCCTGTAATCCCAGCACATTGGGAGGCTGAGGCGGGCGGATCACGAGGTCAGGAGATCAAGACCATCCTGGCCAACATGGTGAAACCCGTCTCTACTAAAAATACAAAAAATTAGCCGGGCGTGGTGGCGGGCACCTGTAGTCCCAGCTACTCAGGAGGCTGAGGCAGGAGAATGGCGTGAACCCGGGAGGCGGAGCTTGCAGTGAGCCGAGATCGTGCCACTGTACTCCAGCCTGGGCGACAGAGTGAGACTCTGTCTAAAAAAAAAATGGCCGGTTGCGATGACTCATGCCTGTAATCCTAGCCCTTTGGGAGGCTGAGGCAGCCAGATCACTTGAGGTCAGGAGTTCGAGACCAGCCTGGCCAACATGGTGAAAACCCATCTCTACCAAAAATACAAAAATTAGCTGGGTGCCCAGGCTGGAGTCCAGTGGCATGATCATGGCTCACTTGAGCCACTGTGCCTGTCCAATCTCCATTAGTTCAATTTAGGTCTTTAAAAAATATCTTCTATATGTCTACCTTTTGAACATAAGAAATATAGCTATACCTAGCTGGGCTGGGTTTCACCATGTTGGCCAGGCTGGTCCCGAACTCCTGCACTCAGGTGATCCACCCGCATTGGCCTCCCAAAGTGTTGGGATTACAGGTGTGGGCCATCGCACCCGGCCATATTTTTGTATTCTTATACATTTTCTTGAGCCTTTTTCCCCCAGGACACAGCTACTTAAAAACAGTTTGATTGCTTCAGGCCTTGCTTTTATGATTTTATGATTTGTTAGGTGGGTCCTTAGGTGTGTTCAGTCTAGGGCTGATTATTCTCCACTTCTGAGGCAATACTTTTCTGAGTACACTCTGCTCTGTGCTACTTGAATGATGAGTTTTTCGAAACTAGTTGATAAGAACAAGCACCATGTCCAGCCCCATGGCAGGCAGGGCACTGCTTCTTCAAGCCCTGCAGGTGGTTCTTTCCCCAGTCTTGGGACGTCTCCCCACAGGCATGTACTCATCAAATGTGTGCTGATCACTCAGAGGGGATCCTCCACAGACCTCTGGAGTGGGCTTTCTGTTACCTCCCTTTCTGGTTAATTTTTTTTTTTTTTTTTGAGACAGAGCCACACTGTCACTCATGCTGGAGTGCAGTGGCGCGATCTCAGCTCACCGCAACCTCTGCCTCCTGGGTTCAAGTGATTCTCCTGCCTCAGCCTCCCAAGTAGCTGTGACTACAAGCGTGTGCCACCGTGCCTGGCTAATTTTTGTATTTTTAGTAGAGATGGGGTTTCGCCTTGTTGGCCAGGCTGGTCTCAAACTGCCAACCTCAGGTAATCTACCCGCTGAAAGTTCTGGGATTACAGGCATGAGCCACCACACCTGGATAACTCCCTTCTTTCTGATACTCTATCCTGTGACCTTCAGTTGCTGAATCTCCCTGAATGCTCACTTCTGTCTCCTCATCTCAGAGAGTCTGCTGGGCTCCACCTCAATTCCCTCTCCCTGCACTGCAGTCTGGAAACTCCAGCAAGGCAGCAAGCCAGGGTGATACAGGGTTCCCAGTTTTCCTTTCTCCACTGCTTGGGGATAACTGTCCTCCATAACTTGATATCCAGTGTCTAGGAAACCACCGTTTCATAGGTGTTGTTGGTTTTTTTTTTTTTTTTTTGAGATGGAGTCTCACTCTGTCTCCCAGGCTGGAGTGCAATGGTGCTATCTCGGCTCACTGCAACCTCTGCCTCCTGGGTTCAAGCAATTCTCCTGCCTCAGCCTCCTAAGTAGCTGGGATTATAGGCATGCGCCACCACACCCAGCTAGTTTTTGTATTTTTAGTAAAGACAGGGTTTCACCATGTTGATCAGGCTGGTCTTGAACTCCTGACCTCGTGATCCACCCACATCGGCCTCCCAAAGTGCTGGGATTACAGGCGTGAGCCACTGCGCCCAGCCTCGGTTTTGTTTTTTCTTGTGACAGACAGGAGGGTAAATCCAGCCCCTGTGTTACTTCATCTTGGCTGGAAATGGCAGTGGTTCATTCTTCTTTTTCATGGTTTCATAGCATCTACTGTATTGGTGACCAGAAATATCTCAGTCTCTTATTGATGATCTACCTTATCAACGGTGCTGCAGACCCCATCATTGTATGTACAGCTTGGCATCCTTTGGCGAGAATTCATAGAGAAAATTCCTGTCTATGGAGTTTCTGGGTCCATGGGTTTGCATGTTTACATTTTATTTATTTATTTATTTTTGAGATGGTGTCTCGCTGTGTTGCACAGGCTGGAGTGCAGTGGCGTGATCTCAGCTCACTGCATCCTCTGCCTTTTAGGTTCAAGTGATTCTCCTGAGTAGCTGGGATTACAGGTGTGCAGTACCACGCCTGGCTAATATTTTTGTATTTTTTGTAGAGGCCAGGTTTCACCATGTTGGCCAAGCTGGTCTTGAACTCCTGACCTCAAATGATCCACCTGCTTTGGTCTCCCAAAATGCTGGGATGACAGACGTGAGCCACTGTACCCAGCCTATACATTTTAAATATATGGTTTACATACCTTCCAGTATACACTTTTATCAGCAGCAATGGGTCAACAATGGAGCAAACTTTATATTTTATTTTATTTTATTTATTTATTTTTTGAGACGGAGTCTTGCTCTGTCACCCAGGCTGAAGTGCAGTGGCGCGATCTCAGCTCACTGCAACCTCTTCCTCCTGGGTTCAGGCGATTCTTGTGACTCGGCCTCCCAAGTAGCTAGGACGACAAGCACGTGCCACCACGCCCAGCTAATTTTTTTTTTTGTATTTTTAGTAGAGACGGGGTTTCGCCATGTTGGCCAGGATGGTCTCAATCTCTTGACCTTGTGATCTGTCCACCTCGGCCTCCCAAAGTGCTGGGATTACAGGCGTGAGCCACCGTGCCAGACCCAGACTTTATATTTTAAACTTAATTAATTACTTATGTCCTTTATTTAAAGGCTAAGCAAAAGTCCAGAGAGATCACTTGTATTTTGCAGTTTTCCCCATCTTTTATGAAGAAAAATTACATATATATATATTTTTTTTCGAGAAGGCGTCTCACTCTGTTGCCCAGGCTGGAGTGCAATGGCGCGATCTCGGCTCACTGCAACCTCCACCTCCCGGGTTCAAGGGATTCTCCTGCCTCAGTCTCCTGAGTAGCTGGGATTACAGGCATGCACTATCACACCCGGCTAATTTTTGTATTTTCAGTAGAGATGGGGTTTTGCCATGTTGGCCAGGCTGGTCTCAAAGTCCTGACCTCAAATGATCCACCCGCCTTGGCCTCCCAAAGTGCTGGGACTATAAGCGTGAGTCACCGCACCTGGCCACAAAAATTACATATTTTTGTACATGCCATTTTCAAATATGCAGATTCTCAAAAATATGGAGACCTAGCCTCCCAGAACATCAGTGTGTTTCTTTTTCTTTTCTTTTTTTTTTTTTTGAGATGGAGTTTCACTCTTGTCGCCCAGGCTGGAGCGCAATGGCATGATCTCACAGCAGCCTCCATCTCCCAGGTTCAAGCAATTCTCCTGCCTCAGGTTCCCGAGTAGCTGAGATTACAGACGCATGCCACCACGCCTGGCTAATTTTGTATTTTTAGTAGAAATGGGGTTTCACCATATTGGTCAGGCTGGTCTCGAACTCCTGATCTCAAGTAATCTGCCCACCTTGGCCTCAAAGCCACACCGTCAGTGTGTTTCTTTATGTCAAGCTTAGCTTTTAGGACCAGAGGGCTTTTTTCTCCAGGGGCCCTAAATCATCCTAGTCAGAACTTCCAGATTTCCTTTCTTCCCACTCTGATAGTGAATATTTTGACTGTTATTGATTTCCTTCTTCCTCTCCGACCAGGGCTCAGAAACACTTATGGGATTTTCTAAGCACAGAGGGTTCACTTCCTTAACATCACCTGAAGGGACTCTAAGCGGAGCCTCTACCAAGCAACCAAGTATTGACCAGGCTCTGGATTCTGCCAGTGGTCTTGGCCCGGATCAGACTGCATCAGGATCTGGTGGCGCAGCACACCCCTCTGATGGGGTTACCAGTAGGGAACAAAGCAAGGTCCCCTCTGGTACTGGTAGACAGCAGCAGCCGAGGGCCCGTGATGAAGCTGGCATGCCACGACTCCATCAGTCTTCTATATTCCAATTCAAATCAGACTCAGATCGTCACAGGAGTAGAGAGAAGCTTACCTCGACATATCCAAGAAGAGATGAACGAGATGCATGTCCTGGTCCAGTTCAACAGGACTTAACCTTGGCCAGAGACCAGCCCAGTAGGGTGCCCGCTAGCCAGAGTCAGGTCCATCTAAGGCCAGATCGTCGTGGGTTAGAACCAACTGGCATGAATCAGCCTGGATTAGTGCCTGCTAGCACTTTCCCACATGGTGTGGTACCCCTCAGCATGGGTCAGCTTGGTGTGCCACCACCTGAGATGGATGATCGGGAATTGGTACCATTTGCCATGGATGAGCAACGTATGTTGCCACCATCGGTACCTGGCAGAGACCAGCAAGGATTGGAACTACCTGGTACGGACCAACATGGTCTGGTTTCAGTCAGTGCATATCGGCATGGTATGACACTTCCCGGCACAGACCAACGCAGTATGGAACCACTTGGCATGGATCAGCGTGGATTTGTAATATCAGGCATGGGTCGGCAAGGACTGGTACCCCCTAGTATGGACCAGCAAGGACTGACATTGCCTGTCATAGATCAACATGGGCTGGTTCTACCTTTTACAGACCAGCATGGTTTGGTATCACCTGGTTTGATGCCAATTAGTGCAGATCAGAAAGGTTTTGTGCAGCCCAGTTTGGAAGCAACTGGCTTCATACAACCTGGCACAGAGCAGCATGATTTGATCCAGTCTGGCAGATTTCAGCATGCTTTGGTGCAGCCTGGTGCAGATCAGCCTGGCTTGGTCCAACCTGGTGCAGATCAGCGTGGTTTGGTCCAACCTGGTGCAGATCAGCGTGGTTTGGTCCAACCTGGTGCAGATCAGCGTGGTTTGGTCCAACCTGGTGAAGTTCAGCGTGGTTTGGTCCAACGTGGAGAGGATCAGCATGGTTTGGTTCAACCTGGTACAGTTCAGCGTGGTTTGGTCCAACGTGGTGCAGATCAGCGTGGTTTGGTCCAACCTGGTGCAGATCAGCGTGGTTTGGTCCAACCTGGTGCAGATCAGCGTGGTTTGGTCCAACCTGGTGCAGATCAGCGTGGTTTGGTCCAACGTGGTGGTGGTGGTCCAACTGGTGCAGATCAGCGTGGTTTGGTCCAACTGGTGCAGATCAGCGTGGTTTGGTCCAACCTGGTGCAGATCAGCGTGGTTTGGTCCAACCTGGTGCAGATCAGCGTGGTTTGGTCCAACCTGGTGCAGATCAGCGTGGTTTGGTCCAACCTGGTGCAGATCAGCATGGTTTGGTCCAACGTGGAGAGGATCAGCATGGTTTGGTTCAACCTGGTGCAGTTCAGCGTGGTTTGGTACAACCTGGTACAGATCAGCGTGGTTTGGTGCAACCTGGTGCAGATCAGCCTGGTTTGGTCCAGCCTGGTGCAGGTCAACTTGGTATGGTGCAGCCTGGAATAGATCAGCAAGGTTTGGTGCAACCTCAGGCAGATCCACGTGGCTTGGTACAACCTGGTGCATATTTGCATGATTTGTCTCAACCTGGGACATATCCACGTGGTTCGGTGCAGCCTGGAATGGATCGATATGGTTTGAGACAACCTGGTGCCTATCAGCCAGGCTTGATAGCACCAGGTACAAAGCTTCGTGGCTCTTCAACATTCCAGGCAGATTCTACAGGTTTTATACCAGTACGTCCATATCAACATGGTATGGTACCTCCTGGCAGAGAACAACATGGCCAGGTGTCACCACTCCTAGCCAGTCAAGGTTTGGCATCACCTGGTATAGACCAAAGGAGTTTGATACCACCAGAAACTTATCAGCAAGGCTTGATGCATCCTGGCACAGACCAGCATGGTCCAATACCACCGAGTACGGGTTTGGGATCTACACACCCAGATCAACAGCGTTTGGCATCACCGGGCCCAGGTGAGCACGACCAGGTGTACCCAGATGCAGCTCAGCGTGGCTGTGCTTTCTCTCTCTCTGACAGTCGTGATTCAATGTATCCTGGTTATGGTGGCCCAGGGTACCTAAGTGCTGATCAGCATGGCCAGGAAGGTTTGGATCCACACAGAACACAAGCCTTGGACCGACGTGGAATTCCTGCCCAGAAGGCCTCAGGCCAAGATGTTACCCTTTTCAGGAGTCCAGACTCGGTCGACCGAGTCCCATCAGAAGGGAGCGAAGTCTCGAGTCAGCGACGTGATTCACTGTATAAAATGAGTTCTAGTTTCCCCACGGCAGTGGAGACATTTCGTCTGATGGGAGAGCTCAGTAGCCTCTATGTGGGGCTAAAGGAGAGTATGAAGGATCTGGATGAGGAGGAGGCCGGCCAAACCGACTTGGAGAAGATCCAGTTCCTGCTGGCACAGATGGGTGGGTGCCGTTTGCCGATAGAAACCACTGTCTCTGTTTTCAGTTGGTTTCATCCTTTTCTTCCCCTGGCCTCAACTCCTGGCTGCTACACGTCTCCCTGAGTCCCTGAAAACAGCATGTCATTCAGAGCATGTCCCACAGCCTTCAGAGTCCAAAAAAATGGTGGGCAAAGGAGAGAACTAAGCCCCAGGAGAGGAGTGGAGCAGGTTCTTGTGGCTTTGTCAGGCTCTGCACAGCAGCTGGGGAAAATGTCTGGTTATAGAAAGCAGTAGCATTGGGAGGTGGGCGGGAGAGAATGTTGAAGAATTAAACTTAACATTTTGACTGGGAGCAATGGCTCACACCTGTAATCCCAGCATCTTGGGAATCAGAGCCAGGTGGATAGCTTGAGGCTGAGTTTGAGACCAGCCTGGGCAACATGGCAAAACCCTATCTCTACAAAAAAAAAAAAAAAAAAAAAAATTAGCCAGGCGTGGTGGCACACACCTGTAGTCCCAGCTACTCGAGAAGCTGAGGTGGGAAGATTGTTTGAGCCAGGGAGGCAGAGGTTGCAGTGAGCCGTGATGGCATCACTGCACTCCAGCCTGGGTGACAGAGCAAGACCCTGTCTCAAACAAAACAAAACTTCACATTTGCCTGTTCCCAACTCCAAGCCCAGAGAGGAAGATTTTTTGCAGTGGTTGGAATTCAGGAGTCAGTTGTCCCAAAGCCCTTTAGGATGTCAGGCATTAGGTGGATGTTTCATGGGCTCAGGACAGCTCTCTCTCCCTTCTTCCCACCTCCGTTTCCCAGTCACCAGGAGACACAGGATAAAGTGATAGGTCCTGCTGTCCTCTAGGGTAGCTTCAGTGTTGCAGGGGCTGGAAATGGAGATTGGGAGCCCACTAGAGATCTAACCCCTCTGATCATAAGGCCTCTGCTTTCTATAGTCAAAAGGACCATACCTCCTGAACTGCAGGAGCAGCTGAAGACCGTAAAGACGCTAGCCAAAGAAGTTTGGCAGGAAAAAGCAAAAGTAAGGAAGAGTCAACCTACTTTGTCTTTTTTTTTTTTTTTTTTTTTGAGACGGAGTTTCACTCTTATCACCCAGGCTGGAGTGCAGTGGCACCATCTCGGCTCACCACAACCTCCACCTCCCAGGTTCAAGCAATTCTCATGCCTCAGCCTCCCGAGTAGCTGGGATTACAGGCATGTGCCACCATGCCTGGATAATTTTGTATTATTATTTGTATTATTAGTAGAGATGGGGTTTCTCCATGTTGGTCAGGCTGGTCTTGAACTCCCAACCTCAGATGATCCGCCCACCTTGGCCTCCCAAAGTGCTGGGATTACAGGCATGAGCCACCGTGCCCAGCCCCCACTTTGTCTTTTAATGCTAATAATAGCACTTTCCATTTGTATTTTATGGATTAAATAGTCCTTTCTCTTACATTATTATCTAATTGGATCTTTGCAATCCTGTCAGATAGGAAATGCACCTTGGGTATCATCGTGTTCATTTCCCGGATCTAAAACCTGATGCTCAGGCTGGGCACGGTGGCTCATGCCTATAATCCCAGCACTTTGGGAGGCCAAGGCAGGAGGATTACTTGAGCCCAGGAGCTCGAGACCAGCCTGGGCAACATAGCAAAGCCTTATCTCTACAAAAAATTTAAAAATTAGCCGGACGTGGTGGTACATGCCTGTAGTCTCAGCTACTTGGGAGGCTGAGGCAGGAGGATCACTTGAGGCTGAGTTTGAGGCTGCAGTAAGCTATGATCACGCCACTGCACTCTAGCCTGAGTGGCAGGGCAAGACCCTGTCTCTAAAAAAATTTTTTTTAAATTGATGCTCAAAGCTATTATGATTCAGCTGAGCCAAATAATGAGAGCTTTACTCTTTTCATTATCTGTGGCAGCCTTGGAGTCCAGTTTGTGAGATTTTCTGGGGCCAGAGGTCATTGCAAGGGACGGCCAGATCCCTTCAGACATTCTCCTTTTTTTTTAAATTGAGATGGAGTCTCGCTCTGTTGCCCAGGCTAGAGTGCAATGATGCGATCTCGGCTCACTGCAACCTCTGCCCCCTGGGTTCGAGCTATTCTCATGCCTCAGCCTCCCAAGTAGCTGGGATTACAGGCATGTGTGTTCATGCCCAGCTAATTTTTGTATTTTTAGTAGAGACAGGGTTTCACCATGTTGGTCAGGCTTGTCCTGACCTCAGATGATCCTCCCACCTCAGCCTCCCAAAGTGCTGGGATTACAGGTGTGACCCACCACGCCTGGCCCAGTCTTTTTTTTTTTTTTTTTTTTTTTTTTTTTAAAGATTGATTCTTGCTCTGTTGCCCAGGCTGGAGTGCAGTGGTGCAATCTCACCTCACTGCAACCTCTGCCTCCTGGGTTCAAATGATTCTTGTGTCTCAGCCTCCTGAGTAGCTGGGATTACAGGCGCCAGCCACAACGCCCAGCTAATTTTTGTATTTTTTAGTAGAGATGGGTTTCCCCTTGTTGGCAAGGCTGGTCTCGAACTCCTGACCTCAGGTGATCCACCTGCCTCGGCCTCTCAAAGTGCTGGGATTACAGGCGTGAGCTATCGTGTCTGGCCCAGTCATTCTCTTAATGCCAGCTTTCTACATCCATGGGATGGATGAATGGGCAGATGGATGTCCACAAGGGCTCCTGGCTTTTGTCGGAGGGGGTTGGGTTAGTAGAGGGAATGGGGAGGGCTGACATGAGCTGCAGGGGCACACTTGGGAAGCGGGAGCTCAGGCCTGCCTGACCCTCCTCATTCACTGGGTTTGTAGGTGGAAAGGCTGCAAAGGATCCTGGAGTGGGAAGGGAATCAAGAAGCAGGGAAGGAACTGAAAGCCGGAGAGCTGAGATTGCAGCTGGCTGTCCTCAGGTAAAATGCCCCAGCTAAGAGCAGCTGGTCCCCTGGAATCACAAGTTCTCAGCCAAGGAGGTGATGGTGGCCAGTGTCTCCCTTACGCCCTTGAATGGACTACTGTCTTTGGCCTGGATTGTGTCTGCTTTTCAGATTGTCCATGTCTAGTTCAAGGAACTGGTAGAAGTTCCCCAGGTTCCCAAAACAACTCAGGACCAGGTCTTGGAAAAGCAAAAATAAGCTTCTTAGACTCTGTCCCCAGTCGGAGGCTGAAGGAAACCACTTCTGATGGCCCCTCTGAGCTCTCTCTTTGCAGTGCCCAGTCCCACCGCCCAGAAGCCTCCCAGGACAGAGGCATAGCCCGGGACTCCCTAGACAAAAATCCAGTGGAGGGGGGTGGAGGGTGAGACCTCCAGCTGTGTCTGCATCTCCCTGCGTCCCGGACGGCCCAGGCTCTGCATGGGTCTGGCCTGAGCGTGGAGTCTAGCAGTTTCTCGTCATGCACCACAGAGTCACCGTGGCTGACATCGAGAAGGAGCTGGCCGAGTTGAGGGAGAGCCAAGACAGGGGCAAGGCTGCCATGGAAAATTCTGTCTCCGAAGCCTCCCTTTACCTGCAGGACCAGGTGAGGATTCCCCACTCTTCAGCTCCAGGGACCAAGGGCCCTTCTCAGAGCTGGCTTGGCCCTGCCCTCCCACCTCTCATCAAAAACCAGGTCCCTCCCGTCCTCTCTGAGTGTGTGTGTGTGTGGTGTGTGGGCAGGGGGTGGGGGGCAGTGGCGAATGTGTCCAGGATCCAGATCCCTCCTTATCCAAAGTCAGCTCTGAGTCCACAAGTGACAAGGGAAAGGAACCCCTACAACACCTGTTTACCTCCCATTCGATATTTCCCTATCTTTTTTTTTTTGAGATGGAATTTCGCTCTTGTCATCCAGGCTGTAGTGCAGTGTCGCCATCTTGGCTCACTGCAACCTCCACCTCCCAGGTTCAAGCGATTCTCCTGCCTCAGCCTTCTGAGTAGCCAGGACTACAGGCATGCGCCACCACACCCGGCTAATTTTTGTATTTTTGGTAGAGACGGGGTTTCACCATGTTGGCCAGGCTGATCACGATCTTTCCCTATCTTTTTTATGATATAATTCATATATCAATAAATTCACCCTTTTAAATTGAATAAGGTAGTTTTTAGTACAAAGTTGTGCAACTCTCACCACAATCTATTCCAAAACATTTAATCACCCCAGAAAGAACCCTGTGACTCTTAGCAATC